>NC_059559.1:4985759-5600624 GCF_905220415.1 Colias croceus | reverse complement strand
CTAACTCCTTATGCCACTGCAACCCCGACTGACGCAATCCATACAAAGATTTTTAGAACAAACATACACCATTCTCACATTCATTCAAAGCATCATACCAACGTCTAGCTATCTCCAATATTTTCTCATCATTAATAACTTTTCTCTTTGATTCGATCCAAATATATTCATATAAATAACAGTGGGTTTCTTCCCTTTCCAAACTGTGAATAGTATATTTCCATTAAGTGCAGTAGTAGGACATCTATTCCTTATATAATTCGCCATTTGAATGGCTTCAGCCCAAAATTAAGGAGGACTCCCAGCTTGTCGCATCATACAACGCGCCATCTCAACAAGTGTTCTGTTCTTCCTTTCAGTAACACCATTTTGCTGTGGAGTGTATGGTGCTGTTAATCTTCTTCTGATTCCTTCCCTTTTTAAGTGTTCATCAAAATCTTTATTCACATATTCTCGACCATTATCGGATTGTAAAGTTTTGATCTGCTTTCCTGTAAATTTTTCAACATACACTTTATATTCCTTAAAAGCTTTTAATACATCGCTCTTATTTGCAAGAAAATAAACTTCACACAATCTTGACTTATCATCAATAAAACTTACCAAATATCTTTTACCGCTGAAAGACTGACATCTCATCGGTCCACATAGATCTGTATGTACTATCTCTAATAGTTCACTTGTACGGTTCATGTTACTAGTAGAAAAGGACTAACATGTTTGCTTCTCTTTTATACAAACTTCACATTCTGACAGTTTTTGACCATCTATTAAATTCAAACCATTTACTAAGCCGTGCTTAGCCATTGCTTTCAAGTCACGTTCATTTAAGTGCCCCAGGCGTTCATGCCACATATCTATAGGCTTTTTAACCGCCTCAGCATTATTTGCACTGTTTTCACTTAGTCTGACATGGTATAAATTACCTATCCGATCCGCACGCATATGGACCTGATCATTTTATCTATGACTACTGCATCATTCTTTCTGAAACGAACTTCAAACCCACGGTCAGTTATCTTCGCCACAGACAATAAATTTGTTTCTTAACTCGGACACATATAAAACCTTCTCAATATCCACTTGGCGCTCTTCGCAGCCTGTGTCAACAGATAGACTCACCTTGCCTGTACCAGATATTTTAATGCTCTCATTATTAGCTAATTGAAGTTCTGAATCTAGTCTTGAAAATCCCTTTATAATGTCTCTTTTATTACACATATGGCCCGTACATCCACTGTCGATATACCAAGTAATGTTTCTTCCATTACCTAACATCACCTCTTCGGTAGTGCTCATCAAAATAGTTGCCTTGTCTGAGTTTCGTTCTACATGTTGCGCGCTCTGCTTAAACTTGTTATTATGAATATTTTTATTAATGTTTTTAGATTTGCACTCTCTCGCAATATGTCCACGACCACCACACCGATAACATTCAATCTGAAACTTATTATTGTGGCGTTTATTCTCATGAGTATACTTCTTTGCATGACGAGGCTTAATCAACATTGCACCTTGATCTAAAGTTTTGATTTACGTCCTTCATAGTCTTCAACAATTTTTACCTTTAAAATATCTGTTGATGTTAAATCATCTCGTGATTCCATAGCTGTACGAAACATAGAAAAGGAATCTGGCAAACTATAAAGCAACAAAATAGTAAGTAATTCGTCAATGACGTTTAAACCAATTTCTTTTAACTTCTTGACGGCGTCAAAGAAATCTGCAATGTGCTTGCGCAGGTCGTCTTCTTCTTGCATGCGCGTTAAGACAAATTTCTTTAACAATGAGGCTTTGCGAGCAGGCCCACTCGATTCATACATCGATTTAAGTTTGTCCCATATGGCTTTGGATGTTTCTAAACCATCTAAAGCAATGAGCTCACTTGGTCTTACGGCTAACAAAATGTCCGATTCGGCCTTTCCATCCAACTTCAACCACTCCAGATATTTGGCATCAGATTGCGCTGAGCGCGGGACCATCCCGCAAACATATTCCCATAAATCATTTTTCTTCAAAATGGCGCGCATGTGCACTTTCCACGTGTCGTAGTTATCACCATTAAGAGGCTCAATTTTAATTGACGTTGCCATTTTATGTATGTAATTTCTTCAATAACAACACACCAAATAAAATGTGTATTTGTACTTATTTTTTTTCGCCGAATCGAAATCTTCTAATTAAACGCACGCTGTACCATTGTCTTTTTAAAGTAGGTATGAATAATTTTGAAACTTATCTCATCTTTTACGTAGTATACTTTATTATGTAGAATTTAAACTCAAAACACTTTTAGTACTGGGCCCATAACCTGTTGGGCACAGAATTTAAACGCAGACATAATCACATCGTATATTATATTCGTATCACAATCGACAGCCATATTGAAAAATGAATCCCACCAAAAACATTTTCATGTAAAATGTTGCCAAGACGAGCCCATATGACTCGCACTGTCAAAAAGTTATCAGATCTCATGTAGAGCCAAGCTTCTAACACTACACGCCCTAACTCTACAAGGCCTAACTTCACAAACTCTACACCTTAGTCAAAATATGTGGCTTGGCCATTTCGCTACATTCACATCGGCGCAAGGTGAAAAATTAATTAATTCACTGTTCATACAATAGTTCTTGTAGTAACGAACGGCCAAGCCACATATTTTGACTAAGGAATAGAGTTTGTGAAGTTAGGCCTTGTAGAGTTAGGGCGTGTAGTGTTAGAAGCTTGGCTCTACATGAGATCTGATAACTTTTTGACAGTGCGAGTCATATGGGCTCGTCTTGGCAACATTTTACATGAAAATGTTTTTGGTGGGATTTCATTTCTTTTTGTAAGTTGTTTGTAACAAAATTTTATAAGTCGATTAAATTTTTTTTTTTTTAACAAGGAGTAACTTATGCATATATATATCTAGGGGAACCAAGTTTTAGATAATTAGATTAGACCTCTAGCGTCATCAAAATTTAATTTAAAATTACAGGTCTCATACAAACTCCCATCCCCTAGTTTAAGGGGTTGGGGGATGAAAGTTACAAGTTTTATAATTTTTTTGTTGTTTGTGTGCTAATACTAGCTTACATACAAAATTTCAGCTTTCTAGGACATTAGGAAATACCTTAAGAATTTTGATGATCATCAGTGAGTCAGTGACGAAATTAGCGTTTTTTAGATATAAATAAAATCTGAAGTATAAAAGCTAATGTAATTAAAACTTAATATTTTCAATAAGTCCGCTATTGGCAATATATCCCGAAAATTTTGTTGATCTAGCATAATCCAAACCCAAGTTATGAGGGTTCAAAAAAACGTCGAAGCGCTTCGAGAAAAGGTAGGTAGTGCCCGTGCGCTTCGCTTGTTCGCTTGGCTCGTCTTGGCGGGGGCACTACCGTGCCCCCAGATACTAGAAAAAAAAGTAAAGCGCGAGCTCGCACGTTTCGTCGAGCGTTTCGCAAGCACAGATAACAAAAATATATTTAATCTGTAAATGACGCGCGAACTTCGTTTCACACACGAACATTTAGATTTGTGTTAATATTGTAATTAAATGAGTAGTAGGGAAGAATTATTTGACAGATTAAGACAACTTGACGATTCAGAAATTAGCGAAATTAACAGGGATATTTTAGTTGATAATTTAAGACAATTTGAAGAATCTAAAATGGCTACCCTAGATGATATCTGTAAAGCCCTCCGTTTAGTTCCTGAATTTGATGGGAATTCTCATGTTTTAGTAAGATTTATTAATATTTGTGATCAGTTAGTTGCAAAGTATGGTCAGGCCGGTGATCAATTAATTAATTCGGGTCTTTTAAATGGAATTTTGAACAAAGTAGTTGGTGCTGCCGCGCGACAAATTAATGCCAACGGTATCCCCAACGATTGGACTAGCATTCGTAATTCTTTAATAAATAATTTTGCAGACCAAAGAGACGAAACTGCAATATACAATTTATTAACACAAGGGTCTAACACGCCGCAAGAATTTTATGAACGTTGCCAGAACTTATTCAGTACAGTTATGACTTATGTTTCACTGCATGAATCTCTTGTTTCCACTATCGATGCTAAACGATAACTTTATAAAAAATTAACCCTTCAAGCATTTTTACGTGGATTAAAAGATCCTTTAGGTTCTCGTATTAGATGTATGCGTCCCGAAACGATAGAAAAAGCTCTAGAGTTAGTACACGAAGAAATTAATACGATGTATACTCAGAATAGGAATTTACACGTACCAGATAAGAAACCTAGTGACCATAATCAGCCTTTTAAAATGCCTATTCATAGTATTCAGCCCTTCAGGCCTAATAGTTTTAATATGCCAGTTCCGTCTAGACCACAATTTATGCATAAGCCACCATTTTCACCCCAACATCAATTTAAATAAAATTGGTTTGTATTTATTAATGAAATATAATATGATTTCATGTTTTTTATTTCGGATGCTCCTACAGTTCCATTATATAATGTAACTCGGAGCCATTATTGGATTTTAAGATGTCAATAATTTTGAATAGGATTTCCTTCACGTCGGACGGTAAGTCTGCTTCGTTCCAGGTTTTAATTATGTCATAAAAGAAAGAAATGCAAGAAACTAGGACATTGCTTTCACGGGGCTTTCTGAATGAAGGAGTATTACCAGAAATGGCGCAGCCATTCTGGGAGTCTAAAGAAGGGGCTTGAATGATGTCTTGATGGGCAGCTCTGTCATATGATTTACCTAAAGGGGCTCTAGGGCGTGGAGAACGGAAAACAGTTTTTTTGTATGAGGGGGAAGTACTTGTAGAAGGGATTAGATTGGAGGGGGGTGTCTGTGGGGAAGAGGGAACCTGACGAGTAACCTCGGCGAAAGATTTTCGGGAAGCAGGGAAACGGAGGGAAGCTTCTTGATAGTAGATATTCTCCTCTGACATTATATATTTAATGCTTCTTTGCCGAGTATGTTCCGGGCAGTTTGAGTCTGTCGCAAAATATGAACCGGAACAGCTAATACAGGAGGCAGAACACTCATGTACATTGCAGGATTCACCATTGTGATCTTTTGCACAACGGTAGCAACGTGGGTTTGATCTGCATTGTGTCTGAACATGACCGAACCTACAGCATTTCAAACATTGGATAGAGGGCAGGCGGTAGATCTCAACTGGTAATTAATTCTTATATAAAAAAATCCGTTCAGATAATTTTTGACCTTGGATGGTTATAACAACTGTAGTAGTTGGGGTGTATTCAGTGGATTCGTCTGTTCTAATTTTTCTGTTTAGACGTCGAGCTTTCAGTATGATGCCATATCCCCTCGGAATCTCAACGGCATCTACAAACTCCTGCATGGAAAAATCGGTAGGAACCTTTTTTACAATTCCCATCCGAGAAAAGTTGTAAGTTGGGATGGTGCAGACTAGATCGTTTCGTTCCAATATAGGGATGATACAAAATTTAATAGCATCAATTGCATTTGAGAACTCCACAGAAATGCGGTTTCGTCCGATTCTCTTGATTCCGTCACTAATAATATTTTTAATGCCATTGTTGACTAGAAGTTGGCCAACTTTAATCGGGCGCAGGATCGTTCCAGCGGAGGGTTCTGTTTCTACTTTCGATATATGTACAATAAAGGGACCATTATCTAACTCTGAGTATCGCCTTTCCTTTTCATTAAGTGAAGGATGCGTGAACATAGTTTGAACATAGGCAGCATTAGGGTTATTTTCAATAGATGTTTTCTTTGATTTAGCTATGATTGAAGCATCTTCAGATGCTAAGTGACGCTTCTGTGGGATTCTACTAACTTCAACTAGGTACTGTAGGACTGTATGGAGGATCAGGGGGGTCCGGAGGATCCGGATGATTATTCATATTGAATGACTTACCTAACTAACACAAAACAAAAACACCGTCACCACAAATAAAATAAAATCTTAGCTTGAAAGAACGTAAAAAAAGCAATAAATTTGGAAAAAAAGAGTGATATCACCAAAAGCACGTGTCAACGCTTCCACGAAAAAACATCAACATTATTCCATCATACTACGTGACAGTGTGCAACTTTCACTGTCACCATCATGACAGTATGCGACTGTGGACTTCAACCTACGAAAAAATTGAATTGATTTGACTTCAAGTAAACAAGGATGAAGGAACTCGCACAATGTGTGTTTTCTTGTGCGTTATGTAAAGTAATGTTTGTGGTGTGGAATATTGTAACGGTAATGTAGTTCAACAATATTATAATGTGACTATTCGATAGACTAATTATAGAGTGTTTCGAGTAACGCTGCGGAATGGGCGTTCAGCGTTCCATGTGTAACATGTTTACCAATTTCAACACGCTAATGTCAAGTCCTTAGCATGAGGAAAGCGCTTGCATTGAAAACGCTTAGTTTTTGTCTAGGTCCCCAGATTGCTGACCACGTTCTAGTATACATGATACGAGGAGTAGTCAGAAACTACAAGTAGCCAATTTATTATTCATTCTACTCAAGTAGTACACCGAAACAGGTTTTAGCAGCGCAAATAAAACTTATATGTTGCGACTGTTTGGGATCAAGGCACCTCAAACACTGCTGCAATTAAAGCGCCTTATTCACGGTCCATTTGGACGTACGTCCCGCCAAGGTCATACACGATGCACGACGCATATTCACGGTCCATCCCCGCTGAACGTCAGCTCAAGGCTGCTGTGCGCGCATCAAGCATGGTGTTAGAACTAGTACATATATAAACCAAACAATGTAAATTGTCTTAAGTTGTCTGGATAGCTCTTTATTTGTAGCTACTGTCTATGGTGTAATATTGTTTATTATCTGTGGTCGCGTTATACTTTCTCTTGTACTTCCTCTTGTGTCAACTGTTTTGCTGTGTAACTTGGTTAAGAATAAATCTCAGTATATCAAGATAATCTGTTGTTATTTTCCCATAAACCCATCAGGTTATGGGCCCAGAATACGCAAAGAATATGTGTGTGCATAAAAGTTTTTGTATAAAAACAAGAAATATCAAAGAGATGCGATGAAAAATGAATGAAAATGGGAGTTCTTCTGATATTGTCAGCAGCAGAAGAGAATAAAAGAAAAAGGAAGAGGTTTTGGATGAAAAAAATTTATCATAAACGTATATATTATGCTAATCTGCTGTAGGACTGTTGAGTGTTGATAAAATATCTATATATCGAAATATCGATATTTATTACTAATATTTTAATGGACGATATATCGATAGTTCGATATTGAAATATCGATATCCATGGTCGATATTTTTTTTTCAGTAAATTATTTCATCTACAAAATCATCGTAAACTTAATCGCCCGTAATGATTTTAAAGTTAGCAGTTGCTTGACGTTTGACACGTAGAAGACGACTGTGAATTGTATGCAAAACTTCTAGCAACAAAACTTAGAAAAATTCCAGAAAATAATGGCGCTTTCTGTTTATAAGCGAGGACCAAAATGCTACAAATGGCTCAGCAAGATTTTTATTCTGCCTTCCCCAATGACCTTAAGTAGAATGATTTCAAGAGCTGCTTTGAGACCGGGCATTAATGAAAAAATATTTGAACGTTTACGAAACAACTTGCTGACTAAAAGTTTACAATACGTAATTAATGGAGAAACTAAAGTTGCCAAGTGGGATCACATTGTGGAACTATACAACAATAATCCTACATATAAAGGATTAAAAATTAAAACAAATTTGACAGAAAGCCATTGCACGAAAGCAAAAATACCGAAAATGAAAGTTAATTACGCTGCTCAACTCTTTAGTCAAACTGTTGGGAAAACAATGGGCTATTTAGCTGGTAAGTGTATAAACTAATCTTTTTTTTGTTTATGCTACCTTTCAGCCGTGGGTTTTAAATATTGTCTCATAGCAATAAGACGTCTTCTCGGTAAAAAAGTAACATGTGTATACAAGGATGTAACAAAATTCTCAAGTACTTAAGAAGAGTTGATGAGCCCATGAAACTTATCTAATTTTCTGATATGAAAAAAAAATATGGCCTTTGATACGAAAAATCACTATGCCCTTGATGCTTAACTTATTTAATAAACACCCCTTTAAATATGACTTAATCGTCAACTGGCGACTATGGACTATGGACCACTAGGTACATACATATATTGTATCGTATACGTACGACTCAAAAAGCGTTGAAGTACTAAAATCTGTAGCGATTAACGAAAATATAAATCCTACAAAACCTTGCAAAAAGTAAACAAAAAACTAATTGCTTTCTCGAATGCCATAAATACACATTGGCTATTTTAGGAAAAAAAGCTAAATGTCTTACTTGTTCAAAATGGTACTGCGAAGAATGCGTTGATGAAGGGCCAATGCAGTTTGATTATGTATGTGATCAATGTTTGCAAGGTAGGGAACTAAAATGTATAAATTTTTTTCACGATATTTTTCATTGATTTCTTTTTATATAAAGATTAACCTTCGTGTTTGCAGCGACCACTGAAATTTTATAATCCTTAATATGCGTCGTCCACATATATGGGCTTTTATGTAAAGTTCTTTGTTCTGCACACTAGAGCTTTTTTAACGTCCGTTAAAAAAGCGTCCAAATATAACAAATGCATTCCCAAGTATATGTGCACACGTCAGCGCTTTTAAAGCGCGACGCTTTTTTATCGCGCAGTATTGTATTTTCAACGCTCGGCGTTGGGCGTTAAATAAAATAGACCATAGGAAACTTCTTATTATTATTCAGACGAGCGTTAAAAAAGCGCCGGCGCTGCGTTCAGTATGCCGCACGCTCGCTCAGTGGTCGCGTGTTTGTTGTGCTCATAATCATCAGAAAATCGATACGATGTCGTTCGTGGATTGTTGATCCCGAACTATTAATTATAGAGGTGGAGTCTCGTCCGTTCCTGTATTCAAAATCGTTACCAGAAATAGAAATTTTGAACGTAATTCGTACTTTTTCAAATAGGTCGTATAATATCATCATCAACCAATCTAATATACCAAATATTGAACCATATTTTAACCACCCAAATTCAAATTTTTCGCTTCAACCAATACCCAGCTATACTCAGGTCTCAGACCACACAACAGCAGCACTCACAACCACTCAGGCTCGTAATGAATATCAACAGCACTCACAGTCAGGAACCACATTCATCTCATTACTGTATGATTTTAACACCATCAGAATATAAAATGGACGCGAAAATGGAAATAATGAGTATCATAAAAAAATACATGCAGATGTCAAAATATTCCAACCAAAATTCTAATAATAACGGAGGTTTTTATTAGAATTTACGCCAATGGGAACATCTTACTCGACTCACGTGCCCCATGCAAAAACACCCGAAACATCGCAAAATTATTACACTTCATCGCCTTCGCATTCTCAGCTAGCGATGATACTACTCAAGAGTCATTTTATAGCGAACTCAAGCGTCTTCAATCGTCGTAAAACCCATTTCAGACACCAGCTCCTCCAACTCCAGCTTATTGTTTGATAATTTTGTATGCATGTTGATTAATTTATGTGATTGGGAATTGTGAGGAGAAATAAATAAATGATTTGATTTGATTTTGTCTTCTTCGTCAGTGGAAAAAATAATAAATGACATTTTATTCGAAGCTGAAATGGGATCACTATCAAGAAACGGAATTCAGATCTTGCCTGCTAGCTCACCCACAAACACATACTTATACCAGTCACCCACCCGCATCACATCAGCCACCATCACCTGTGCCATCACCAAATGCACTCCACTCAACTTTGACATACCAATCACCCACACCACATCAGTCACTTATGGATGGGATTGAATAATACAAAACGGAATTGATTGAGAGATGAGTCATCGCAAAAGCAATTAATATAAAAAAAAATGCGCGCAGCGGCGCGGCGCGGCGACCGAGGCCGGGAGCCGAGCTCTTTCGACGGACATCGGGCACTTACGGGAACGCCAATATACCGCCAAACCTAACAACAAAAAAAAAAGAATTACGGGCGACGATTGTTTGCATAGTCCTTTGGACTATGCAAAAAATCGTCCCATATCATCAACAGATGCCAAACATATCTCATTAAATACATCTCGACATTATGATTATTTTTTACTATGGCGACATCACTGTAGGATATGGGGTTATCGTGCAATAAAAAAAAATATGTTATACTTATACAGTTTTATTAAGTATTAAGAACTGAATTAAAAATGTACTATTTAACTAAAAAAAACTCGAGAGAGAACAGCCGTAAGACGTACTTTACCCTCCTTTTCGACGCCTGCGCCCGCGCACCTCCCTCAGTCGTGGCTAGTACGTTCTGCTGTGTTCGCGTTGTTTATTTGTGCGTTATCGGCTTGTTTGCGACTATTACTAACCTCTGCTTGTTTATTGGACCTTTTGATTGCTACTCGATGACCCCGGCACGTTTAATGGACTGTGATTTATAAATATGGAGACTGGACGCCAATGTGTAATGTGTCCTAGATCTGTTTTAAGACAGAGACGACATATATTACAAGAAACATTGCTTCATAGTAGTCCTGAGTTAGCGGCCTACATTTTGCAAAATGGATTGACACAAGATAGAACATTGCTACGATACTATATGATACATTTTAGAATTGCTTGAATAGAAATATAGCACTTAAAGTATAGCTTACGTTAGGAACGACTCAATCGTCCGGCCATAATTCCTATGAGGAATGAGATATTTTTACCTGCATAGTTATTTAATCTCACCTTAATATTTTTATAGTCTAGTCCAAAAGTGAGTGTAGATTGTGTTCCGAGTTCTAGACAACTGACAAGCACACATATAACACCGATATAATCAATATAACACAGAAAAAATACTTCTGCTTATTACAAAAACACACATATGCTGATATCTTCATTTTTTCAATCATCATTTTTTCATCTTCATTTTTTTCCCTTTTCAGGTAGTATTCAATAACGTAATGGCAGTATGCCATAGATGCTGGCAGAGAGCCAATAATAATGACGGTGGACAACTACGTCTTGAGAACGCTCCCATTGTAGAAGGTAATTACATCTGTGCTATTAATCCTTATCAAAATAAATTATTTCATCACTAAGTACAGTCTAGCTTCGCCGGAACAGCTAGTAATAAATAAATAAATAATTTTAGATGCTGACAATCAAGAACCCCCCAATGTTGCTGAAGCCCGCAATGTTGCTGAAGCCCCCAATGTTGCTGAAGCTCCCAATGTTGCTGAAGCCCCCAATGTTGCTGAAGCCCCCAATGTTGCTGAAGCTCCCAATGTTGCTGAAGCCCCCAATGTTGCTGAAGCCCCCAATGATCCTCAGGACAATCCAGAGGATGATGCTCGTTTCTATGTTCGCGATTACGTACGTGCACCGAACACTTCACGGCTCTGTATGTATAGGCAATGTAGACATGAAAATCTACGACGAGTTCCTGTGTCTATCAAGCTACATTTGGTATGTCATTATCGATTATATATTCCACCGAGTTCGCGAATATGTGAAGAACATTTAAATAACTATGATTTTGAAGAGTTACTGGATAATGTAAATGTTACACATTATTTTAATGCTTCATTTTTTAGTAACATGACAAACATGTTAATTGAAGCAATCAACAATAGGACAAGATTCGATTTTGAAACATTATCTTCACTGAATAATAGTGAACTTATGTTTTGGACTGGATTCACTTTAGAGCAGTTCAACGTCATTTTGGAAGAAACGCCATCGCTCGTAGAAAAATGCAGACATCCCCGATCAGTTCTCGGAGCTTATTTAACGAAAATACGAACTGGAGAACCTAACGAGCGACTAGCTACGCTTTTCGGCGTAACACGTCAAGTGTTTGAATATCGCCTAAAAATAGCGCGACAATGCTTGACAAGTCAATATGTACCAAGACATCTTGGTATAGGTCATATTTCTAGAGATGAGCTTCTAGAGAGAAATCTATTTTTGCCCAAACATATTTTTGGAAATGAAAACAACACCAAGTTAATTATTATCGCAGATGGCACATATGTATATATTGAAAAAAGCACTAATTATTTATTTCAAAGAAAAACTTATAGCCTCCACAAGTTTCGCAATTTATTGAAACCATTTATTTTAGTAAGCAGCGATGGATATATCATAGATGTCATAGGCCCTTTTCCTGCAACAACATCAGATGCAACTATTATGCAGAACATAATGAATGACGATGAGCACTTACTACATTGGTTACTACACAGAGAGGACGTCTTTATTTTGGACAGGGGCTTCAGGGACAGTATTAATGATATTGAGTCCCTTGGCTATGAACCTCACATGCCACCTACCAAGGACAGGAACGCGACCCAGCTATCAACAGAAAAGGCAAATGATTCTCGGTTGGTGACTGTGTGTAGATGGATTGTGGAGGCGGTTAACGGCAAATTCAAAAACCGTTTTAAGTTATTAAAACAAACTTATTTTAACCGAGCTTTGCCAAACATGTTTGTCGATTTCCGCATAGCAGCATCATTAATAAATGCTAATTACCGTGTTGCTACAGACCACAGGCTTGCGCCGGAATTCTTTGAAATAATTCAAACTAAGTTTCATCAACCTAACCTTTTGAAAAATTATGTCGAAGGCAAAAATCTGAACAGACAAAGAGTTAACTTTGTGACGATGGAGGCCACCATGCCACATCTTGACTTTCCAGAACTGACTGATGATGATATCATTTTATTCGCCTTGGGGACCTACCATATAAAACTTGCAAAATCCTACTGTGCGGAACATATTCGGAATGGAATTTATTATATTGAATTATTTCGAGAAAACCAGCTAACTGATTTGCCAAGGTATAATATTCGAGAAGATAATGTCTGGTTAATTAGAGGACGAATACAATCTCGACACGTTAGATCGCGCGTTTATTATTGTTACATATTAATAAACCGAAGTGAAACTGGCAGACGTGCTATTGAACAGTGGTATTGCACATGCCTAACAGGGGCGCGTACGGTTGGAAGTTGTGCCCATATAATATCAATTATATGGTATATGGGCAAAGGTCGACATATCAACTTTAATCTACCAGCGGCAATGTTATCGACTATTATAATAGATGAATAATATAACGTTATTTTTGTCTGGATAATAGTTCTGTTGTTATTAAGTGTCTACTTGCACAATTGTTTTTGTGTTATTAATACTTAAAATGTCTAGTTGAACAATTGCTTTTTGTAATTATCGTCTAAAATGTAATTTTTTATTTTAAAATAAAAATACTTTATTTTTGTCAAAAGTCTTTTTAAAAAAAAACCCCGTCGAATTCCGAACTAAAAATTGGTACTGACTTTTCATGGGACGTAATAATGATATTGAAACTTGTCCCATGTCTGTTGATGGGATGGGACACTGCCCATACATTTTTTTGCATGGTCCTTTGTTTAACTTTTGTTATTTTTTATAAATTTGTTTTTTTGTTGATTTATTTTCTATTCAATAGTCGTTATATATCTTATTTGTGATATAATTAAGTGAATATAAATAACTGTATATTCATAATACACTCACCGGCACGGAATCTTGGCCACTTGCAAATTTGCCGATAAAAAAAAGTTTGAAGTGTTTTTCACGATTTTTTTGTATGCAGATATGTTAACATATTATTTGTTTAATTTTATGGTAAGAAATCATTAAGTTTGAGAATAATCTTTTACCACTTTTTAAGAGTTACTCGAAATTTGTGATTTGTGCGGTTAAGCCGAAGTTACGAATTGTTCGTTTTAAACTTTTTTCGATATCGTTTATGCCGTTTTAAGATATTGTTATTGTTGTACTGTAGTCAATGATCATAACAAACAATAAAAAATGCCGTTAACATCTGAACAACCTGCTCAGGCCATCACAATGTTAGACCAATGACTGCCGCAACATAAAGTACCTAATGTACAGTACGTACCACGTTCGGCGATGCACTATGCATAGAGAAGATACCAGGAGACTGGCAGCTACACGTGCAGACCAGGAAATGAAGGCGTGAGGTGCACATCAGCTTTAGAAGACCCGTTTATTGTTCAAGAGATACTCAGAAATGGCTTTCTGACAGTTTTTGAGATACGCCACCGACTCTAAAACACCAGGATAATAAATGTGAGTGAGCAATCGGTGAGAAGACTAATGAAGGAAGTTAATTTGAAGGTTTGCAGACCAGCACGCCGTCCAGAACTCCTCAGACATCACAGAGAAGCACGTCTTCGTTTTGCACGAGAACATGAAAACTGGACCCACAGCCAGTGCGCTCGTGAGGTGTTCACAGATGACTGCTAAGGCACTTTACGAGCTTCTGATAGCCAAGAGTCATTATAGAGGAGACGAGAAGAGAGGTTTTCACCCATCACCACACTCAAACTGCGATTTTTCATGGAGGGTCAATAATGGTATGGGGAGGTATAAGTTTCGATGCTCGCACGGAGTTAGTTATCGTAGATAATGGCTTAAATTTGATCAGGTACATCGAAGAAATTCTCCAGAAACATGTTCAGCCCTATTACAGGTTTATCAGAGAATAAAATTTGCTACTAATACACTATAACGCACGTCCGCGTGTCGTACGATGCGTATAAGAGTACCTTCAATAGGTTATTATTGAAAAATTGGAGTGGCCAGCTCGTAGCCCGGATCTTAATCCAATAGAACACATCTGAGACATGCTAAAAAGAAACATAAAGTTCGATTCCAACCCAGCACCAATGTTAGATGAGCTTAGAAGTACAGCTGGGGCCGTTTGGTACACTATAGCTCAAGTGGACATCAAAAATGTCTTCTAGAGTATGCCAGACTGGATGCAAACAGTGTTTAAGGCAAGAGAAGGAAACACCCTATATTAAAAGATTCAATTTTTTTTTATGGAAACGTTCTTTCTAATTTTTGTGCATTTTTTAAGAAATCATTTAAATTTCACAGGAAAAGCGTATATTCTTGTTTAATTCATATCTACGCGATAGTACTTCTTATAAACTTCCAATTATTACTAAAAGTTAGTTAAAACATTAAAGTAACTAGTTTTGATTAAATTTTTATTGATTTTTGTAGTAGAAAAGAAATAGTGTTATTTTACGCAAAATTTTGCAGTGGCCAAGATTCCGTGCCGGTGAGTGTATTATGTTTTCACTTCTTGCATGGAAACTGCGTCACGATCGCTCTGCGATCAATTTCATCGACTGACAGTTAATATTACTTGGCCTTTTAAATTCGACTCCAACCTGAAGCATCGCGACGGGAGAGTTACATTTGGTCCTTCGAAAAACGAGATCAGGAACCGTGAAGATATCGAAGACTACGAGGCGCTGGCAATTTAAGAGCGGACTATGTCAGACAACTAAATTAAAATTATCTTATATATATATAATAGTATTAATGATTTAATAAAAGATATAAAATTACATTATTGCCTAAGAAATCCGCTACAGCAATTCACCGTAGATTGCAAAACACCAAACAAAATAACATGTCAATTGATGAGTCCTATTAAGAAATTACGGAAATATTTGTAGAGTTCACGATCGCTCAATCAAATGGCAACGACGGACACTTTAAGGTTCTTAAAAGTATTTTTCTGATGGGTTGAGAAACCGTAGGCTCAGCACAATCATTTCTGCGAGAAATTATAACTTTTTTTCTCGTAAAATATGGTTTGGCGTCCTTGTTAAGTCTTCTTATTTTGAAGTTTATAATGATTGTGACGCAGCTGGCTGTAAACGTTTTGAAAATATTTCAAAATTCGGATTAGCATTTGCCACTGTTCCAATTTCAAACGCGAGTGTCGAACGAGCATTCTTTGTCTATAATGTCGTTAAAAATAATAGCATAAACAGACGCTCCGATTCGGTTGGTGCCAACCATCCGACCACGACCAAATCGGAAAGTGAATACAGCGGTCGGTCCGACATAATAATTATTAATATTGGTTGGACGTGGTCGGATGCGCCGGCGATCCGACCAAACCAACTTCCTATCCGATCCAACCAAATTGGAACGTTTGGAAGCTTTGTTCCGACCAAATCAATGTCGTTAAAAATAATAGCATAAACAGACGCTCCGATTCGGTTGGTGCCAACCATCCGACCACGACCAAATCGGAAAGTGAATAGAGCGGTCGGTCCGACATAATAATTATTAATATTGGTTGGACGTGGTCGGATGCGCCGGCGATCCGACCAAACCAACTTCCTATCCGATCCAACCAAATTGGAACGTTTGGAAGCTTTGTTCCGACCAAATCGGCTCAATGCTCATTCGCATTCGCAACGCCGCCGGTGTAGGACGTCAACATGAACGCCGAGGGAGTTACAGTCACCGAACGTGACATAATAAAATTACTTGAACTTTATAAAGACTTTCCCTGTTTGTGGGACTTAAGTGACAAAGATTACGCTAATAGAGATGCCAGAAATCAAGCTTATTTGATTATGCCTAAAGTTTAGGGCGCCGCCCTAAACCAAAAGATGAAATCCGTTATGACTGGGAGGAAATACTGGGATGTATTGATCCCCCTAAAAAAGTGGGACGCCGTGATTTTTTTTCGGTCCCTGAACTCGATCAGATTTGAAAAATTTATAGGGGCCACTTCATACAATGTTTATTTTTGTAAAAGACTTTTGCTTAATTTCAGATGTAATTTGTCTTAGAAGAGTATTAATTTCATAAAAGATTTATTTTTGTTTTCTAATGGTAGTTTGTCAAACTTGCTAACATGTACCTATTATAGTTATAAGTAAAAATGAATAAAAGGCTGATTGTTATCTAATGAGGACTGATTAGAGTAAAATAAAGAGATTTTTATGATTAATTGTTATTTTTGGTTTTATTAGTCATTTGAAATACACTCGTGAGCAAAAAAATCGACTCAGTCGACAAGTCACTGGCAAAAAAACTGAACGCGAAAATATTTTTTTTTAGTAATATCTTAAAGCTGATAGTATTAGCTTCAAAATGATATAATATATTGTAACGTTTCATGCTTACACAACCCAACAATATGTTGTGATCGGTAACCACCCTTTTTAAGCTTGTTTACAGTAGTGCTAATTAAGGGTTACTGACCCATATAAAAGGTTATCTACCTGACCCACCCTTATCAGTTAGCCGTCAAACGTCAACCGATACACATCTCCGTTATCAACAAACAAGAATTCTACCTGAAAATGGACACAACAAGTGATAAAGCTGCTCAAGCGGTCACCCTATTGCGACAAGGCCTGAGTCAGCGTGAGGTGGCACGTGCGCTAAACATGAGCCAGTCTGCTGTTTCTAGAGTTTACCGTCGTTACCAAGAGATTGGTAACTTTGATTGAAGATGCGGTTCCGGAAGAAAAAGGTGCACATCGGAGAGAGATGACCGATTCATTGTCAGCACATCGCTGAGAAATCGGGCCCTCACTGGCGTTCAAGTCCAACAAGAGCTCAGAGAAACGCGAGGAGTACTATTAACTATAAAAAAAAGATGAATAAGAGCATTTCGTGTTCAGAACCGGGTGAGATATTTTCTGTTCATAGAAATTCCCGTCGAAGTAGTTAGGGAACAGGATGGAGACCTGGGAAATCAATTCGAATTTGATTTAAGGATTCATATCGCCCACCTTATGTTCCGATATTTAGATTACGAATTAAAGTCGAACTTTATATATTACCTGTATCTCAATGTACACGCTGTTGGAAGCTAGGGCATACTAAAACCAAATGTATTTCCTCTAAAAAGTCTGTCCAAAATGTTGTGATAACCACCTTAAAGTGTGCCAATCGTGGAGAATCGATTTCATGTAATTTTAGAAACTGTCGGATGCGGATTATCGATTGACTTAAATGCCTTTGATTTGTTTGTAAAAGATACTGGGGAACTGTATCTTAACCATTTTATCACTGAAGGTCTTATCAAAACATTAGTAGAGGAGACAAATTTATACATAATACAGCGTAATCCCATTTCATCTATAACATTTACAGGACATCATTTGTATAAGTTCATTGGTATATTATTATACTGTCAGTAATCAAATTTCCTAGCACAAGATCATACTGGTCGCCAATGTTTGGATATGAGCCCATTTCTTCAACAATGCCACTGAACAAGTTTGAGAAAATAAAGTTATCATTACATTTTAATAACAATAAAAAAGGAAAGAAGAAAATGTCTATGTAATCGATATAATCGCACACTGAATCCAGATTATGCGCTGAAGAAAGAATGCGACGACTACATCCAAAGAAAAGAAGCATCTTATATATAATAAAATATTGATAAACAGAGGTCTGAGCAAGATGAAACTTTTCTTTGTATTACAATGCAAATTGCACAGCCTTCAACATCTAGTCTCAAGAACTATGCTCGCAAGTTGAACTAATATAATATTTTGTTTAAAAGCTTAAACCCCCATAAAATAAAGCATTGTATTATTTGGATCCAGATTAATGGAAAAAGCGGAAGCATCCAAATTGTTTCAGCAAATGGACGTGAACGTGGCTTTTGGACAATTAACAAATGTTTTGGGTCAAAAGCAGAATGAAAATATACTCACAAAGACGATGATTGCGATCTATACAAAAAATGCAAAATTATTGGCTGTAAAGCTACGAGAACTGTCAACTGATGAAAGAAAAATTATGATGTACCAAATAGATGGGTTGTTTATAAACAGAATCAGTCAAAAATCAAATGAGCGTCATACACCATACCCTCAATAATATTCTTTTATTCTGAACCTATTCATAACACCGTCCTTTACTCCGTCTACAATCTACATCAACACGCACCTTTGGTAGAACAATGGCATTATTGTCATAAATTGCCAAAATGACTAAAATAAATGCTTTAAAAAGGCCCTTTGAACTGGAGGGACAAAGACATTCGTTTAATTCCTACATAAAACCGCCAGATGGGAATAGTGTCGTTGTGATTTTGGCGCTATCTTAGTTTAAAATTGGGAGGACAAAGTCGTTCAGACAATTGTGCCCTTGTCTGTCCAAGATTTGTTATACTCCATGGTCTTAAACAAAAAAAACAAAACTCTTACACTCTAGAAGTGAAGGAAATATAATAGTAACGGTTCCTGACATTTCAACGCCGGAGAAGAATGTAGTAAATAAGATATTATTTGAAAATCTTCTACAACAATCGTGTCTGCGAGACACATTGCGAACTTGTCGGCGGCCGACAAAAAGGAACTTCTAGCGCGGAAGCGGGTGAAGGAGCTGCAGCGGGTGCTCCTTCCGGATGCGCCTCACTTTCTAAATACCTTTTTTTTATTTTACCTTTATTTGAATGTGTTAAAACAGGTAATTACTGAATTTTGCTTTATAGAAATCCTTCTCCTGAACGGGAGCCACCACAAATGGCGGCATCAACGGCGGCGAGCCAGCCCACGCCGCCGGGTGAGCACCAGTATGATTAATATATATGTATATATTTGTGTGTATGTGTGATTGTAACATAAAACTATTGTTTTACAGCTATGCCGTCAACATCACGACAGCCCACGCCACCGCCACTACTGGTGCCGGCTGAAGACATATATGGTAAATATCTTATTATATTCGACGACGTCCGACGGTACGGTAGACGCGGAGACGGTAACGCTGTCGCTCAATTCGTACGATTCGAATTTCCATCTGTCAACCGAAGCGAATTGGGCGATTGTATGCCGTACTCCGCAAAAAAAGGGAGTATTTCAACGACGAAGTGACAGACTCTGATGCTTCTCACATTATATTTTCAGTGCCTAGTGTTGGATATGAAACTGTTGTCACGGCTACTACCCCCACGCGTACACGCATGCGACACAGATTAACGGATGGTAAGAATAAAGCACTTCAACTATAACGAAGTCTTTATTAACCTTAATTATTGGACATTAAGTTGCATATTTCTTTTTTCAAGATGCCATCACGTCTTTCGTTAACGATAGTGACTTTGACGACTCTGACTCTGACGTTAACTCTGACGAAGACATACTACGAAGTCCGACGACTGACAGACTAATTGAGACTGGTAACCTGGCAGACCTGACGCCTCAGCAAGAGGCATTTTTACTTGCTGAGGATTCAGCGAACGACAGAGCTTTACAAAACTATTTACCTGACGACTGTTTCCAGTTTAACTGGAACAAGGACATGACTGCGTTTAAAGGTCGGCGCGAGGAATTTTCTGGGAGTCCTGGCCCGACTTTTGACGTGACAGACATGACTCCAATTGACGTATTTGGGAGGATGTTCGACGTCGACTTCATCGACGTTCTTTGCGAAGAAACAAATAGGTATGCTAGTCAGAGGATTAGTAGAGGCACAAATTCTGCAAGTAGTCGTCAAAATCGGTGGTCGCCCACAAACTGACCAGAAATGATTTCATTCTTAGCTCTAATGATTCTTCAGGGGCGAAGTACAATCGAACTGCTTTTAAACCAAGCGTGGTTCTATAATAAGAACGTGGGTGGTATTGATCGGAAAGATTAATATTTATCTGCTCAGCCCCTGGAAAGAGTCAGGAGCCGCGTTTGGTACAAAAAGTTGTTTTGACGATTTTTAAATGCTGCTGTATTTAACTGTTTTGTTATATACATCAGCAAACATAAAATCTGTCATCGTCAGTTCCGAACAGTGCTGGCGGAGTCTTTACTGAAGACATACCGACAGATTGACCTGACGACAGAGACACGACATATAACAATTAACAAGGACAAGGACCACAGGCTCGACTACGACTGTAACGCAACAAAACGTGGTGGCAAACCTCCAACATCGGCCAGCTGCGGAAAGCGACCACTTTCCCGTTCACACCGATGTGAAGCGGGGAAGAAGTTGGTATTGCGCACATGTGCGCAAAATCTCCAGTCGCACCGTGTGGCATTGCTTGGAATGTAAAGTTAATTTATGCATCATAGGGTGTTTCAGAGATTATCACAAACGGACCTGAATGTTTTTTTTTTTTTTTATTATTAATATATAAGTTTTGTTTTAAAATTATGTTAGATTCAGAATATTCATGTTTGTAATAAATAAATAAGTAACAAATGTTACTATTAATAATGTTTTTGTTTTAAAATTATGCAAGATTCAGAATATTTGTGTTTGTAAATAAACAAGTAACAAATGTTACTATTGATAATATTTTTGTTTTAAAATTATGAAAGATTCAGAATATTTGTGTTTTTAATAAGCAAGTAATATCACGGAATTCCAGGATACCTGAGAAATGATCTCGAAAGTGACAAATGTCTTTCTCGCAGACGTCGAGGCAGTTATGATGTCCTAGTGCGAGAGGATAAAGCCATTGCTGTAACAAAATGGTTCGATAATAAGCCCATTTTGTTTGCTTCGAGTATCCACGCCGCGGATACCACTGATACAGTTCAAAGGTATGATAAAAGGCTGAAACAGTACATTCCTGTTGAACGGCCAGAAATCGTCAATCATTATAACACTAACATGGGAGAAGTGGACCTTGCAGACAGGTTGTTGGCTTTGTGTCCATCACGATTTCGAACCAAGAAATGGACGGTTAATTTCCCAGTTTGTTTTAGTGAAAACCCTGGAAACCCTTAGTTTATGTTTTATTTAACTTGAAAGGTCTCGGCCTTTGCAGCAATAATGATTTGATGCTTTATTTAGTACATTCGGCCGTAGTCGCAAGTGATTTTAAAAGAGGCTTCGGTGTGTAGAGAATACAACGCTGCCCTTTTTCTTACATACGATTGTCATTTTAATTTAGAATCAGTGTCCAGTCGAACTGTCATTAAATACGCCATTGTTCCAGAAGAACACAAAAATAACGAAATAGAACAGTACGTCACAAAACGATACATGATATACACGACGTGAGCCCACTGTAAAAATGACGTTCATTTAGAAAATCACTAGTCTATTTTTTTAGGCGGGAAATGAAGCGTGTACAGTTCAAAATTCGGATTCGGATCTCGTCACGTACTTTAATCGTCCTCTCGGTGAAGAATTCGATATGTAACATATTTCAATTTTTACGAGAGGTACATCGTTTATTCCAGCCGCCCCTCGACAAAAATACAACCATTTACAATATGAATGACGGTAAATTTTTAACGAAAAGACAGAGGGGAGAAATCGTGACGCGTTTATTTTGGGTCGCGCCCAACAGAGGTGAACAATTTTATTTAACCTGCTTTACAACCCTGCAGTAGCTACAGGGATCTTAAAACTTGGGTGGTCCAAATTGTAACACATTCCAGGGGCCGCTAAAACTATTGCTATCATCGCCAACGATGAAGCCGAATACGAGATAGCTATGCAGGAAGCTTCATGTTTTTTGACCGGATCACGCCTGCGTAACTTTTTCGTTTCTATTGGCTGTTAACGGGGTAGCCGGTAGCAGTAGCGACACTGGGAAAAATTAAAAAATGAGCTAGCTAAAGACATAGTTAACTGCGTAAATAACGATCCGGATAGAGCGTACACCCAGGCCTTGATTCAAATTGACCGTCTATTGCGAAAATATGGTACGTGTGTGTTAGACAATTTTGGCTATTGGTATGTAACAAACGGAACAACATTCAACAGCTGCGTCAAATAGTCCTGAAGTTCACGGACGCTCCAGTCAAGTTTCCACCAAAATCATTAAAAATATAAATAAAAAAGATGTACCAACAGATTGCTGTTAGACATTACATAACCGGCGGCACCGATAACTACTAGTAAAGAAGATGACGATGAAAAATTTTTACTTAGTTTCCGCAGTGACATGAAAAAGATGAATCATAGCCAGAAATTTAATTTTAATATCGGCATGCTGCAACTGATGAAAAACATTTACCAGCTGCAATTAATCCACATGTTCAGAATACAAATTACGGGTATATTCTCAATATTACAGAAGTTAATCAAACTAACATTACTTCACCTGCACCTCCCAATAATCCACGTGTTGTCATACAATCAGTTACAAAGTAGAACGCGCGATCCCAGTACAAGGAAAACTTGTTCAAAATGCTATAGGCGTATTTGTAATGATCATCAAATTTTAATTTGTCCATTGTGTGATGAAAATTAAAAAATATAAGTAGAGTTAAATGAAAGAATTAGACTTCAAGTTGATTGATCTCAAAGAAGTGAAAACTATGTGATTTTTTTAGAAGTCTGAAGTTTTGTTAATATTTTTGTAAGTTTATTAAAGAAAATATTTCTTTTGCATTCAGTTTACTTAATAAATGTAATTTATCATAATCAATGTGTTTTATTAAAAATTAAACGATTATGTTTCAATATATTTCAATATAGCCCGCGCGAGCACTCGTGTACCTTTCAGAGGCGCGTGTACCGTAGTGTTAAATTAAATTTAATAGCTTTATATATGTATGTATGTATGCACCTTTATATTATTTTGTGTGCAACTAAATATCAAGCAAAAATATATGGGTGCTATGGCAGTAGTAAACAGTTTAAGATTGCCATCTTATCTTTTAACTTTAACTTGAAATCCCAAATGGCCTGAAATACAAAATTCAACAACAGGTCTTCATAATAGTGGTGTGCGGAATCGATTATCATTAATCGATTAATCGATTATCAAGATGATCGTTTGCAATCGATTATCATTTCGATACAATCGATTGGGAGTAAGCCATTTAAGTTATGGTAACCCTACACAACAAACATGTGGCAATAGCTTGTCTGCTGGATCCACGTTTTAAAAAACTCGGTTTCGGTACGGACAGTAATGCAACAAATGCCCAACAACGTTGTCTTGAAGAACTAATTTATCTCAGAAACAGCACTCAAGGGACTAGTGAGCTAGTAATTACACAACCACAACAACTTGAGCAAGTAACTGCAAAACTATCGATCTGGGATCATTTTGAGCGAAAGAAACAAATTTTATTGCAACATCTACATCTTCAACTGAAAACATAATAACATTACAACAATACTTAGAATTAGAGATAAACTACGATAACATGGCGCGCCCCTCCAAAATTCAAAACGTTTGAAAGTATTTGTGAAAGTATTTACAATGCACCACCAAGATTCACAAGATTTTGGGGCGCGCCATGTTATCGTAGTTTATCTCTTAATAAATAAATAAATTGCATTGTAAATACTTTCACAAATACTTTCAAACGTTTTGAATTTTGGAGGGGCGCGCCATGTTATCGTAGTTTATCTCTACCTCCACTTGCAAGGACAAGAGGTCAGTTGACAAATTTAAGACGGAACAGCCTTCTGCCAAAGCATCTAGATTACATCATTTTTTAAATGCTAACTGGTCACAGATTGGGAATTATTGATGTATTTGTTTGATTTTTAATATCTAGTAGTTTTATTTTAAATAAATATGTGATTTAATTCAGTTTTGTTTCATTTTTGTAATCTGGAGGTAAGACAATGTAACAATTTTTATTTCGAACAAGATAATCGATTAATAATCGATTATCTTGGTTCGCATAATCGATTAATCGATTAGATAAATAATCGAATCGGCACAGCACTGCTTCATAATTTGCCTTCAATTTGAGCTAGACTTTTTAACATTAAATTACAACAACTTTGAGGGATCGCAAAGGTCAGTTCAGTTTGGTAATTTTATTTTATACTCTGTAAGTAATAGAGTTCCATAAACGGAGATTACCACACTAAAATATTATCATATAGGTACAACAAGCTTATTGAAATATTTAACTTAAAATCTTAAACATTGTAGCTCCTCGGAAAGGTCGTCTCATCCCTCCCGTGCCCAAGTAGGGTATCTAGTCGACTATCTTAGCAAACATCCTAGCTTAGCCAAGGGTTTTTCAAAAGTCCCGAGCGCTAGAGACGAAGCTAGAAAAACATGGGAGGAGTTGACTATCAAATTAAATAGCTTGGGAGGCTGCACTAAAACATGGAAACAGTGGACAAAGGTAGGCAATAGGCATATAGAAAACTATTCATCTTATACCGTGTAGGTATCTGGCTTACATATTAATAAATTTTTTAATTTAGCTTTAGTATTGGTCTGACAAAAAGAGTGCCGTGAAGAAAAAAGCTGCCCTAAGATACCGGGCACGCAATAAGACTGGTGGTGGATGTGAATCGGTGGTGGAGCTTTCAGAGGTGGAGGAGAAAATACTCACATTAATGGGCGGGGAAGGTTTTGCAATTGGTGATAGGCATTTGGATATTAATCCATTTGAAGTAAGCTATTGTTATCGATTTTGTTGATCCGATACATGAATGAATGTAAAATATACATGTATGTATGTAAAATATTATTATTCAATGTCATGTTCTTTTTTTAGGAAATCCCCGTCCTTACTGATGCCGTTCGGAGTTCGGAAACCGGGAATAGCCGAATTGTTTTTTATACCGCGAATCATGTTTAAAGCCCCCATTGATCATAACAGTCCAATAGAAATGTGTCGATTGCAATTTCCCGTTCAGGTGTGTTATGCAATGACCATTCATAAGAGTCAAGTCCAAACCATAATAGGGTTGGCATAGATTTAAGATCGGACGTCTTTAGTCATGGACAGTTGTACGTGGCATTAGGTCGCGTACGGGAAAACAAAATATTCCACACTTCACACAAAGATTCCACACATGGCTACCTCTTCACAAGTGCTAATAATACAATGTCTTTGTGCAGGTCAAATAATAAATATTTCCTCTTTAGCCGCACGTCTTTTTCAGTGCAACAATTTAGATACTCTTGCAATATTGTTGTTTTGGAAACCGTCGATTGGTAGTCAATACCAAATTCATAAAATTATTTTAAATCAGTTTGATAGTGTAGATATTGTTAATGAATCAGTTAGTGTAGACGACCCTAAATTATCTAATTTAAAACCGGTAGTTTCAGTTAATAAAGGTATACCCCGAAAATATGAACCTAAATTAAATTCCCTAAAACCAATAGTTTTACTTACAAATATTCGCGACCCTAAACTAACATAACTCACACCCGTTGTCGCCATCACAAAATTACCCGACGTTAGCAATGTAGGTAGGAAACGCGGAAGACCGGCTTAATACAATAAAACCAAATCACAGAAACAAAAAAAATAACGTTCATCAAGACTGACATTTATTTTACAAATACCCAAATAGCAAATATTGTAATAGTGCATAATGCCAATACACTACAATTACCGCACGATCATATCTGTTTTGCAGTCGAGGGTGGTGGAAACGTTCACGATACTGATGTAGATATTATTAGAGCAGACATTTCTGACGCTTCATAAGTCGATAGAAAATTGAGGAAAGCAGTTTTAGATTATATGGTTCATGGTCCATGCGGTCCCCCATATAGGACAGATTTAAAATGTTGGGATAGTGAATAAAAAAATGTACAAGCTATTTCCCAAAACCAAAGACAGAGGTCACACATTGTAACGATAAAGGGTTTATTAATGCGTAATAGTAAGAAAAATACGTAGGGAGGGATGTAGAAATTAGTGATTTATGGATAGTACCATACAACGCTGCCCTTCTTCTTAGATACGATTGTCATTTTAATTTAGAATCAGTGTCCAGTCGAACTGTCATTAAATACCTTTTTAAATATATGACTAAAGGTCCAGACGAGTCGCCATTGTTCCAGAAGAACACAAAAATAACGAAATAGAACAGTACGTCACAAAACGATACATCGGTTCTGGTGAGGCTGCTTGGAGAGTTTTTGAGTTTGACGTCACGGGACGTGAGCCCACTGTAAAAATGTTAGACGTTCATTTAGAAAATCACCAGTCTATTTTTTTAGGCGGGAAATGAAGCGTGTACAGTTCAAAATTCGGATTCGGATCTCGTCACGTACTTTAATCGTCCTCTCGGTGAAGAATTCGATATGTTACATATTTCAATTTTTACGAGAGGTACGTCGTTCATTCCAGCCGCCCCTCGACAAAAAATACAACCATTTACAATATGAATGACGGTAAATTTTTAACGAAAAGACAGAGGGGAGAAATAGTGACGCGTTTATTTTGGGTCGCGCCCAACAGAGGTGAACAATTTTATTTAAGATTACAGTTAGCTTTACACCCCTGCAGTAGTTACAGGGATCTTTATAACTTGGGTGGTCCAAATTGTAACACATTCCAGAGGCCGCTAAAACCATATTATACCTACAGCGGCTCGTAGACACAAAAAACCATCCGGAATAGGGAAAAGTAAAATGTCGGACAGTAATATTACGTATAGTGCACAAGCTAGTATTTAGATTAATGGCGTGCCATGCCGGACCGTAAAAAATCGGAATGCCGGACCGTAAAATTCCTTGTAGTGGACAAACGCCCTTAGTCTTTTTATGAAAGCGAAACCTGATTCATCCATTTATGAAGATATAAGAAATGTACCTACCTAGTGATTGTTGATGTTTTAGTAAGTTAAAATGTGTGTTGAATTTTATGTGTTGGATGGATCCGATAGGTATTTATATTACCTGACTGTTCTACTGTTACACTCTTATTAGTTAGACAAACTTGCCTGGACCTAGAAAAAGGCAATGCTATTCATTTAACTCGAGCAAACTAAGCAAACTAACTTTTATTTTTGTTACTTTGCACCCCAATATCTCTGCTATCCCTTAGAACAGATCTATAATTATTAAATTTATAGAATCTGTAAATATTAATCATCAGTGTAACGATCAGGCCCAGAGTCCTATGGGAGTTTGCCATTCTCTTTTATCCTGAAAAACAAAATATTCCACACTTCATACAACGACACCACATAGCTACCTCTTCACAAGCGCTAATAATACAATATCTAAGTGAAGGTCAAATAAATTTCCTCTTTAATAGCCATAAATAAGACGCAAACGATTACTAGATATTCTTGCTAAAAAAACAAACTCTTGTTACAAGAAGAAGCATCAAGAAAAGAAGCATCTTATGTATAAAAAGAAATTGAAAGACAAGAAAAAGAAACTCCACACTCTAAAAGTGAAGGAAATATAATAGTAACGGTTCCTGACATTTCAACGCCGGAGAAGAATGTAGTAAATAAGATATTATTTGAAAATCTTGTACAACAATCGTGTCTGCGAGACACATTGCGAACTTGTCGGCGGCCGACAAAAAGGAACTTCTAGCGCGGAAGCGGGTGAAGGAGCTGCAGCCAGCGGGTGCTCCTTCCGGATGCGCCTCACTTTGTAAATACCTTTTTTTTTATTTTACCTTTATTTGAATGTGTTAAAACAGGTAATTACTGAATTTTGCTTTATAGAAATCCTTCTCCTGAACGGGAGCCACCACAAATGGCGGCATCAACGGCGGCGAGCCAGCCCACGCCGCCGGGTGAGCACCAGTATGGTAAATATATTATTAATTATTAATATATATGTATATTTGTGTGTATGTGTGATTGTAACATAAAACTATTGTTTTACAGCTATGCCGTCAACATCACGACAGCCCACGCCACCGCCACTACTGGTGCCGGCTGAAGACATATATGGTAAATATCTTATAATATTCGACGACGTCCGTCGGTACGGTAGACGCGGAGACGGTAACGCTGTCGCTCAATTCGTACGATTCGAATTTCCATCTGTCAACCGAAGCGAATTGGGCGATTGTATGCCGTACTCCGCAAAAAAAGGGAGTATTTCAACGACGAAGTGACAGACTCTGATGCTTCTCACATTATATTTTCAGTGCCTAGTGTAGTGTTGGATATGAAACTGTTGTCACGGCTACTACCCCCACGCGTACACGCATGCGACACAGATGAACGGATGGTAAGAATAAAGCACTTCAATTATAACGAAGTCTTTATTAACCTTAATTATTGGACATTAAGTTGCATATTTCTTTTTTCAAGATGCCATCACGTCTTTCGTTAACGATAGTGACTTTGACGACTCTGACTCTGACGTTAACTCTGACGAAGACATACTACGAATTCCGACGACTGACAGACTAATTGAGACTAGTAACCTGGCAGACCTGACGCCTCAGCAAGAGGCATTTTTACTTGCTGAGGATTCAGCGAACGACAGAGCTTTACAAAACTATTTACCTGACGACTGTTTCCAGTTTAACTGGAACAAGGACATGACTGCGTTTAAAGGTCGGCGCGAGGAATTTTCTGGGAGTCCTGGCCCGACTTTTGACGTGACAGACATGACTCCAATTGACGTATTTGGGAGGATGTTCGACGTCGACTTCATCGACGTTCTTTGCGAAGAAACAAATAGGTATGCTAGTCAGAGGATTAGTAGAGGCACAAATTCTGCAAGTGGTCGTCAAAATCGGTGGTCGCCCACAAACTGACCAGAAATGATTTCATTCTTAGCTCTAATGATTCTTCAGGGGCGAAGTACAATCGAACTGCTTTTAAACCAAGCGTGGTTCTATAATAAGAACGTGGGTGGTATTGATCGGAAAGATTAATATTTATCTGCTCAGCCCCTGGAAAGAGTCAGGAGCCGCGTTTGGTACAAAAAGTTGTTTTGACGATTTTTAAATGCTGCTGTATTTAACTGTTTTGTTATATACATCAGCAAACATAAAATCTGTCATCGTCAGTTCCGAACAGTGCTGGAGGAGTCTTTACTGAAGACATACCGACAGATTGACCTGACGACAGAGACACGACATATAACAAGGACAAGGACCACAGGCTCGACTACGACTGTAACGCAACAAAACGTGGTGGCAAACCTCCAACATCGGCCAGCTGCGGAAAGCGACCACTTTCCCGTTCACGCCGATGTGAAGCGGGGAAGAAGTTGGTATTGCGCACATGTGCGCAAAATCTCCAGTCGCACCGTGTGGCATTGCTTGGAATGTAAAGTTAATTTATGCATCATAGGGTGTTTCAGAAATTATCACAAACGGACCTGAATGTTTTTTTTTTTTCTTTTTTATTATTAATATATAAGTTTTGTTTTAAAATTGTGTTAGATTCAGAATATTCATGTTTGTAATAAATAAATAAACAAGTAACAAATGTTACTATTGGTAATATTTTTGTTTTAAAATTATGCAAGATTCAGAATATTTGTGTTTGTAAATAAACAAGTAACAAATGTTACTATTGATAATATTTTTGTTTTAAAATTATGAAAGATTCAGAATATTTGTGTTTTTAATAAGCAAGTAATATCACGGAATTCCAGGATACCTGAGAAATGATCTCGAAAGTGTCAAATGTCTTTCTCGCAGAGGTCGAGGCAGTTATGATGTCCTAGTGCGAGAGGATAAAGCCATTGCTGTAACAAAATGGTTCGATAATAAGCCCATTTTGTTTGCTTCGAGTATCCACGCCGCGGATACCAATGATACATTTCAAAGGTATGATAAAAGGCTGAAACAGTACATTCCTGTTGAACGGCCAGAAATCGTCAATCATTATAACACTAACATGGGAGAAGTGGACCTTGCAGACAGGTTGTTGGCTTTGTCCATCAGGATTTCGAACCAAGAAATGGACGGTTAATTTCCCAGTTTGTTTTAGTGAAAACCCTGGAAACCCTTAGTTTATGTTTTATTTAACTTGAAATGTCTCGGCCTTTGCAGCAATAATGATTTGATGCTTTATTTAGTACATTCGGCCGTAGTCGCAAGTGATTTTAAAAGAGGCTTCGGTGTGTAGAGGATACAACGCTGCCCTTTTTCTTACATACGATTGTCATTTTAATTTAGAATCAGTGTCCAGTCGACCTGTCATTAAATACGCCATTGTTCCAGAAGAACACAAAAATAACGAAATAGAACAGTACGTCACAAAACGATACATCGGTTCTGGTGAGGCTGCTTGGAGAGTTTTTGAGTTTGACGTCACGGGACGTGAGCCCACTGTAAAAATGTTAGACGTTCATTTAGAAAATCACCAGTCTATTTTTTTAGGCGGGAAATGAAGCGTGTACAGTTCAAAATTCGGATTCGGATCTCGTCACGTACTTTAATCGTCCTCTCGGTGAAGAATTCGATATGTTACATATTTCAATTTTTACGAGAGGTACATCGTTCATTCCAGCCGCCCCTCGACAAAAAATACAACCATTTACAATATGAATGACGGTAAATTTTTAACGAAAAGACAGAGGGGAGAAATAGTGACGCGTTTATTTTGGGTCGCGCCCAACAGAGGTGAACAATTTTATTTAAGATTACAGTTAGCTTTACACCCCTGCAGGGATCAACTTGGGTGGTCCAAATTGTAACACATTCCAGAGGCCGCTAAAACCATTAGTATCGTCAACAATGAAGCCGAATACGAGATAGCTATGCAGGAAGCTTCATGTTTTTTGACCGGATCACGCCTGCGTTACTTTTTCGTATTATTGGCTGTTAACGGGGTAGCAGTAGCGACACTGGGAAAAAATTAAAAATGAGCTAGCAGAAGACACACTTAACCGCGTAAATAACGATCCGGATAGAGCGTAACCCACCAAGGCCTTGGTTCAAATTGACCGTCTATTGCGAAAACATTGTACGTGTGAAAACGATGACACTACCGAACTAGGTCGTGAGAAGGCTCTCAAGATGTTTGGACGCCCAAGATGTGTCATGCGTGTCCAGCGGCAAGTGTTCGAATATGTGCAACATTTGCTCACTGATGATGGATTTCGCAATAATAACGAAAGTGCTATTTAACAGGCACTGGTAAAACGTTGCTATTAAATACGATAGCAGCGTACGTGAGGGGCGTACTCAACGGTGTAGTTTTGTGCACTGCGACAGCACACAGCATGTTTTGGAATCCGTCGAGCGCTAATGACGATTTTGGCTATTGGTATGTAACAAACGGTACCCATAGAGCTGAACTCATACTACTCTCCGATTTAATTATTAACGAAGAAGCGCCGATGGTACACAAGTACCTCATTCATTTTTTAGATAGCTCTTTGCAAGACTCGACAAAGTCTAATAAAAGTTTCGGGGGAAAGTTATCATTTTTGCCGGACACTTTCGTCAGATTCCGCCCGTAGTTTCAAACGCCAAGTGTCATTCAGATATATTTAATGCATCAGTAAAATCATCGCCCTTATCGGATTTCCTTTTAGAACACGAGGCACAAGTTTGTATAGGTAGGGCCATTCTTTCGACTCACAATTCTAATCTTAGGCAAATAAAAAGCTTCGACGTGTCATAGGTAAATCTCCCTATGTATACTTTCAAAACCTGATGTTCCTTAAAGATACGGTAGAACCGAATACAACAGAATCAAACATAAATGATACGGAAAATATAGTCCTTCCCACCCCCGAATCAGTATCTCAAGGACAATCAAGATCGAAGAAAAAAAAAGGAAGACAATAATTTGGAAATAGAAGACCTTGTTTCGGTTTTAAAAGAAAGCCCTCTTCCCTCTCGGATGTCGTGGATAGTAGACGTCTATAATATTATAATTATTAACGTTCGAAAATATAAAAAATAGCTGCGTAAATAGTTTTAAAATAATAGGAGAACATAAGTGCGTAGTGATCCGTGTAAGCAGTGACTAGCTCTGAGTGTTCATGTGCGCTTATAAGTACCGCGATCAAGTACGGTACGCGTTAGAAAGAATACAAATAGTTCGTCCGTTTCGCACCGCATCCCGTGTGACCTTGAATTCTCCAATCACTGATGACCACTATTAAAACTACTAATTAGCACCTTATTCTTATCTATCATTCATACTATCTTCGACTGATTTTTATTCGTCATAAGTGCCAAAAGGAACCTTATTGCGTACGTATAATGCCGTATTCCCCGATGGAAGGCAAATCTCGTAATATATCTAATCGCAATGCACCCTCGTCGCACGACAGTGATACTGACAAGCATCATGTTGTTGCACGGAATAAAAAGCGCGCGATGGCAAGACCCGAGGACGATGAGTTACTTTCAGAAACGAGATGAAAGAATGATTGAAAGATTTCCAGCGAGAACAAAATCAACAACTTGATACTTTTCGCAACCAACAAAACACCAGGCTAGACTCCATGAAAAGATAATATATAAGTGAAATATCAGCGAATATCTCGTCAATTTCCACCACAACTCAGGATATTGAAAAAGTTGTGGATTTCATCACGGATAGAATTCATGACGTGGAAAATAAGATAGATGGTTTGCAAGCTAAGTGGAAAGCTGTTAGCCTCCAAGTTGCAGCTTTCGAGGAACAAAATGAAACCTTGGCAAGGTCATTTAATAAAACTATCTTAGAAATATGTAATGACCCCAAAAAAAATCAAACTTCAAAATCCATGCTATATATAATATATAAGCTTTGTTAAACCCTAAAGATTGTTATACAACCGAATGATTTAAGAGATGTTTTTCGTACGACGAATGGAAAAGATAAATCTATGTCCAACCTATTTATTGAGTTTTCAAATACTTTACACAAACCTAACATCTTAAACGCTGAAACTTTAATAAAGAAAACAAGACCCGCCAATTAAACTGTAATCACCTAGGTATCGAAGGTTATACCCACCCCTATTTATATTTCTGAAATGCTTACGCTCAATGCCAAACGTCTCTTCTACCTTGCTCGTGACTTCGCAAAAATGGATGAATACAAATATTGCTGGATATCGAATGGGAATATCTATCTAAGAAAGTACGATGGGGCTACATCTTGGTGAAAAACGAAAACCATCTTAAATCTCTTCAAACCAATAAATGACTAGAAATAAGAAATAATCGCTTTTATAAACTATTCATGTCTTTGCATTCGTATTATAAATTTAACAACAGTACAAACTCCAGCTTGTTGATTGAATTACAACTTAATATCGACATTCCTTACACACTTCACATTATATACACAATCTCATTCACAAATAATTATTTTTCACCTTTACTTATCACTACTAAGTTAACTATATTGAGAATAAATTTAATAATATTATCTCACATCTGCTGAGCTATTCTGTAAAAAACGCACCCGAACTCGCATCTCACCTGAGTGAGTCGACTCACTTCACTTTCGAACGTTCGAGTTTTTAGTTTCGCATTCTGTAAAACCGCTCGGCAGAGGCGAAGCGAAGTGAGTCTCACTTCGAACTCCCTTGCCGAGTGAAGGGATCTTATAGATTGGAATTTATCGACATTGATATTATTTTTAAAATGCGGCATTTTAACACATTTTGAAGACATAATAACACTTTAGTATTGTACCGTGGGTGGAATTAAACTAAAATTGCAATTTTACACTGATAAATTCTTTAAAATCAAAATAATTCTAGCGTCACTGAAAAAAAAGTCTGTGCTTCGTTTGAAGTTTGTTTTTTCTCAAGTGGTTTTTTGTACCTAATTTTAAAGTGTTTCGTGTTGCATTCTTTCTAAAAGTTTTGTTGGAGTTTTAGTTAATGTTTGAGTTTGGCTTTATTAAGTTGTTGTGTAATTGGTGTTAAACGTGTTGCATAAATTATTTAAAGGAGAAAACTGCAAAAATAACAACTATGAGGTGAGTAATGTGATTCTTGTATTTAACTAAAATATTATCATATATGTACAACAAGCTTATTGAAATATTTAACTTAAAATCTTAAACATTGTAGCTCCTCGGAAAGGTCGTCTCATCCCTCCCGTGCCCAAGTAGAGTATCTAGTCGACTATCTTAGCAAACATCCTAGCTTAGCCAAGGGTTTTTCAAAAGTCCCGAGCGCTAGAGACGAAGCTAGAAAAACATGGGAGGAGTTGACTATCAAATTAAATAGCTTGGGAGGCTGCACTAAAACATGGAAACAGTGGAAAAAGGTAGGCAATAGGCATATAGAAAACTATTCATCTTATACCGTGTAGGTATCTGGCTTACATATTAATAAACTTTTAATTTTGCTTTAGTATTGGTCTGACAAAAAGAGTGCCGTGAAGAAAAAAGCTGCCCTAAGATACCGGGCACGCAATAAGACTGGTGGTGGAGCTTTCAAAGGTGGAGGAGAAAATACTCACATTAATGGGCGGGGAAGGTTTTGCAATTGGTGATAGGCATTTGGATATTAATCCATTTGAAGTAAGCTATTGTTATCGATTTTATTGATCCGATACATGAATGAATGTAAAATATACATGTATGTATGTAAAATATAATTATTCAATGTCATGTTCTTTTTTTAGGAAATCCCCGTCCTTACTGATGCCGTTCGGAGTTCGGAAACCGGGAATAGCCGAATTGTTTTTTATACCGCGAATCATGTTTAAAGCCCCCATTGATCATAACAGTCCAATAGAAATGTGTCGATTGCAATTTCCCGTTCAGGTGTGTTATGCAATGACCATTCATAAGAGTCAAGTCAAAACCATTAATAGGGTTGGCATAGATTTAAGATCGGACGTCTTTAGTCATGGACAGTTGTACGTGGCATTAGGTCGCGTACAGGAAAACAAAATATTCCACACTTCACACAAAGACTCCACACATGGCTACCTCTTCACAAGTGCTAATTATACAATGTCTTTGTGCAGGTCAAATAATAAATATTTCCTCTTTAATAGCCATAAAGTAGACGCGATTTATAAAAACGTCCATATCCCGCATTTGATAGGAGCCGCACGTCTCTTTCAGTGCAACAATTTAGATACTCTTGCAATATTGTTGTTTTGGAAACCGTCGATTGGTAGTCAATACCAAATTCATAAAATTATTTTAAATCAGTTTGATAGTGTAGATATTGTTAATGAATCAGTTAGTGTAGACGACCCTAAATTATCTAATTTAAAACCGGTAGTTTCACTTAATAAAGGTATACCCCGAAAATATGAACCTAAATTAAATTCCCTAAAACCAATAGTTTTACTTACAAATATTCGCGACCCTAAACTAACATAACTCACACCCGTTGTCGCCATCACAAAATTACCCGACGTTAGCAATGTAGGTAGGAAACGCGGAAGACCGGCTTAATACAATAAAACCAAATCACAGAAACAAAAAAAATAACGTTCATCAAGACTGACATTTATTTTACAAATACCCAAATAGCAAATATTGTAATAGTGCATAATGCCAATACACTACAATTACCGCACGATCATATCTGTTTTGCAGTCGAGGGTGGTGGAAACGTTCACGATACTGATGTAGATATTATTAGAGCAGACATTTCTGACGCTTCATAAGTCGATAGAAAATTGAGGAAAGCAGTTTTAGATTATATGGTTCATGGTCCATGCGGTCCACCATATAGGACAGATTTAAAATGTTGGGATAGTGAATAAAAAAATGTACAAGCTATTTCCCAAAACCAGAGACAGAGGTCACACATTGTAACGATAAAGGGTTTATTAATGCGTAATAGTAAGAAAAATACGTAGGGAGGGATGTAGAAATTAGTGATTTATGGATAGTACCATACAACGCTGCCCTTCTTCTTAGATACGATTGTCATTTTAATTTAGAATCAGTGTCCAGTCGAACTGTCATTAAATACCTTTTTAAATATATGACTAAAGGTCCAGACGAGTCGCCATTGTTCCAGAAGAACACAAAAATAACGAAATAGAACAGTACGTCACAAAACGATACATCGGTTCTGGTGAGGCTGCTTGGAGAGTTTTTGAGTTTGACGTCACGGGACGTGAGCCCACTGTAAAAATGTTAGACGTTCATTTAGAAAATCACCAGTCTACTTTTTTAGGCGGGAAATGAAGCGTGTACAGTTCAAAATTCGGATTCGGATCTCGTCACGTACTTTAATCGTCCTCTCGGTGAAGAATTCGATATGTTACATATTTCAATTTTTACGAGAGGTACATCGTTCATTCCAGCCGCCCCTCGACAAAAAATACAACCATTTACAATATGAATGACGGTAAATTTTTAACGAAAAGACAGAGGGAAGAAATAGTGACGCGTTTATTTTGGGTCGCGCCCAACAGAGGTAAACAATTTTATTTAAGATTACAGTTAGCTTTACACCCCTGCAGTAGTTACAGGGATCAACTTGGGTGGTCCAAATTGTAACACATTCCAGAGGCCGCTAAAACCATTAGTATCGTCAACAATGAAGCCGAATACGAGATAGCTATGCAGGAAGTTTAAGAATGTTTTTTGACCGGATCACGCCTGCGTAACTTTTTCGTATTATTGGCTGTTAACGGGGTAGCAGTAGCGACACTGGGAAAAAATTAAAAATGAGCTAGCAGAAGACACACTTAACCGCGTAAATAACGATCCGGATAGAGCGTAACCCACCAAGGCCTTGGTTCAAATTGACCGTCTATTGCGAAAACATTGTACGTGTGAAAACGATGACACTACCGAACTAGGTCGTGAGAAGGCTCTCAAGATGTTTGGACGCCCAAGATGTGTCATGCGTGTCCAGCGGCAAGTGTTCGAATATGTGCAACATTTGCTCACTGATGATGGATTTCGCAATAATAACGAAAGTGCTATTTAACAGGCACTGGTAAAACGTTGCTATTAAATACTATAGCAGCGTACGTGAGGGGCGTACTCAACGGTGTAGTTTTGTGCACTGCGACAGCACACAGCATGTTTTGGAATCCGTCGAGCGCTAATGACGATTTTGGCTATTGGTATGTAACAAACGGAACCCATAGAGCTGAACTCATACTACTCTCCGATTTAATTATTAACGAAGAAGCGCCGATGGTACACGATGCATTTGCATAATTATTCGTCACCAAAGTTTTTCTGATCATTTAGTGAATGGTACAAAAGTTATAATCGTAGCGACTTCACCTCGATTGAAAACGGGAATAGCCGAATTGTTTTTTATACCGCGAATCATGTTTAAAGCCCCCATTGATCATAACAGTCCAATAGAAATGTGTCGATTGCAATTTTCCCTTCAGGTGTGTTATGGAATGACCATTCATAAGAGTCAAGTCAAAACCATTAATAGGGTTGGCATAGATTTAAGATCGGACGTCACGGACGGAGTTGTACGTGGCATTAGGTCGCGTACGGGAAAACAAAATATTCCACACTTCACACAGACTCCACACATGGCCACCTGTTCACAAGTGCTAATAATACAATGTCTTTGTGCAGGTGAAATAATAAATATTTCCTCTTTAATAGCCATAAAGTAGACGCGATTTATAAAAACGTCCATATCCCGCATTTGATAGGAGCCGCACGTCTCTTTCAGTGCAACAATTTAGATACTCTTGCTATATTGTTGTTTCGGAAACCGTCGTATGGTAGTCAATACCAAATTCATAAAATTATTTTAAATCAGTTTGATAGTATAGATATTATTAATCAATCAGTTAGTGTAGACGACCCTAAATTATCTAATTTAAAACCGGTAAGTTTTAGTTAATAAAGGTATACCCCGAAAATATGAACCTAAATTAAATTCCCTAACACCAATAGTTTTACTTAAAAATATTCGCGACCCTAAACTAACATAACCCACACCCGTTGTCGCCATCACAAAATTACCCGACGTTAGTAATGTAGGTAGGAAACGCGGAAGACCGGCTTAATACAATAAAACCAAATCACAGAAACAAAAAAAAATTAACGTTGATTCTGACAACGGTTTATTAAATTCAGTAGATGTAGGACGTAAAAGGGGACGACCCGGCAGGCGATCGATAAACACGGATTCTCATTTAAAAGCGGTTAATATAATCAAAATCATCCCGAAGTACACAGGCAGGCATTCAGAAATATATAACGCTATCAATTCCGATATTCATAGGCAGGCCAGTCAAAAGTTTAGTCAAAGTAACCCAGAGGTTAAATAAAAGGCAAGCAGTAGATAGGTACAATCAAGTAAATCGCAATCTAGACGTAGAATTATGGAATTCGAACAATTTAATTCTGTTTTTGTAAAGGACGAGCACACCGTCAAGGTCAAGCGCAGGCGGCAACGGGGCTCCCCGTGTAGCGGCTCCACGTGCAACGCCGGCAAGGGTCAATGCAGGCGACAACGGAGCTCCCCACACAGCTACGCCACGTGTATGGGGCGGAGTTTCGACGCTACACGTGGAGGAGAGGCGCACCGCGGTTTCGTTGTACGTGGACGATGAGGCACACCGCGGTTTCGTTTATCACGTTGTACACACTACGCCACGTGTATTGCGTCTACACGTGGAGGAGGCGTGGCCTAGGCGGCACATGCAAAATAGCCGCCGGGCGATCGCTTTGAATCTTGCCGCCGGCGACACCTATAAATAGCCAACATTTTTTAATTAGAGTCAGTTCCAGCAAGTTCTTCCTCGAGAGTAGTAGTGAATAAGCAATAGTGATTAAGTATATAAGTTATAAATTGTAATAGTGTAAATAAGGGAAAATATATGTATGTTGAAGGTAGGGCGTTTCCTTGATCACAAACCCCAATATATTATACAGTCCACAACAGTTTTTGTTTGGCAATATATTCCAATTCGCCGACGCCGAGTGGCTTGATGAAACCGATGTTGATCTTCAACAAAGCACTGTGCCAACAACTGACTTGCAAGATGCTTATCCAGTTATTGGTGTCAAAAAATGCCAAAAAAAAAACATCACGTGATTAATGGATAGCCCCTTTTTAAATCAGTGCATTAAATATGTCACCGTAAAATTTTAAATATCGTTAAATTATAATCTAAACCGATCCCCGGCTTAAGAGTAACAACGCACAATATGTCGCGATGGCAACATGCGCGGCTGTTTATTCTTCTATTCTTAATAGAGCCGTATTTTCTGAGGAAAATGTAGACATGTGGCGGCGGCCAGCTGAGCGGCCGCATAACGGGACTAAGCGACCTTCACCCCACGCCCGCGCCTGCCGTTCACGATAGTTGTTCGCGATGGTTCCTCAGCCTTCACTCCGCGGCGACTAGCAACGACGACGGATGTGCGCTGTTTTTGCCTTGTATTATTATTATATTGTAACGAGCGAATTAAAGGCCTCCATCGTGGATAATAGTATTTTTATTTCAACGCTCAAACATCCACAGACACTATTTTACTCTTTGGTGATATATTACACATTCAAATAACTTGGAGTTGCGCATAATCATCCTCGTTTATACCCTGAAGAATTGCCTTCTGATATAGTGTACCTATGTGGCTAAAATTAAACCAATGGCAGACTAACGATAGTGTCATCGACAACGGGCTGTTTCACGTTTATGACAGCGACATAGCCCTAACACGTTACAATAGAAATGTATCCTGAAAAACAAAATATTCCACACCCCATTCAACGACACCAAATAGCGCAAGCTCTTCACAAGCGCTAATAATACAATATCTTTGTGAAGATCAAATAATATTTCCTCTTTAATAGCCATAAAGTAGACGCGAATAATAAACACGTCCATAAACCGCATTCGGTAGGAGCCATACGTCTCTTTCAGTGCAACAATTTAGATACTCTTGCTAAAATAGAAAGTCTTGTTGTTAAAGAAAAGAAGCATTTTATGTATAAAAAGTACCTAAAATCTTCTATTACCAAAGTATATAAAGTTCCCAATCACACAACGAGAAAGACAAAATACCAAAGAAAAATTCCTACTAGGAACTATTTGGGCTGAGACGCACGTAGGAATTTTCTACGTGCTTCTCAGCCTGTTGCAAATGTAATTGGAGCTATCGACTGTACACATTTAAATCGTCGCACTAACTCTCCACGAAGAAGCTTTTAATGTGGTCATGATGATGGCCATTCTTTAAACGTGCAAGCTGCATGAATTTGAATTTTTTAAAATTTAAAAAATGTTGAAATATTCTTTATTTTTTAAGATGTGACTTGTTTATTCTAAACATAAATGAAAAATGGCCAAGAGCAAAGCATGATGCCCACATATGGGCAAAGTCCCTAGCGTCGCGTCGTCGTCAGAAAAAAGCAATTTCTCTTAAAAAATCAAGTTAAAATTAATGTAAGTACTTACAAATATGCTAAAAAATAGTGGGACATTTTAAGCGTAGTACAAATGCAACGGATATGCTTCTTAAATTTCAACTTAAAAACATGACAGAATGTGGTGAACCAAAAAGGTTAATCCAACAAGTACCTACGAGATGGAACTCTACCTTTTATAATTTATATGTTCCGTCGCTTTGTATTACTGAAGGAGGCTATAAAACACTGTATAACACTTATTGAAAGAGAATGGCCAATTATACGTTCAGAGGATTGGGATATCATGGAAGAGGTATGCAAAAGTACTTCAGAATATAAAACATCGATTCGGAATATAAAACAAAAACGAACTCTGAATTTTCGCATCATTTCGGAATCACCATCACCATCACCTGCAAGCAGTACAATTAGTTCCAAAAACGTATCCAACCCAGCTGTCGCTTGCACCAATCTCTGTTACTCAGCCAACAGTTACCTCACATCAAGTGCGAATTGATATGAACAACCAGTATTCACCAGCTGAAGAAAATTACAATGTTTTAAAAAGTAATAAAAACCTTGTGAGTGCTAGTTTCCGGTATGATCTACGACTTCTGGCTTTATGGTGGGGACGATACTTTGAGGGGCATCCAATTTACAGAAGAAGAGGAAAGCTTGGGAGTGGGCAGTAAAGTGGTTATTGCGCTTTGCAAAACTGTCCAAAAGAAGGGTAGTGTCATTTACTTCGACAACTATTTCACTTCTTTGGAACTGGTATATATATTACGAGAGAATTATGGGCTATTTAGTTTGGGAACTGTTCGACAAAATATAAGTTAACTTCGGATAAAACTTTAAAAAAGAAGGGAAGAGGCGCTTTTGCTCAAGTATTCTGCAATGAACATAAGATAAGTATTGTAAAATGGTTCGATAACAAACAAGTAACGTTAGTAAGTTCATATATATGTGGATGCATATCCACTGGAAAAACTCAAGAGGTTTAGGAAACGGAGGGTCGTGTTGATGTCACTTGTACTTAAATTGGTAAGCATTATAATCGCCACATGGGTGGCGTTTTTTGATGATTTTAAAGAGCTTGATTTGACTAAACGAGCCAATAGAAATAATCGTCCTCTAGAGCTTAAGCCGCTTTATCAGTGCAAATTGGATATATCCGATAGAAAGAAAAGTGACGTGCGGAGCTTTATTGATGCTGGTTTGATAACTAGTTAAATAAAGTTTGTCAAATAAAGTTGCCACATGAAAATCTTTTATTTCATAAATATAAATAATAAGATAATAATGCCATCAGATTCTGGTAGTATACAATCAAAACGATTTGACATCAAAAAAATGTTTTTAAATTGTTGAGAGATTGATTATTATTTTTAGTGAAAAGTAATTTTTTAATTGTAAAAAAAGAATTCAGGTTTAATTTAAATAATTTAATCGATCGAACAGTTACAGACTTTTGTAATAATCACTATTTTTCGATTATATTTAGATTTCGTTCAAACGTAAATTATGGAGCTTTAAAATATTTCTTTTTTTAGACCAAACTATGGTGTTGACGGCAGCGGTCGAAATACACCGGGAAAAAATAAAACAGGACCCAGTAAAGAACGAACTTCATAAAAAAGGAGCTTAAAAGACAGAAGAAGCATTTTGAGAAGATAAAAGAATTAACTGAAGAAGAAAAAGACGCCAGACGAAAGCGATGGAGAACAAAAAAGAAATCAAAAGGAAAAGAAGAAGTCATTAGGACAAGGGGAGGCTGCAGCTAGACAGCAGTACAGCTACCAAACCTTCCGCCAAATGGTATTGTCGTAATGGGCAATGCGCCATACCACAGCAAGCAAATGGACAAACTCCCAACACTGGCCGCCCGTAAAGACGTGATGCAAAACTGGTTAAACCAAAAAAATAATGACGAATACGACGCCAGAATGACCAAAAAAAGAACTATATTTTTTGGTAGTTCAAAATCGTCCACCAAAAAAATATTATGTGGATAAATTGTTTCACGCAAATGGCCACGAAGTATTGCGACTGCCTCCTTATCAATGTGAATTGAACCCCATAGAATACGTGTGGAATTTAATAAAGCAGAAAGTCGCGGCAATGAATGTAATCCAATCTGAAAAAGAGATTGAGGGATTAACCCTTGAGGCGATTCACTCAATAACTGCCGGCGACTGGAAGAGAGAAGTCAATCACATTGACCGATTGTCCGACCGAATCAGTATTGGGAAAAAGAGAGACTAGAATTCCAAGAAAGGAGATTAATTATAAATGTTGGGGAAGACAGCGATTCTGATTCTGAAAATATGTCATGGTACGACGAAATGTCAGGAATCGAAGAAATGGATGTTGATTATGACGATAATTGATAAATAATGTAATGTAAATAAAGCACTCAATAATTTTTACACCTTATCGTATTTTTATTATCCCTTCGAAATTTAGATACCCGAGAAAAGGGCGGGTGACGTCACAATTGACAGGGGTTTAGTCTAGCTTGGTCGCGTAATAAACTATAACTTGGGTTTTTATTCTAAAACGGAAGCCAATACAAAAATCACAAGTGACACTATACGGCCTTTTTTTAAAACATATTTTTCCAAATAACTACCTTAATTACTCGCATGTTTTTATTAATTAATTAAAGCTAGATAATCAAGCTATTAGATGAAATTGAAGCATCGACTTAGGGGCCGTAGATTATTTTAAAGCTGTTTTCAAAGACAGTTTTATGACCAGCCTAGCGGAAATGACCAATATGCAAGCCCAACAGCCGCATTAGAAAATGGAAAGAAACAAATGTGGCTGAATTGTGGACGTTTTTGGGCATACTTTTTTTTTATCGGCACCGCTAGGTTGAGTAAACTTTCGGATTACTGGAAGAAAAGTCCTTTCATGAAATTTAACATTAATAAATATATGTCTAGGGACAGATTTCTGCTCATTTTAAGATGTCTTTTTTTCAATACTACTTATGAATCTATTATTAAATACTCAAAAATTTATTACTTGTTAAATTATTTTAATGAAACGATGAAAAATTTAATTTATCCCGAAAGGGAATTGAGTATTGACGAATCGATGGTTGGATTTAGAGGACGTGTAGTAATTCGACAATATATTAAAAATAAAAGGCGTATGGCATTAAGTTGTATGTTTTGGCCGATTCTAAAGGACTAGTCCATAGAATCCATATGTTTAAAGGTTCCTCCGATACTGAAGTTAGTGGTGTAGGCCACGTTAATAAAGTAGTCATGACACTTTTAAAGGATTATTTAAATAGCGGCCATTCCATTTACAAGGACAATTTTTATAAGTGTCCAGTTAGCCGAATTATTAATAACAAAAACAACATACTGCACTGGAACTTTGCTAGCCAAAAGAAAAAATAATCCAAAAAGTGCTGTGGCTAAAAAACGTTTGAAGGGTGGAAATATTTTTAGGTATAATTGAAAAGGTGTTTGTGTCGGTAAATGGAAAGACAAGAGAGACATGATCACTATTTCCACTGAGCTTTTTACAAAATAATTAAATCATTGAGAATTATAGGATATAAATATTATTTTCAAATAAAACTAGGCAGTATGGTCTGATGACTACAGCTTGTTGAATGGCCATAAACAAAATAGATGCTATGTTGTCGTTTTCAATTTAGCCGTTGCATTGTGGGATTAAAAATTATGGAAAGTGAAGAATTTCTATAAGTATTCATATTTTTTTTAACTAAAAATACAAAGGTTTAGCTGTAATATGTTTATTATAAGTAGTTCTTTGACGTAATTAGTGCCATAGATATAATTTTCGAACCGATAGGTCCTATTACATATTTATAACCTTTTGTTAGACATGACGAAGGCACAAACCCCAGCGACTGGGTGCCATCGCAGTCACTGCCTGCTGACTACGGCGGGCCCGGGCGAAGTGCCGAGGGCAGCGGCGAGCCCGCGAGATGCAGCAGCGGCGATTCGAATATGACGGCTCTGCTGCAGGCTGCGAAGAGAGCCGTCCTAATTATAGACGACCGTCCCGCCAAACAGCCATGCCGACCGGAGCTACCGACGACGACGCCCAAAGGCAAAGGAGTGGGCAAGAAAACAAAAAAATAAATGTATTATTTTAAGTTTTTTTTATTGTGTTTTTGATTTGTGTCACAAATCAATGTCAATAATTGGCTACGTATGGTCACGAAAGTCGGAAAGCGAGTTGTGGTGAGTACACCACGAACGACTACTCGTGTAATGTAACAAACGAATATCGCTTGGTCAAAGAAAAGTCAGTGTATAAACACCCTTACCGACCCATATTTTCGACGCCCTCGAAACAATAGAGATGAACAATGAAGGCACAGGTGCAGCCCGCCGCACACGAAGTAAGTTTTGTAAGAACGACGCGTCCACCAAGGAGAGGGCGTGGTCAAACACGTTCCAGGCAGGGGTTTCAAACAGCAAGGGTTGAACATAAACGAAGAACCGAAGGTGCAAAGACTACTGTTAAAATCGACGAAATGATAAAGTCTACGTTGCATCCAGGAGCGAAGTCAGGTGATGACCTGCTCGCTAACATTAAATGACATTAAATGACGTTAATGATGTGGCCTATGAATATTTCAATCGGAAAAATAAATATTCCTCTACAGTGTCTACACTTGCAAGCTCTGAGAACCAAATAGATCCTGATTTACATTTTCTACAAAGTGTTCTTCCGGACATGAAGTTAAATGACATTTAACCAAGAAATTTTAATTAAAAAAGAAATTTTAAAATTGGTATACTAAATCTATGTAACAAAATTCTTAACGAAAAATCATACGATACACAACTAACTAATCAACCTTATCATCAAGTAAATCCCCAAAAAACAAATGAAGGTAATATTCCACCGTTCTCTCCAAACAGCCCTGCAACTCCAGGACAATCTCCATTGAACAGAGTGACACATATTATGTTGAACAATTTCTATGAAGACAACTTTTCATCACCACCAATATTCATCGTAAAATTGTACACTTTTGATAATAAATGATTATTTGATTATAATACTGTTTTTTTTTCAACATACCTTAACGTTATTAACAGTCTTTCTTCTGGACAAACGGGTTCCCTGTAGTTTGTACATTTCTTCTGAAGGTGCCATTTAGTCCTTTGCAGTAGAAAATGGAAACATTGTAGAGACATTTTGTATACATCACAAAAACGATCAGGATAATTTGTTACGTCTCGCATAGATAGGTAAAGTCTTGAATTTTGTCCCCGTCGCCACACAGGATGAACCCAGTACCGTCGAGGCACCTGCATCTGTATATTTATTAATTGTACGAGAGCGAGAGCGTCCTCGTCTTCGGACGACGACATGGCTCAATATCTAGCAATCGACTAAACGTGCCTACCCTATGTGCCTGACAGCGCCGTATCTGCGCCAGGTCCGCGCCAGGTCCGCGCCAGGTCCGAGCCATGTCCTAGCCAGGCGCCAGATTGGTGTGCTTCGCGCCTAAGATAGGTGAAAATCACAATCTAAAGTCTATAACGCCACCTTAACTTCATTGCTGTGTCTTACCACGAAATTGTGGTGCCAAGTGTTTATGCGCAGTATCGCGTATTTTTAGCTGTATTAGAAGCAAAGTTGCAAAGTTTAAAGACTTCTTACCCGCTGCCGGCCCGAAACACTGATTTAGTGTATGATTATCAAGTCAATGCAGATCTGTTGCATGTTGCACAGACAGTAACAATTGCTCCGGAACCGATAAAACGATTAATTAACGCAGTCGGCATTATCAGTTATGATGAAGGGGTTTATATCCCAGCCGTATCTAGGGTTGAAGACGTTGATAGGGGTCGTTTCATCCCACAAGCGCAAAATATTATGTTCTCGCCTTTGAGGAAGACAGTTGAGGCGCTAGCTAATCCTGCAACACCAGAGCGGTACAGACGCCGTTTTATTGAGAATAATTGGCATAATCATTTACTGCAAAATGCAGACGAAATAATTCCTGCTAATTATACAACTGATAATTTGCGAGATGATATCGCACTGTTAAGTCCTTATCTAAACAAGCAAAACACCTGCCGGTTTGTGTGAAGGGAAATCAAAACCACCGATCCAAATGTCGATCGAAGAACTACAACTACCTCACTTTTGTAAAATGTTCCACATGTAATATTTTCCTAAGTTTAATTTAGTGTTAATAGAAATAAGCAACTGCTTTTATGAGTTTCACATTTCAAAAAATGATTATGCAAGTCACGTTTTGGTATCATTTAAACCCACTCTGGGTTCTAATAATCTATGATACCCCCCTACTTAGGGACGTGTCACCCCTGACAGGATTTTTTGTATTATTACTTTTGAAATTGACATTTTTTGTTTTATGGCATTCAAATGCTTTATAAATATAAATTTAAGATGAATGATGATGATGATAATAATTTTCAAGAATATTCTAGATTACACGGCAGGTTTCATGGACTATACAACGAACTGTACTAAATCCCATTCGGTAATTGAATGCTAAAGTTTTGAAACTGACTCTTGTTATTTTAAAACCTGAAAAGAAACATTATATATTTAAAAATAGTTTAGTTCCCTGTTAAAAATATTTAAATGATACCAATTTAAAAAAAATATTATAATTTTGAAAATTTAGAATAAATATACCTAGGCACTTTTGATAATCATATTTTAAATCATGGGGTTACGAAACATTATACATAATATCACCTATGTTGCGGCCCGCGGGTGCCGGACACATACGTTGAACTAATTAACCATTCATTTATATGTTTATTATATTATTTTCAGCTCAAGAATGTCTCAAGATGTGGACGAATATCAGAAACAACTATCGAAAAGGGATGAGAAATAGAAGAAGCAAAAGTGGTGAGTCTGTAGTGTGTAAGCATATAATCTATCCTAATTGTTGCATCATTTATCATGTACACGTATTACCCAAATAAATCGATATTTAAGCAATAATTAATACGAATAAAGGTGCAGTCTTAATCATGATCTCGTTGTTTTAATTCGTCTCCTAATACACTCCGTACATGGCGACCCTGCCAATAGTCGACCACCCGCGCGACTTGGTTCATTGATACCACGTTACCTTATATAGACTGGAACTTTTATTAGACTTTGTGCATCATGAAAGAAATAATCAAAGTTATGATTATGGAGGAATTAGAAAAAAAAAAGAAATGGATCAGATAAGTACGTGGTGATTCGAGTGTTCTATATATGTATCTTCAAATAAGAGTCATGGGTAACCAAAAACCACTGCAAAACCACAAAGGCCTATAAAACAAAAAAGAGAACTCCGATTCTTGAATACATTTTTACAAAATAGAGCGCAGGTATCTAATTTAGATTCTTCTTCCGAGGAGACACAATATTATTTCTTGGATTCTCTTCAATCACGGCCACAGTCACAAATGTCGCATTCAGATTCCCAAACGTCGCGTCCTCAATCACAAAACATAACCACAGCTGAGATATTAAAAGAATAATATATGGATTCTAAAAATAAAGATGAACATCATAATATGATGTTCATCTTTATTTTTATTATTGTCGCAAAAACTCAAAGAGATTCTATCTTCCTCAAGAGTTTCGAAACTTGTCGAATTTGTACAAAATGTACAAAGAAAAAATGTTAAGTGAATACAGAGCGGCGGTGGGGGAAAAAGTATTTCAAAATATTTTTGGTGAGTTTAATATAGGGTTTCACATCCCACGTAAGGACAAGTGTTATGCAAGTTCCAAAGGGTCAGGTTTCATTGTTTTTCTATAAATCTCGGATTAATTGTTTAAATTTCACTATAAGTGATTTAAGCGCACAAGACATGATTTTTTTTTTTTTTTGATGAAATAGAAGGTAAAAGGGGTGCTGTGGAAATAGGCTCCTGTGTTTTGTGGTATATTGAAACTTTATTACAAAAACATCCAGATAAAGACATTGAGATTATTTTCTATTCTGATAACTGTGGTGGACAGCAGAAAAATAAATACTTACTATCTGCCTATGCTTATGTTGTTGTTACTAAAAGAGTAAAATCAATAACACATAAATTTCTTATACGTGGTCATTCTCAAAATGAGGGCGACAATGTTCACAGCGTTATAGAGAAACAGATCAAAAGACACATAAAATCTGGCCCAATATATACCCGCAACAGTATTGTACTTTGATTCGGACAGCGAAAAAAACCGGAAGTCCTTACCAAGTAGAAGAGATGACACATGAACAATTTTACGACACGAAAATGTTACAAGAGTGGGGAACTAATTTCAATTTAGATGAAGACCGTAACCAAGTTAAATGGCAAGATATAAAAGTCTTAAGGGTAGAAAAGGAGAATCAAGGAGCATTTTTTATAAAACCTCATTTTCAGATGATAACTATAAAAGGTGTCTGTGCGCAAACGGCGAACCAAAGACGATCAGATAGTTTTTACGGGTCTTAAACAAGCTTACTCTCAAAAAATACCTCTCTCAGAAGCAAAAGTAAAATATATTAAGGAACTTATAACCAAAAACGCTATTCCACAATGTAGTGTTTGAGTAAAGTATAGGTACTATATCCCCGGATGTCTCGGGTTCGCGGGTAGTGGGGAACATAGTCACGCAGCAGCCTCGGGCGTGAGCGGACGTGTGTTTACCCTAGCTACTGGCGACGTAACGAGCCATTCCCATCCACTGCGTATACGAGTGTGAACTCGTATCTACATTTGGCAACGAGGATAAAGGTCAGACTTATAATTTTAAATAATTATTCTTAGAATTTATAAAAATAAGGGAGGTAGATTACTAATGTTAATTACGTTACGTTTTGCTTTTGTTCAAGTCGTAAGCGATAAACATGATTTAGGCTTTGAGTTTGACACATAGGATGCGTACGTACGCGACGTCAAGGCACATAATTAAAACGTAACACTAACCTGACGCCGCGCTAATATGTCAAATGTGTTGTACCAGAATATTTTCTATGGTTGTAATGCGCAGTAACTATACTGCTAAACAGATTACCAAGCGCCAGCGCTGGGTGTACCTACTCAGACGCTTGACGTCTAAAGTTATAATTTTCATAAAATTTATATTAGTGTCCGACAAAACATTTGCGTTCTAATGTATTTGAGTAAGTATATAATTATTGTAAAACGGATATTAATAGTTAGGAAAAAACCTAGCGTGTACAAAATTATTGTATTATGATAATTCTTACTTATATACCTACTCATGACACAAACAATGATATTCTGCTAAATGATTTCTCTTTATAACATGCTCTTAATAGCTTCACCTACTTGTATTAAGTTAGTCCTTCAGACTAGATTTTAACCCATTTTGAACGGGCAGATTTGGTTCGTATACTTATCAGGGATCGGTGGTAATGCAATAGTTAATGGTTTGCGAGTTTCTAGGCTACGCGTTGGTGTATAGGGCTTTGCTTAGCGAGGCACTAGTCAATCTGTGTGACATGAGCAGAGCGTGACACTAAAGCTACGCGGTGCTAAGTACGTGCACTGTCTGCCAAAGTTATTATATTATGTAGTTACCAACATGAGGTTAAATAAGCCAAACAAAGCGGCCAATGATTTTGTATCATAAATTTTGTAGATTGTATTAAATATTATGATTTAATTATGTAATTGCTGCGCTCTGTTTTATAATAGTAAATAATATGTACATTTATAGGGCTGTAACTACTTATTATAAATAATAATTATATTTTATAATATAGTCGGTATCAGAGCAATTAATAAATATGACATGATGATTTGTTTCGAAATAGAAAAACTTTATGTGCCACCATAAAGAAAAAATGCAATACTTCTCTAATAAATATTACCTATATGACACTGTGTTTTTCTAGCAGAGATAGAGACAGACATATATTTCTTTATATAATATGTTGTCGTAAAAAGTAAATGAAGACGTAACTAATTCCTCTTCTACGTATAAGTTGTTCAAATATTATACTTAATTCATATAATATCCGCCTACTGTACCATAACCTCTTTTGCTGTTATTTATTGTCTTTCTGTCAACTTCATCTGTGTGTACAATAAAGTATTTTTATTATTTATTATTATAACACTCTTTACGCGTGCACACTGCACAGTACCCGCTGCAGCTGTACACATTTGTATGGCCATAAAACTATTTAGAGTATTTAGTCGGAAGTTTTATGTAGGTACTACAACTTATACTTACTGGATACAAAATCTATTAACTGTACTGTAGTATCTTATAGCTATATAATTGTGTACCGACTAAATGAAATAAAATAATATTATGTAAGTAGTTTCCAAAAGAAAGATATAACTTTACCTATAATTGATCTACGCTTGATCTACGTATTTCGCTTAATATTAAGCATGCAATTGTAAATATTAATTTTATATTCGATAAATATATACATTATACATACTGGTTGACCCGACAGACGTTGTCTTAATTACGAATATGAACGGTCAAACGCGTAGTCTTCTAATTATTAAATAGCGCCATCTATTGAATACTTACTCAATCCAGTCAATAGATGCCGCCATATTATGTAAGTATCGATTGGAGTTAACAGATACACAGAGAACTGACTGTCAAATAATTAAAAAAAAAATATATATATATATATGTATATTTTTGCGACTATAAACTGAAATGTAACCTATCCTATCTTCAAGTTAGACGAGACTGCACACTGGGTGCAAATCAAATTTAAAATAATAATAATGAATAAAATTATTGTTTATGCAAGATGTATAGGCAGTACGAGCCTTCATTAAATGTAAATCGTGCGTGATTGGTTGTATAGGCAGTACGAGCCTTCATTAAATGTAAATCGTGCGTGATTGGTTGTATAGGCAGTACGAGCCTTCATTAAATGTAAATCGTGCGTGATTGGTTGTATAGGCAGTACGAGCCTTCATTAAATGTAAATCGTGCGTGATTGGTTGTATAGGCAGTACGAGCCTTCATTAAATGTAAATCGTGCGTGATTGGTGACATAGGCAGTACGAGCCTTCATTAAATGAAAATCGTGCGTGATTGGTGACAAAGGCAGTACGAGCCTTCATTAAATGTAAATCGTGCGTGATTGGTGACATAGGCAGTACGAGCCTTCATTAAATGAAAATCGTGCGTGATTGGTTGTATAGGCAGTACGAGCCTTCATTAAATGTAAATCGTGCGTGATTGGTTGTATAGGCAGTACGAGCCTTCATTAAATGTAAATCGTGCGTGATTGGTTGTATAGGCAGTACGAGCCTTCATTAAATGTAAATCGTGCGTGATTGGTTGTATAGGCAGTACGAGCCTTCATTAAATGTAAATCGTGCGTGATTGGTGACATAGGCAGTACGAGCCTTCATTAAATGTAAATCGTGCGTGATTGGTTGTATAGGCAGTACGAGCCTTCATTAAATGTAAATCGTGCGTGATTGGTGACATAGGCTGTACGAGCCTTCATTAAATGTAAATCGTGCGTGATTGGTGACATAGGCTGTACGAGCCTTCATAAATTGTAAATCGTGCGTTATTTGTTATATAGGCTATATAAATGGCCTTCATAAATGGTAAATTGTACGTAATTGTTAGCTGTAGGCAGTATGAGCCTTCATTATATTAATGTAAAGCATACGTACCGGTGTTATCACATGAAATCAAACCTGATTTTAGGTTGTGCCTATTGGACTAAAGAATGACTAACTTACTTTCCCTCCTGGTATACTCGACCTAGAAGATGACAATACAACACTTGCTTTTTGTTGGAAAAGATGGAAAGGGTGTTCTTGGATTTTCTTGGATGCGCGAAAGGCGCCGAAAAGAATAGGGCCACTTTGTTATTGTTAAATGGATCTGAGTTACAGGAGACTATTTACAGTCTACCTGAAATATATGTAACTGATTCTGAAGGAGTCGGTGTAGTTATTTGCCACAGCTATAGGAAAATAAGACGAGAAGCTATAATGGGGAGTCTATGTTAGCACTGCCGCTGCTAGGACACCAGCTCAGCTGCGTACAGTTCGGAACATGAGGCATCATTTCACGGATAAAGATACGACTAGATTGGTTTATTAACTACTTTCATGGCATAAGGTTACTGGGACAAGGGTTACAAGGAGATGGACATTGTTATCACATAAGGAACAAAAATAAAATTGACATGCTATTTTTCCGGCTATCTAATGGGTCAAGATATAATATATATAACTGTTTTGGAATAGAACTCCTGATAGACTTAAAGAGTTTAATATTGGTAATTTTAAAACTTAAATATAAAACGTATTAGTTCAGTGAGCCTAGTACAGCATTAAGGAATATAATATGTATTATGGAGAATGAAAAGCCATGGAGGCTTGTCGCGTGGGATCCACGGGACAGTTCTTTGGCATCATCATTATGTTATATTTACATACCCTACTGTTATGTTAAATTAAAATTTTATATTGTCATGATGTTAGAGGAGCAGCTAAAGAGTTTCTTGCCGGTCCAATCATGGATGCTGCTTTCCGAATTGGTGGTAAAGTGTGAAATTATGTTACGACGGTTCAAAAGAGCTTCTAGAAGAAGTCTTATTGAATGAATAAATGTTGGGTTTGTGTTTTTAATTATCGAAAGGTATATGTTCAACAAACATAACATAACATAACAGAAAGAAGGAGAGATATTCGAGAAGTTGTAGGAAAACTGCGGAACCAAGCTGGAAAGTTGAATATACAAACAAGCTCGGAAGAACAACTGATGAAATGAAATTCTTTTGGAAAACAAGGACATTCTCTGGAAGACAGAAAATAAAGATAAAAAATAAAGATAAAATTTCCTCTCGGTTGTATAACGAACAAGAATTTGACAATTCCGATGTTAGGGAAGGAATTAAAAAACAATAGAAAATAACATACAGATAGAAAGAGGTGATTTTGAGGTCAATAACAGGTGATAAAGTATATGTAAAGGAGATGTAGAATCAACAAAGCTAAAAACAGTGTAATATTTATGGCTATTAAAATATATAATAAAATACCGGACAATTTCAAGGAACTACCAGTAAATCTTTTCAAAAATAAACTGACGAACTGGCTAATGTTAAAACAATTTTATGACATTGAAGAATTTATGACTTTGAAGTGAGAAGATTGTGTGATAAGTGTGTGATTTAATCGTGTAAATCGTAGTGCGTTCGTGTAATTGTGAAAATTGAATTGTGTGTATATTTAAATAATAATTAGACTAATCAACTTTCTGTTTAATATTTGCACACCCAATCAATGGGTATTGGGTAGAATGTGTTAGCCACATAATATTGTAATTTAAAGATCTATAATTTGTACTACATTCTTGCAAATAAATATAATTTGAATTTTGAATTTGAATTTGATGAAGAAGCGTAACAAACTGATAGCAAACTTTAAATCAACTCGAAACAGTGTAGAACGATTAGAAGGTGGATACGTACTTGTCAGAAATGTGGATACTAGCCAAAAGCATAGAAGTAATGTGACTTAATAAAAACAGAGGGGGAATGGAATGGAAGCGGTCCAGAAAGTTCAGGATAGAGGTGGAGACAACGGTGATGTAAATGAAAGCGAAGAATACCGCTAATGAAATACCTAACTAAATCAGTCTGATAGCTTTCTATAATGTATGTTTGTTGTAAACAATTATATTTAAATAAAAGAAAAAATAGAATAAGGAAGGGATGTAGTGTTTGAGTAAAGTATAGGTACTATATCCCCGGATGTCTCGGGTTCGCGGGTAGTGGGGAACATAGTCACGCAGCAGCCTCGGGCGTGAGCGGACGTGTGTTTACCCTAGCTACTGGCGACGTAACGAGCCATTCCCATCCACTGCGTATACGAGTGTGAACTCGTATCTACACACAACAGTATGTAGATTCTTATTTTAAAAATGTTATTGATATTAAACTGATTAATTTTGAAAATATTCTGCTCCTTAAAATAATTCTCACGTGCCTTTAATGTAAGTCCCTACAGCCTAAGATTTACTATTCTTTGAGAATTTATTTTGGTTGGTATAAATTATTATTGTTTAGCAATAATTTTAAATACTGTGTTTTGATTGCAAGGGGTAGAGCTTTATAATAATTGTTGATCTCAAATATGCCATCCCAATTAGTTCCGTAAGAAGTTTTGTAAAAATTCTTTAGGTATTATAATTCGTAAAATAATGTTTACTATTTGTATTATTTGTTAATTCTATTATTTGCAATTTGTAAGATGTATGTCATTTTTTACCCGACTGCCAAAGAAGGAGGGTAATGTTTTTCGAGTGTATGTAAGTATGTATGTATGTCTTTTCCTTTGTGACCACCTGTAGCCTAAACGGCTTGATGGATTTTGATGTATGAGGTATCGTTAGATTTGTCTTGATTACGGGAGTGTCATAGGATACATTTTATCCTAAAAGTCCCACGGGATAAAGACATAATAATATTTTTTCTAAATTTCCCTTTAAAAAAATATGTATGCGGTATCATTAGATTCATTTCAATCACGGGAGTAATTAATATAGGATTTTTACTCTTTTTTTAGTGTGCAGTCGGGTATTTTGTTTTTTTAATAATTATCAACACTTGTTAATATTAAGAGGCTTACATTAGATTTTAGCCTGATATGTTTTTAGACTGATTTTTGTGATTTATAATAAGTTTTAATTAATAAAGAAACATCCAAAATTAAAAGTTAACAAGAATTGAGATATTAGCCTCTCATTAGAGTCAAAGGGTCTCGTTGGCTCTCGCGAGGCAAACGAGAGCGAGCATGTACACACTCGTTCATTTAGTTGCTCGCTGACGGTATTTATGAACGCACGTGTTTGACTATGTGGTCTAAACTCTAATGAACGAGAATTACAGTTTTTGGAGTGCTATTAAACAGAACCTGTTTTATGGAACCCGAAGGAAGTGAAACACAAGGATAAACAATGTAACCGCTTGGGTGCGAATAAGCGAGCACATGAAAATCCCGGTCGCAGAGTTGAAAAAGAAGCGGGACTCACTTATGGCTAGTCATAAAAGAAGGGTTATTGCCTCCATCCAGTCTGGAGCTGCAGCTGATTCAGTTTATAAACCAATACGGTTCGCTTACGAATTAATGGACTCATTCTTAAATAATATTGTTCAGTGTAGAAATACTTTGAATACAGATACACAGGTAAGAGGTTAAGATTTTTGTACCAAAATTGAGCAAATAATGTCAAAACTGAAGAAACACCCTTGATATGTCTTTATTCTTTATATATATGTTTTATTGAAACTAAAAATTAATGCAGAGTAATAACATCGAGTACAAAACAAAATTATTCTCGTCAAGTGTGTTCAATCGCCATTACATATATTTTTAAAGTTTCAATTTAAAAAATATTTGTTTAGATATTATTTACATACAATATTTTAATATATTTTTTTATGTATTTGTGTTACATTCCCATTTATTTATTAGATTTTTTGACTTTCAGATAATAACGGAATGCTTCAAGGCCAATGCGCATAGTTGCCACAATGTGCTATCTATCAACAGTCAACGTGAAAGTCTTAAAGGCATTGGGAGCCTCCACCCGAGAACCTTTTTTTGAGCAGTGGCGGATAGCGAAGTCAGATACGAGACAAAAGTTTTCTATTTATAAGAATGCACGTAGTGAATATAACCAGTCAAATGATTGACATGATACCAAAGGAATTTGAAGTTGACTTTAATCACTTTGATAGTGATGGCATCATAGTGGATTAAGAAGAACAATCAAACCCCGAAAACATCAATCGACATCCAGAGAATAGTAAAGAGAAGAGTTTCCATCTGAGGTAAGTACTGTAAGTAGTACTGCAGACTTTTCTTTCTATGATATGTAATATAAGATCTATGATAAAATTCAGTGTCACAGTAACTGCTGCATTTTATCTTGATTTTCAATGAATTCAGACTTGTTTAATTTTTTTCAGGTTAATGAATCTACAAAACACCAAGCGCTGATACAATGTGTGGAAGAAGAGCATAAATTACAGATAGAGAAGATGAGAGTCCCACGAATGGTCTAGACAAGAGCACGAGTTAAGATTAAAACATTTGGAATTGGAAAATTTATTATAAAAAATAAATTAAAGCACTAAGCAGCCCTTAAATATTTTAGTGGCATTTCAGTATTCGGCCGTTAGAGTCGAAAAGGAACATCCTGATAAGTTTTTTTTTTTTTTTAAAGTCATTTGCTGAAGAAACTTATAAAGAAGTGTGTGTGATAAAGAGGGCACGCACAAGAGGCAGTGGAGTATCCATAAATCAAGCGACCTTTGCACTTGGATTAACTCAAGCTTATAAAAATTGCATTATCAGTTGCAAAGAAAAAAGACATTGAACATTTGATTGATAAGAACGTTAAACCAAAATTTTATTATGATCTTTATTTTAAAATATAATAGTTATAAATTGACAATCGCGGCAGCTCTTCTTGATTGCCGTTTCCAAGGAATGTCGGATAAATGAAAAACACCTTGAGGAAAAACGAGAGTTTCCTTTATGTCTGCATTTGAACGAGCAGACGTCAGGGGATACAAGAAGGCGAATGAGCACAGTTAGATAATTTCTTCCGCTCTAATCACTCAACCGTCCACATCATCTCTATCAAACTTTCTTTTGGCTTTGTCCCAGAAGCATACAACTGGTACTGGTATTTTTAGTAACGATGATCCTATAGTGGCCGAATGCTGGAAATATTTTAGTGGATGTGACCCCAAGGATATGCTCGACGGAAACATACTTCGATATTGGATGGAAAAGAAGAATAGTTAGTTATCCTTGGCTGTTTAACTGCGTTAGGGCGGTAATGAGCGTTCCCGGCTCCCGCCACGATCACTCCAAGCGATCGTGTTTTTTAAGTCGCAGGATTAACTGAATTAGCTGCCACAAAACGACGAAAGTATATTCATTATAATGCATTACTTTAAAAAAAAAACACACAGAACACGCTTCAACATAGTCAAACATGTTCAATGAGGACAGTCAAGATGTTTTTGAGTATGACGACAGTTCGGTTAATTCCACCCCTGGTGTTACAGAACCATCCACGTCTAATAAAAAGAAAACATTAAGTCCAATTGTTTCTCGCGAACGCGACGAGCATTGGTTAGTGGAAATTGAGGTATTTTTCCGTTCGTTACTACTACTTATGGACAAAATAAAACAAGACTGTTTAATTGATGCCAAAACTGAGATATGGGCGTAATTAAGAAATACACACCATCATCACATACATTTCTAGAGGATGATATGAATGTAAACTTTAAGTTTTAATTTGATGTAAGCGTTTAAGGGCCGATTTTTCAATGGTTAGTTAAACGACGAGATATTTCCACAGATACCAAGATTCTCAATTTTTCAACTGACAGATAGGCTCTTCACGACCAGTTTCCCCCCACCAGACCACGAGCCCTTTTACCCCAGTTAGCACGTTATCTGTCGAGTTATTTGACGTTTCTGTCATAGCTCGCGTCAGTGTTTGTAGGTTATATTTATGTTATTATGGATATTTTTGATTCTATTGACGATGAAACGATCGAAGAATATTATACAGTGCTAAATTATTTAAATTCAGATAGAAGACAAAGAGTTGTAAGAGAGAGACCTGATAATATGTCTATATGGGACGATAAAAAATTTCACAGAAGATTTCGTCTCGAAAAAAGTACTGTGCAATTTTTATTACCTCTAATACTCATTGGAAGTAAAATCGCCAATACAACAAACAGGTAAGAATTATTTTCTATCAACCTAACAAAAACAAGTATTTTTGTAAAGTAACTCCGATCAACCACTCCCAGTGGTTTTCAAATTAATGTACTGCTATGCCCGTGACTATGATTATTATCAAGCCAGGATTGAGTGCAGCTCCAGGTCACGTGGCATAGCAGTCTCCGAAGCAACAATTTGTGACTGGTACAATTATTTCCGGGAGACAGTAGTGGTCCACCAGCTGGAGAACCAGCAAGAAAGGCTAAAGATTGGTGGACCTGGTAAAGTAGTGCAGATAGATGAAATTTAGGAGGAGAAAATACAATAGAGTTCGCCGAGTCGAAGGTCACTGGGTGCTGGGTATGGTCGACGACGAAACTAATGAGTTGAGACTCGAAGTGTGTCCCAACAATGAAAGGTCGGCAGAGGTACTGATCCCTCTGATCAAGAAACATGTCGCAGAGGGATCCCTAATTCACACGGATTGTTGGCGTGCCTAAGATTCCCTGCCGACTCAGGGATATATTCATAAGAAAGTGAATCACAGTAATCCAGACAATCCATTTATTGCTGAGGATGGGACACACACCCAGCACATAGAGAGCCAGTGGTGGAATCTGAAGCGACGGTTTCACAAAGTGAATTATAAAGACAATTTTGAAGATTGGTTAATAGAATATTTATGGCGTACTGACATTCGAAAAAGTCATTTAGACAGCTTTGAAGAGTTGATAAAAGCAATTAAATATGTTTATGAAATTTATTTTTTGTTTTTTTTTTAATTACTTGCTTCCCTAAACAATAAATAATAACCTATTATTTAAACTTAGCAATAAATAATACCCTAATGTTAAAATCATTATTTATTGCTTGCTTCCCTAAGCAATAAATATTACCTTTTATTTATCCCTCCTCCCTTTAATTTGTCAACTAATAATTGTTTTAATATAAAATAAAGGGGGAGGGGCCACCCGGTCCCCCCACAGGAGGGGGGGTTACGAGTTCCTCCCTACCTGAGAAATGTGTCTGTGTAAAAGACATTCAAATTTTTCATACAAATCAGAAGCTCTGAAAAAAAAGAAAGTTATTGAAGATGACAATTCTAGCACAATAATTCGTGAAACTGTGTGTGACGACCTTTCTAAAAATTGTATGTATAGTGAATGTGCAGAATGTCAGAACAAAAAAGTAAATTATAACGAGGAGAACATAACTGGCACTATTGAATACAGTGAATGGATTAGGAAGAAGGTGGCTGGGCAGCCAATATTGAGTAAATGTTTGCATGATGTTACAAATGCATTTAACACCCAAGAAATACTTCACATAACATGTCCCATCCCAGGCAACATTGAATAAATGTTTGCATGATGTTACAAATGCATTTAACACCCGAGAAATACTTCACATAACATGTCCCAACCAACAATGAATAAATGTTTGCATGATGTTACAAATGCATTTAACACCCAAGAAATACTTCACATAACATGTCCCAGCCAACATTGAATAAATGTTTGCATGATGTTACAAATGCATTTAACACCCAAGAAATACTTCATATTTTGCACATCAAGTTCCCTATGACTCGAAGAGAATAAGAAATCATAATAGCAGAATAAGTTTAAACATTTATGTTTTATATATTGTAATAATAATACATTATATCAAGATTATTTATTAAATGTTATATTTTTACAGCTTTAGTGAATAATTTGGTTTTCCTTGGCTGCATTGATGGAACTCATATTGCGATAATCAGACCCACTGATCATGTATAAACATCTCTTAATAGGAATCATTTTCATTCATGGAATGTATATAAAGCAAAATGACCAATCTAATATTAGATGATACGTGTAATATCCAATCACCAAATCTAAAAAATAAAATATATGTCAAACTTGATATTTTCGAGGATTCTCTCAAATCAAAAAGATAAAATCTTAAAATTGACACGATAGACAAAAATCACGAATTTATCTCTGACCTTTTCTTTCTTTTTACTGACTACATAAAAATACACAACATTATTTATTTTATTTTTTAATAATAATTTTATTATCCAAAATAATATGATACATACAATATAAGAACCCTTGCTCCCACACTAGGATCCATGTCGTGGGAACAAGTTTCTTCCAGTTGTGTAAAAATTTGGCAAAAAATAACAAATTTTTAATAATTATACAGTATATGTATAATATTGTCCAGAATTACTCAAAGTTACTCATATACACAATAATAATGAGAACAGTAACTAGTTTCAGATAAAATATGAATCAGTGACTTGGCACCTTAATCAAGTCATGTCTTCAAGTATGATTTAAATGTTGGTGGTAAAATGATATACTATTTGTAAAGCATCATTTGTTCGATTACCACCAAGCATGGGGATTAGTTAACTGTGGTCACGACCCTTAACAGTGAGGAATAAGCTAAGAAGAAATAACAATAACCAGCCATATATATTTTTGTTTAGTATAACATCTATATGACGTTTTAGCTGAACAATGGGGAAACTAAATTATGTTTTAGACACTGAACAAAATGAAATTATTCACAAACCTTCTAAATTAGATATATTCCAATCCAATCTTTACTATATATCAGAAAAAACTTAGTAAAGAACTCAGCTTAATAATATTAATATATATAATAATATTATAAAGCTGAGTTTGTTTGTTTCAACGCACTAATCCCAACAACTACTGGTCCGATTTGAAAACATTCTTTCAGTGTTAGATAGCCCATTAATTTAGGAAGGCTATAGGCTATATATCATCATGCTAAGACCAAAGGAGCAGAGCAATGTGGGCAAAACCGAGTGGCACAGCCAGTATGAAATAAGGATAATAAATTGGAATGAATTTTGTTATCACTCAACTGTAAAATACCTTTAAATATGTTTTTATTCATCACGAGACTCGATATAAAGTTTTGCAATAATACTTTATAGCATTATGAAGACAAAATATCAACCAATATAAGAACAAGTACATCATATTAACTCTAAATTTGTTCTACGCTTATAGGGAAGGGTAGTATTTTTATTCTCTTTGGGGAAGGACTCCGTCAATGTAGTCACAACCACGTCACAACTCACAACATTATTGTTAACATTCTCCCCTTATATATTACAATAGTATGGAGTGCGTGTATTGCACAAATTGCCTATATATAATGATCAAAAGATGTTTACTAGACAATCCATGATACAACATGCACTACTTTGGTTAGACTATCACCATGTTATTATAGACAACATTTTGATATGCAAGACAGATTGCAATCCTTTCAATAGACTTCAATACATACCTACAACCACTATAACAAAATGAAAGACAATACATTACAGTAACATTCCTTCCAAGACTCATCATTATCTGCATTCTCCAATATGTGAACCATATTGGAGAATGCTGATACAATATTTTACCATAAAACAAAAAAAATTGCTAAAACTAAAACGAACAAAGAATAACGTTGAGAACAACCAAGAACAACTAACCACGAAAGACATTAGACAACTATCACTAAAACGTAGTGATTATATTCTCTTTGACAACTATGGCCTATGCCTCAAAATATTCTGTACGACCAAGTACGACTGACTGACAAAGTTACAAACCATTATATTATCTCTAATGTCACGAAAAACACAAAATTTTCTTGAAATATGTTTCAGGTGGTTCAAAGAGAACTTCGTTTAATCAAATATGTACTTGGAAACATATTCGGGAGTGGTGTAATTTGCAGTCAGTTCCAAGAATCAAGTATCAACGCAGAGAAGACTGAAGAACCAAAAATCAACGAAAAAACAAAAGAAATGAGAATTGATTGAGTGAAATCAAAAAGAAATATGGCAATGGCGGCTGGCGCGCATTGCGCAACAGCGCAATTCTAAGCATAGATAATACTGTTTAATTATGAAATTCGAGCAATAAACCGCGCAATTCCATTCACAAAGGCCACAGACAAACTGCCAAGACAAAAGCCAAAGCACAGATAACTATAAAGTCAGAGAGGCCAAAGTCACAGAGCAAGTAGGTAATATAGGAAGAGACGGCATTATTTATTATAAATTATACATTGACACTACTGACATCTCTCTGTACAATGTTTTATGCAAATAAATATTATTTTATTTTATTTTTATAACTTGGGTACCGGTCAAAGCACAGACATATTATATTAAGTAGACAACGCAAGTACCGCGATCTGTATGAAAACCAAGCGTGTCATATTTTTTGTACTGACCTTGACGCGTTATGACGTCACGAGCGCTTTTTAGTGATGGAAATTTCATTTTAAGCTAAATCGATTAGGGACGCCACTCGCGCGGCGATTCTAGTATAGGAGTACGATGATAGACTTTTCAATGAGAGGTTGTGTGCACGAGCGCAAAAACGAATTGGAGGAAATTTGGGTGCTGATCTTCGCGTGATCTTCATAAACTCTCTATATTTTCAAGTAAGTTTACCTACGCTATTATAATTCGTACACTAATATTAAAACACCTTACGTATTCCGTGGTTTTCCTTGTTAGTAGGTAGTTCACAAACCAGATCTATGTCTAAGAGGTAGTCAAATAAATGAATCGTAATCGATTACAAAATCGATTCAAGACTAGAATTTATTAAATATTATATTATAATTAGGTAATATTTCCCATATTATTTATTATAAGTAGGTACTTATCTTTTTTGTTGTAGAATATGGACGAGTCTAACTCAAACAAAAAGAACAATTTTTAGAAACTAAACGAAAAGTTCGATGTTCGTGTTCGATTACAAAATCCATTAGAATCGAGAACTGTTGCATCGAATGAACATCACTAAACACAAAATTGGACAGAAAAATGAGAACAGAAAAATGAGAAGACGCTATTCATTGCATATTATCATACGACGCCATCTTTACCGTGCCAAGTAAAAGCCGCAATGTATTCCGAATCATTCCGTATGATTTCGTATCCATGTTTGTCACGATCGTTTTCCACAAATATTCTTTAATTGATTTTAAAATAAATAGTGCATATTCTGATTAGAAAATTACTTACCGGTGGAAGGAAACATCTCCGACAACTCGGTCACTCATAACTGTGGAGTTTCTACAGTTTATTACTGCGCTATTCGGCATTTTACTCTATTCCGTTTCACGTCTTTTCTTGGCGAACTGCAAGCGCGGACTGAGTGTAGGTAAGCGTCAAGCAAGCGTTTTATGCTTAGTTTGGACACGGGAAGTACATACACTCGCGTAGTCTATCTTAATGTATGTCTGTGGGTCAAAGTATGAAGTCGCCATAGAATAAAGTAGGTAATATATCGGGAAGTCACACAGCGACAGCGAGTAGCGACCTCAGAACAAAGAATAGCGACCAGCGTCCAGCAGTGCTGCCAACTGCTAGCCAAGGCCTGTTGCTAATGTATCTAGAATATAGCTAAATTTTCCAATAAAAATAAATACCGTTTTACATGATTACTAAAAATCACAGAGATCTTTTACGGAATGCTTTAATATTCATTGCACTTAAAATAAAATTAACAAAATATAACACAAAAAATCAGCTATGAACTTTAATAGTAATGTGAGTAGTGTGAGTAATACATTTTACGTTTTATATGACATTATAAATTATAATATAACTACATATTAGACAATTTAAAAAAGAAACACAAAAAGTATGTACTTATTCAATTAAATACAAGAGGAAGATGTAGAAGGTTGTGGACACTGGGAAAATGATGGTACATCTTGTGCAACTGAATTTACTTGATTTAAAATTTTTAAATACTTTTCCACAGTACCCATTTTGTCTTTCGATGACGATCAATGGAATGAAAAGAATAAAATGAAATTAAAGCAAAGACCCACGAAAGTAGTAAAAGGGGAATCCCCTTAGAGCTAGCGCGCACGAGCAACTTTGTCTCCGCAACTATTTTGTCTCCGCAACTATTTTGTCTCTCCCACCTATGGGCTAGTATGAAAATGCGCGCACGTAGCGACGCAACTCCCCATACAAATTGATGGGAGAGACAAAATAGTTGCGGAGACAAAGTTGCTCGTGCGCGCTGGCTCTTAGTGAGTAACCAAGTCGCATTATAGGTTATCTCGCTCACTCTTGTAGAAGATTTTAAACACGGTCAATATTAAATATTTATCAGATTGATCAATTGGATAATATGTTTTGTGTGATATGTCACACAAAACAATCTTCTTATATATAAAAATTAATCGCAAAATGTGTTGGTAAGTGCATAACTCGAGAACGGCTGAACCGATTTCGACAATTCTTTTTTTATTATATTTCTTGAAGTACGAGGATGGATCTTATGTAGAGAAAACGTAAACATGTACCACGGGCGAAGCCGGGGCGGACCGCTAGTATAATAATAAATATTACTTTCATCTTTAACGTGAAACGAAACGTTTTATTCGCGATTTTGTGTAATGACGTTTTGTCAATTGTTCCAGTGCTGCCAACTTTAAGTTTTTCTCAAAATTTAGGGGGACTGGTGAGTGGTGCTAATAAAAAATTAAAAATAGTCTGTCCGTCCATCATGTGATAATAAAACAAATTTGATGTTCTCGTACATACAGGCTTTTCTTTATTGCCTAAACGTAAATTTCGCGGTGAGGATCTTGTATGGTGATTATTTAATCTATAAAGGTTTTGGTTGGTTGGTTTGGTTGGTTTAAGGATTTTGGAATAATCTCATTTAATTTTTGATAATTTGATTTTTTTTAATTTCTGTAGACTGTATTTGTAGCATTGATTTGTAGTCTATTTATCGAAGAAGCTCTATGTTATATCTTTATACAAATACTTACCACTAGGAGAATCGCTATTAAAGTAAATTACCGCTAGTTGCTATATATTATGTATCTTTTATTTTTTTAATAACTTATGCTTCGGACATAATTGGATAATAATTATTCTTTATAAATTATTGAAGTACATGTTTTAAAAAAAATACTTTACGGGGAAAGTTTTATTACTGTTGGCATCACTGCTTTTTACCGTTGTATAATTTACTACTTTAAGATTGCGACTGAAGGACTTGTATCCATGGTTATGAATAAATTATTAAAAAAAAAAACCGTTGTATTTTGCAAATTTCAATTTTCATTTTTCAAAACCAAGTTCAAAACATTCAGTTGACAGTTGACACTTGACTCACATGTTATTGAAAAAACGAAAAAACTTATGTTATATCTGCGTTTTGATTGCAATGACTGGAATCCTAATTCATTGTTTGATTGACATCGGTATATTAATGTCAGTTTCTCAAGCGTGTATTAATAACAATGATTAATAACTTCCCAACGTGACATTGGCAGAATTGTACTCAAACAAAATTGCCACCCTTCGAAAAATTGAATTGAATTGAAAAAACCTAAAACCAGTGAATAAAATAAATAGGTAATATCTTTTGAAAGGACCGAGGACGTTGAATTCAAATAAGCGCCTAATAAATAGTACTTTAGTATCATAAATCAAGATCCTATTGTAAAGAGAGGCAAATATGCCTTCTATCTACAACCAATGTGTAGAAATGATAGAAAAATTTCAAATATTGTTATCTACAAAGGTCAAAACAAGAAACAAAGAAGAAAAGATCCAAATCAATGAGTCCACATTTGTATAAAAGGGAAAATAATCGAGGTAAAACCTTATTATAATTAAATGATACGGTAAGTGTCATTCATATTTTGTTAGTTTTAGCGATTGAGATAAAAGGCTGTACTGCCTGAAAACTGAGAAAGTAAAATATAATATGTACTTTATTGTACAAAATAATGTAAGAAAATCCAGTAGGTACAAATATTTTGCTCAATAGCCGACCTTATTGCTACACAGCAATCTGCCAGGCAACCTGGTAGGAAAGGAAATGAAAGAAGTATAAGGATAGCGAAAAAAAAAAAAATGAAAATAACAAAATAATATATCTAAAAAAGGAAAAAGCTTAATTTTCAAATCTTTTTTTGTTGCAGAATGATCAATCAAAGGCTGGGTTCTTGTGAGTGTATCTGAAGACTAGAAATGTGTCCTGATAATCTTTACTAATATTATAAAGCTGAAGAGTTTGTTTGTTTGATCGCGCTAATCTCAGGAACTAGTGGTCTGATTTGAAAAATTCTTTCAATGTTAGATAGCCCATTTATCGAGGAAGGCTATAGGCTATATATCATCACGCTAAGATCAACAGGAGCGGAGCAATGCGGGTGAAACCGCAGCCTAATATACAATGAATCACTTTTTCCCTTGGTCACAGCATCACACAAGAATGGTAAGACCTATTTCAATAATTCTTATTTTGATGTGTTTGTTATTGTCAGGAGAAGGATCTTATGTTAAAAGAAACTCAAACCAAAATTGAAGAAAATGCAAAAAAACATAATAGTTAATATAAATAACAATGTCAATTTTCACGTAGACAGCACAACATCTACCGTCAGCTAGGCTAATATATAAAATTACTAGCTTTCCGCGTTTTTAAATAGAAGCCACATAGTTCCTGTTCACCTGGGATTTCCGGGATAAAACCTATTCTATGTGTTAATCCAAGTTACCCTCTGTATGTCTGCTAAATTTCATTGTAATCGGTTTGGTAGTATTCGCGTGAAAGAGTAACAAACATACACATACATCCATCCTCACAAACTTTTGCATTTATAATATTAGTAGGATCGACAGTCAGCATCTATTTGTTATCCCCTAGGTTATAAGAATAAGGCAGAACAATGTCTGCCATGAAAGCTAGTCACTTCACTACGTAGTATAAAACAAAGTCGCTTTCTCTGTCCCTATTTCCCTATGTCCCTTTGTATGCTTAAATCTTTAAAACTACGCAACAGATTTTGATGCGGTTTTTTTTTAATAGATAGAGTGATTCAAGAGGAAGGTTTTAGTATATAATTTATTAGGTTTAAGTCAAAGCGTGCGAAGCCGTAGGCAGTAAGCTAGTTGTTGTATATTATAAAAGTAAATGTAGGTTTCTAGTTATCTTAATTTCTAGAACAAAGTAACTAGAATGCTTTAATTATTATTTCAGTTTTCTTAACACATAAATTATATTGAATTGTGTTAACTCAGACATAATAATAAATGATTATTGAATCTATGAAAACAAAAAAAAAAAACTACATATAAAACTCGCTTCCTGCTGTCTATCTGTGTATGCTTAGATCTTTTAAACTATGCAACAGATTTTGATGCTGTTTTTCTATAGATTAGTTTGAGATAAAGGTTTTAGTATATTTTTTAAGATCTTTTTAACTGCAATGACATAAATATCTATCCTAATATTATTAAGCTGTTGTCTTTGTATAAATACGCTAACCACAGGATCCACAGTTTCAATTTGAAAAATTATTTGACTGACTGGCCGGTTGGCTTGGTTGGCAAGGTGCCTTCTGCCACTGGTTGTGGGTTGATTCCCACCCGGGGCAAATATTTGTGTGATGAACATAGATGTTTGCTCTGTGTCTGGGGGTTAATTATCTACATAAGTATTTATTTAAATTTATATATGTATGTTTATCAGCCATTTATAGCCATTTAATATATCTCATCACGCTAAGACGAAAAGGCAATAGGTAAAACTGCAGGGCACAAAAAAAGTGAAGTCCCATGTCCCCTTGTGGGGCATCGGGAATCGAACCCAGACCCCTCGGTGCTACGCTCACTCGTCAACCACTAAACAAAGGAGGCGATCAAAATGGGTAAAACCGCGGGGCACAGTTAATATAATAATATGACCTTAGATTAGACTGTTTACAAATGGATAACCTAAAATGTTTATTATGTATCTATACTTAAAATGGTACTATTTCAGATCCAGATAATTTGTAAAATTAGAAAATGGAATAAAAAGAATAATCACAGAGCGCAGAAGCTGTGCAATTTTTTTTTAATTAATTATTATTACTATAGTCACACTTATTTTTTTTAACATTGAGCCTGTTTTTGGCTATGAATTATAAGAGAATTAAAATAGATCAACTTTTTAGAGGTGTATAAAGTTATTAATAGCCTTGTGCCCCGCGGTTTTACCCGCATTACTCCGCTCCTGTTGGCCTGCCTAGATAAAAGGGCTATCTAAGACCGAAAGAATTTTTCAAATCGGACCAGTAGTTCCTGAGATTAGCGCGCTCAAACAAACAAACTTAAGCTTTATAATATTAGGATAGATTTATAAAATAGCTCTGCCGGTTTTACCCGCATTGCTCCGCTCCTGGAGGTTTTAGCATGATGATATATAGCCTACACCTACAGCCTTCCTCGATAAATGGTCTATCTAACACCGAAATATCAAATCCGACCTGTAGTTCCTGATATTAGCGCGTTCAAACAAACAAACTCTTCAGCTTTATAATTTTAAAGTAAAGATTTTATGCACAGGAGTGTATTATCTTTTATTTCGCGACTCATTATACTATAATAACTAACCATGGCTGGTTATTGCCATCATAATTGAATTTGCCAGTCAGTTCAATTCACGGCGTAAACTGACTGGAAATAAGAGGTCATACAGCCTCAGGAGATAGCAGAGTAACTTTTATAAAATACTTAGATATCTTGGTCAGTCTGGTTTCGGACTTCAAAGGGGGAGGTCGTGTCATTAAGATGTCAAGGTGAGCGATAATGTAATCTTTAAACGGGTTTCCCGTCGCGCTGTGCGCATCAAGATTTTCCTTGTTATCGCTTGTGGTTATGTTTTGTATTAAGTTGTTATTTATAGTTTATTATTAATTGTGCCGGATAAAGAATTTGAAATTTAACTGAATGAACAATTTTAGATATTTTTTTTTTATTTGAACGCTAGTGCCTTCGTCTTTTCTATTAAAAGGCGGTTTATAATTATTATATATTATATACTAGCGGTCCGCCCCTGCTTCGCCCATGGTACATGTTTACCTTTTCACTCCATAAGAGTCATCGTATATCAAAGTATATTATAGAAAACAATTAACGAAATTGGTTCAGCCGTTCTCGAGTTTTGCTTTCCATTTTGCAATTCATTTTTGTATTGTAGACTAGCTTTCCGCCTGCGGCTTCATCCGCTTTGCCTAAAACCTATTAAATTATATACTAAAACCATCACTATCAATTAAAAAAAAACCGCAACTAAATTCGTTTTGTAGTTTTAAAGATTTAAGCATACATAGGGATATAGGGACAGATAAAGCGACTTTGTTTTATACTATGTAGTAATATATTATAAGGATATTATATCAGTATAAATAGGTGCTTATAATTTGAATTCCAGGTTCTGTGTGGTGTTACTGGTGTCTCTGCCTTTTACATTATGCAAACCACAAGCTTCTAGTGGAGGCGGTCCTAACTTAGATCCTGTTACAGGTAAAATAAACGAAGATATTAAAGATTTTTTAACTAATTTTAGACATAGACATAGACAAACATTTATTCACAAAAATAACATAATAATAAAGCTGACGAGTTTGTTTGTTTGAACGCGTTACACTCGGTCCGATTTGAAAAATTCTTTCGATGTTAGATAGCCCATTTATCGAGGAAGGCTATAGGCTACTTATATATCTTCTCGACAACAGGAGCGGAGCAGAGCTAGTCTAATATAATAAAAAAAAAAAAAATATATGTCCTTATTAAAATATGAAACTGAAGAGTTTATTTGTTTGAACATGCTAATATCAAAAACTACTGGTCCGATTTTAAAAATTCTTTCACTTCTAACTACTAACTACGTACTCCAAATTACTAACTACTAACTACCTACCAAATTACTTCTAATAACTCCTAACTATACTTTCCAGATGCGTCCATGCCATGTACTCTACAAAATGGGTCAAAAGGAGAATGCGTACCGTACTTTCAGTGCGATGAGTCTCTCACAATTATAGACGATGGCTCCGATCTTTTGGACCTCAGGTAAAGTATTTTTTGACCTCCTTGGTACAGTTAGCGCATGATCTTAGAACCGTGGATGCGTGGAATACATATTACAATACGTATACACAATTTTTCTCGTGTTTTGGAAAAAACATGGTCAATTTTAGTCAAAATTTATAGTTTTCTGACAAGATATGAAGATCCTTATTATCCAAGTTTCCACCTTGGTGAAAAAAAATTAACATTTTTAAGGAAACTTTTTAAAAACCATGAAATATTTTTATTTTTTATTAAAGACCTTATAATGAGCTATAACTATTCCATTTGCGATATCACAAAATTCTCCATATTTTGAGATATTTGATGCAATACCAAATAGCCCTAGACTTTGTTGATACGTGATAGTATTAAAAAGAAAAATAACCTATGCAAAACAAAAGATTCTTTCATTTTTAAACAATTTTGCCAAATCTCCACTCATCATAAAAGGTGCACATTTTGCGAAGTGCACCAATTGAGAAGTGCACAAGTTGCGAAGTGTACCATTTGAGAAGTGCACCAGTTGCTAAGTTCACCATTTGAGCATGGTGTACAAGTTGAGAAGTGCACCAAATGCGTCAAACCCGTATACAGGATTACAGGGTGACTTGATATGGGTGTAATTGTATTTTCTAGTGTTTTATTTTACGCGAGTAATATACATTTAGAAATTAAAGACTTTTTAACGGATTTTAAACGCGATTTATTCATTATGTTATTTTCCCGACGTTTCGAACACTTTACAGCCGCGAGCTTTTTTTCGCATTAATAATATACGTAGGATAGGATTTATTTCAAATTATACTAGCTTACCGCCCGCGGCTTCGCCCGCTTTCTCTTAAACGATTTGAGATTTAAACTATCCTATCTCTCAAGTTGGATCGAACTGCACATGGTGTGCGAATTTTATTATAATCGGTTAAGTGGTTTAGGAGTCCATTGAGGACAAACATTGTGACACGAGATTTTTATATATTAAGATATATGTATGTTTATCAGCCATCTGGTTTCCATAACACAAGCGAAAGCTCAGTATGGGATCAGATCGTGCCGTGTGTGAAAATTGTCCCGAAATATTTAGTTATTTATTTATTATTAATTCAGGTCTTCCGTGTGTGCACATTACCTGGACGTATGTTGTGCACACAACAACGGGACAAAAACAACAACCACACCTGTGCCTGAGGTATTCCACAGTTTACACGGTGAGTATACAAACATACTAATTTAGTTTTTTTTTTATATTTAAAAACAGGTCAAAATTAAATTCTTCAAAATGCATAGTAACAACAGACAGAGACAAATATGAATATGATTATTTTGGCTTGTGTACACATAAAGTACACTAGCTGTTGCCCGCAGTTTCACCTGCGTGGAGAAGATTAATTTTCATGGCACAAATTTTCATCCCCTATTTTATCCCCTTGAAGTAAGAATTTATCGAAATCCTTTCTTAGCGGATGTCTACGTCCTAACATCTACCTGCATGCAAATTTCATCCCGATCCGTCCTGTGGTTTGGGCTGTGCGTTGATAGATCACTATGTCAGTCAGTCACCTTTGTGTTATACAGGGTGTCCCACTATCGGTATACTAAGCGCGAAGGGACTTGTAGTTTTGCATACACTGATCACGTTAAAAATACTTAAACAACAACATTACGCCAAAATTTTTTTGCAAATTTTTTCCTTAAAATTCATGTTTTCTTCTCTAGTTTCACGCAGCTGGCATATAACGCTTTGCTAATGTGAGCATTTTGTCTATGAAAACATAATCTTAAACGATAGCTCACGTGCGGGTTGCAAGTTGATATGATGAATATGTCCCTATGTCCATTGCAATAAGGTAAAAGGTAAAATTATGTTACTTTAAAAACGATAATAAGGTTTTTTATTTTACAGATGAAGGTGATACTCATATTACACAGACCGCCTTCAGTATGCCTGTATCTTCAATTGTTCATAAATCTCAGGAATTACCAGGTAAAATTTAAAAATATTGACGTCAAAGTTTGGACCACCCTCTATACAAAAAAAATGTGTGCGTGTTGCATATCGTAAATTATTTTTCAAAAAATAATTTACTATATGCAACTTTACAGAAATACGTCGAATCACGCGTGGTAGGGATAAGAAAAAAATGGCGCGTAACGAAAAAATGTTACACTAAATTTTTTCCAACCCCGATAAAGAAGTTTCACAAAAAGAAAAGTCGTCACTCGGGGACTGGGGCGGTTGCGCTATTGCATGCTATGCCTTCAAGCCACACCTCCGCCCGTCCCCGTGGGGAGCGTGAGGTTTTTTTCGTTACGGAATTTCTGGATTTGGTCCCCGCGCTCAAGGCCCGCGACAGAAGCTATGCAATATATATCACTACATAGTATAAAACAAAGTCGCTTTCTCTTTCCCTATGTCCCTTTGTATGCTTAAATCTTTTAAACTACGTAACGGATTTTGATGCGGTTTTTTTAATAGATAGAGTGATTCAAGAGGAAGGTTTTAGTATATAATTTATTAGGTTTTAGACAAAGCGGGCGAAGCCGCGGGCGGTAAGCTAGTATATAATATATAACGTATATAAATGCAACCCATTTCGCGTTGTCACGGATCACGCGTGAACAGGTGGACCGATTTCGATAATTCTTTATTATATTCCTTGAAGTACGAGGATGGTTCTTATGTAGTATCTAATATGAGTTATGTTATTTTTCAGGGTGTGGCTGGAATAATCCGAAAATTAGAGCATTTAAAACAACAACAAGGGAAGTGGCTGAAAATAGTGTATATGCGAACTACGGGGATTTCCCCTTTATGGTCGCTATAATAAAGTAAGTTAACCGACTGCGATATAAAGAGTAAGGTTTTAGAATTAAAATACATGTAGTTACAAATATCTATACTAATATTATAAAGCTGAAGTGTTTGTTTGAACGCGCTTATCTCAGGAACTACTGGTCCGATTTGTAAAATTCTTTCGCTGTTGGATAGCCCATTTATCGAGGAAGGCTATAACTAGGCTATATATCATCACGCTAAGACCAACAGGAGCGGGCAATGCGGGTGAAGTAAGGCGACGATTTTGGTACCTTTGAATCTTGTCAAGAAAGTTTCACTTCTAACACGTGTGATGTGTGTTTTTTTTTTCAAATTTTGAATGTATTTTTTGTAATTTTTGATGTAATTTTTTGTTTTTTTTTTAATTTCAGGCAAAATAACATAAGTGATGTATGGTCTCCAAGAGATTATGTTGGCGGTGCTGTTCTTATACATCCATCTTATGTATTGACTGTAGCCCATAAAGTAGTCCAGTTTGAGCCTTCAGAGGTACGTGTTTTTTTTCAGGCCATTTTTCACACACGGCACGATCTGATCCCATACTAAGCTTTCGCTTGTGTTATGGAAACCAGATGGCTGATAAACATACATATATAATTTTAAATAAATACTTATATAGATAACTAGTGGTCCGCCCCGGCTTCGCCCGTGGTACATATTTCGCAATAAAAGGTAGCCTATGTCCTTTCTCGGGTATCAAAATATATCCATACCAAATTTCATGCAAATTGGTTCAGTAGTTTAGGCGTGATTGAGTAACAGACAGGCAGACAGAGTTACTTTCGTATTTATAATATTAGTATAGATTAAGAACCAGACAGAGAGCAAACATCTATGTTGATCACACTTATATTTGCCCCGGGTGGGAATCGAACCCACGACCCACGACCTCTGGCTTGGAAGGCAGGATCACTACCAACTAAGCCATATATCTCTTCGCTATTTTTAAAATTATATTTCTACCTGCGCCCACGTTTGCAAAAAAAACTCGCATAGTTCCCGTTTCCTTGGGATTTCCTGGATAATACCTATACTATGTGTTAATCCAAGTTACCCTCTATATGTGTGCTAAATTTCATTGTAATCGGTTCAGTGGTATTTGCATGAAAGAGTAACAAACACATACCACACACATCCTCACAAACCGGCTCGTACTTCAAGAAATATTATAAAAAAAAGAATCATTGAAATCGGTTCAGCCGTTCTCGAGTTATGCGCTTACCATTTTGCGAGATATTTTTATGTATATTATTTTTATACTAGCTTTCCACCTGCAGCTTCGCCCGCGCAGTCAAAGAAAAACCCGCATAGTTCCCGTTCCGGTAGGATTTCCGGGATAAAACCTATCCTATGTCCCGGGGTAAAAAGTAGCCTATGTCGTTTCTCGGGTATCAAAATATCTCTATATCAAATTTCATGCAAATTGGTTCAGTAGTTAAGGCGTGATTGAGTAACAGACAGACAGACAGAGTTACTTTCGCATTTATAATATTAGTACGGTATTGTTTAGTTTTTATATATAGATTATTTTTCATGTTCGCAGATAAAATGCCGCGCGGGTGAATACGACACGCAAACAATAAAGGAACAATTTTTACACCAAGAAAGAAACGTGAAGGAAATTACAATTCACGAAAACTATTTTAGAGGTAAGTCAATTTTTTAAGTGAAACTATTATAGGCGCGTTGAGAGTAAAATTTCAAGTTCGCGTCATGGCAATACCGTCACGTCATGGAGTAAGGCGACGATTTTGGTATATTTAAATCTTCTGACACGTTCTCAGTTTCACTTCTGACACGTGTGCTCGGCACATACGCTCCTTTTATTTATTTTGGAGATTTTTTTAATTTCAACAAATATTATGAAGCTGACGAGTTTATTTGAACGCGCTAATCTCAGGAACTACTGGTCCGATTTGAAAAATTCTTTCGGTGTTAGATAGCTCATTTATCGAGGAGGGCTATAGGCTATATTATATCATCACGCTAAGACCAACAGGAGCGGAGCAATGCGAGTAAAACCGCGGGGCACAGCAAGTTATAATAAAATCGTAAGAAAGTCAAAACTGTACATTGAATATTTTTTATCGAAGTCAAAAATATAATTTTTAGAATTTTTGTCTATTTGTCTGTATAACTTTCTATTTGACTTTAAACTCAAAAAACTTTATAATCTATACTAATATTATAAAGCTGAAGAGTTTGTTTGTTTGCTAATCTCAGGAACTACTAGTCCGATTTGAAAAATTCTTTCGGCGTTAGATAGCCTATTTATCGAGGAAGGTTATAGGTTACATATCATCACGTTAGGACCAACAAGAGCGGAGCAATGCGGGTGAAACCGTACGGCACAGCTAGTATTAGTGTAAATATTATGTATGTATAAATTTTAATACAAATTGTATACTATAATATTTTTATTAATTTTTCAGCATCTCTATACAACGATATAGCATTACTATCACTAGAAAAACCCTTCGATTTAACTCCGAACATTGGAATAGGGTGTCTCGGTAAAAATTTGCCGGGTAATGACGTCACATGCTTTGCGATGGGCTGGGGGAAAGAGTTTGACAAAAACTACGCGGACGCTATTATATTGAAAAAGGTAATATTTATGAATATACTATGTGTGGTTTTGTTGTCAAATGAAAAAAAAAAAAATATAAAAAAAGAGCGTGAGTGCCGAGCGCACGTGTCAGAAGTGAAACTTTGGCAAGATTCAAAGATACCAAAATAGTCGCCTTAGTCCATGGCCTTCCTCGATGAATGGGCTACCTAACACCGAATTTTGCAAATAGGAGAGTTCCTGAGATTAGCGCGTTGAAACAAACAAACAAACTCTTCAGATTTATAATATTAATATATACTTTAAATTATTTTTTATTATTATTATTTCAGGTGAAACTAAATCTAGTAGACCGTTCGACTTGTGAGCGTCAAATGCAAGATGAACGTTTTGGACCCCTGTTTAAGTTGCACGAATCGTTCGTATGTGCGGGGGCTGAAGAGGGGGTTGATACTTGTAAGGGGGATGGGGGTTCGCCCCTCGTATGTACTGAAGAAGTAAGTTATTTTGTACTACCCATGTACCAAATTTGAAATAAATCTATGCAGTAATTTTTGAGATTAGCCCGAACATACATACAGATAAACATTCTAAGAACTATATTACACGAATCGTTTGTATGTGAACTGAAGAGAGGGTGGATACTTGTAAGGGGGATGGGGGTTCGCCCCTCGTATGTACTGAAGAAGTAAGTTTTATTACAGTTACTAGCTGTGCCTCGCGGATGCGCGTATTTTTATCCGCAAAGTCGTATTCAACCGCATTGCTCCGCTCCTGTTGGTCTTATCGTGATGATATATAGCCTATAGCTTTCCTCGATATATGGGCTATCTAACATCGAAAGAATTTTTCAAATCAGACCAGTAGTTCCTGAGATTAGCGCGTTCAAACAAACAAACTCTTCAGCTTTATAATATTAGTATAGATTAGAATTAAATCTTTCCTACTAATATTATAAAAAGTTTAGCCTGGACATACATACAGACAACTGACAAAAATTCTAAAAAAATTGAGAAGAAAAAAAATTGTTTTGTTATATTTTGTTTTTATGATAATTATTTTAATTTCAGGTAAAGGGCGATGATATAAGATACGTGGTCTATGGCCTAGTTGCCTATGGTCTACGGTGTGGCGTAAAAGACGTTCCTGGGGTATACGCTAACATACCAAATTTATATAACTGGATAGACAAACAGATGAACGGACAGGACAAACCGTATATATATTAGAATAGATATAGTTTGAAGTCAAAAGAGTGGATGTCAGACGTGAAACTTCTTTGGCAAGATTCGAAGATACCAAAATCGTCTTACTCCATGACGTGACGTTATTATAAATATGTAATTCTTTCTATTCTATTCTATTCTATTCTATTCTATTCTATTCTATTCTAATCGTAATTGAAAAAAGTTAAGCAAATGTGCAGTTCTAACAAATCGAAATAATATATTATTCTATGTCGTCGTTACTAGGTTACGTTGTTGAATTTTGTTGAACTGTCAAATGTTTTCTATTAAAATGGCTCTACTATAAATTAGAATTCACTTATAATAATGATTTTTGAAGTGAAACTTCTTTATCGGGGTTGGAAAAAAAATTAGTGTAACATTTTTCCGTTACGCGCCATCTTTTTCTTATCCCTACCACGCGTGATTCGACGTTTTTCTGTAAAGTAAGTTTTTCTGTAAGTATAGTAAATTATTTTTTGAAAAATAAGGTCATAAAGAAGTTTCACTTCTTACGTGTGTACACTAGTACACGCACACATTTTTTTATACTGTACCTTGTAAACTCTAAAAAGTGTATTTTTGTATTGTAAAATTAAAATTGTTAAAATTTTGAAAGATTGTGTTACTTCCATTTGTATTAATAAAATTATTATTCTGAATTATTTTGTTTTTTATTTTACATACCCTCTTAGATTTTTACGGTACTTATTCTTTTATATCGGTATCTATACTAATATTAAAAAGCTGAAGAGTTTGTTTGTTTGAACGCGCTAATCTCAGGAACTACAAACCGATTTGAAAAATTATTTCTGTGTTATATAGCCCATTTATCGAGGCTATAGGCTATACATCATCACGCTAAGACCAACAGGAGCGGAGTAATGCTGGTAAAACCGCGGGGCACAGCTAGTTATTAATATTAAGAAGCCGAATAAAACCGATCGTTTGTCACCTGTTAACCTTTTGACTGGGTGAATCGATTTAGATTTTATTTTTTTACTAGCTGTGCCCCGTGGTTTCACCCGCATGGTTCTGCTCTTGTTAACCTAAGCGTGTTGATATATAGCCTATAGCCTTCCTCGATAAATGGGCTATGAAAACCGAAAGAATTTTTCAAATCGGGTCAATAGTTCCTGAGATGAGCGCGTTCAAACAAACAAAATCTTAAGCTTTACCATATAAATACAAATACTTCTACAATATGTAAATAACAATAAAATTTTCAATATCGGTTTAGCCGTTTCGGAGGATTTTAGTACAACTCTGTCAATAAATACTGAATATCATAAATGGTTTACTACAAACGTCTCGGAAAGAAAGTATGAAAATAAATATAAAATAATTATTTGCAATAGGAATATTTTAATTCCTACAAATCTATGTTACGTACTTTCCTTCATTTGTGTATTTATTCTGATGGGAAATCCCAAAATGAGAAGTTCCGGTTTTATAACTATTTAGTGACTAGTGTCCGAAAAAGGGCTTATGAGATAATCTAGAGTCTAGACTATCTAGCTATCTCTGTACCAAATTTCATACAGATTTGAGCAGCTGTTTTTGCTTAAAATGCTACCAAACTATACATTTTCACGATCTTCCGTGTTTTTAATATTAGTTAGAACGTTTTTACGACAGTTTCCTAAAAACTTGCTCACTATAATGTATTTCCTGCGCTATTAAATTTATTGCAGTTTTCTGAGGATTGGTAAAACCCGATGATGCATATATTTGATTGAGTTGATAACTAGCTTTGTCTAAAATCTAATCCTACTAATATTATAAATGAGAAAGTTTGTGAGGATGTGTGTGTGTTTGTTACTCTTTCACGCAAATACTACTGAACCGATTATAATGAAATTTAGCACACATATAGAGGGTGATCCGGAAATCGCACGGGATTGGGAACTATGCGAGTTTTTCTTTGAAAACGCGGGTGAAGCCGCGGGAGGAATTCTAGTAAATTATACACTGACACATTCCTCGAAAATCACTTTATTTATTAAAAAACCGAATTAAAATCCGTTGCGTAGTTTGAAAGATTTAAGCATACAAAGGGACATAGGGACAGAGAAAGCGACTTTGTTTTATACTATGTAGTGATACTATTTAGTGATATCGAAAACAAAATTTATATTACTATCTACCTATATGTTCTTGGATTTGATTCAACTTGGCTTAGGAAAAAACTCAAAATACAAAAAATTACACTTAGTCGGAGCCGGGGCAAGCAGCTAGTATATCTATTTATGTTTTATTGAAATTAATATATATGTTTATAATTTATATGAGTCCAGTTTGGTCTTGACCTGTTGTTTATATTATCTCATTGCAGCTAGTGTTGTTCATTTTATCGATATCAAGGATGTATTAAAATTTAAATAACTTTGTTTTCTTAACATAACATAACATATTATGTTTGTTAAAAAATCTTAAGGTTGAACTCAACTTAAAATAAAAAAAAAATATCCTATTACCTCATAGTGGTTCATCAATGAATTAATATATTAATCCTTTTGACATTGGTAATTTGTATACCTTATTGTAACCAACACCTCTGAAACAAAATAGCATTTATTCTAATTTCCTTTTATTGGTGAAATAGGTCACACTAAATTGAATTCTAGTGTGATCTATTTCATCATTTTATTTTTCGGTAAACATATTGTAGAAATCTAAAGTTAATAAAGTAGGTAACTACGACGGTTCCGACTGAGACCATGAATTATTTTAAACCTATAATTTTTTTTTCTATCTTAAAACCAATGTCAAATTCATTCTACCAAATTATTATCAAGTAATTCGATAACTGCTCGAATCTCGAAGACTGTTTTATAAGGAAAAATAGGAAACTAAAAACATCGACACTATGACATCACTATCACGGAAACTTGTTTTATATTAATAACAAAATGAGAAGCTTCAGTCGTGAGCTAGCATTGGGATGTGTTGTGTTAAAATGAAGTAAGTGATATTTATTTTTTAACCCGACAAGGTTTTGGCGTCTGATTGTTTTGTTATTACTAGCTGTGTCCCGCGTTTTACTCGGATTACTCCGCTCCTATTGGTCTTAACGTGATGATATAAAGCCTATAGCCTTCCTCGATAAATGGTATATGTAAGGGTAAAATAATTTATCACATCGGACCCGTAGTTCCTGAGATTAGCGCGTTCAAGCAAATAAACAAACTCTTCAGCTTTATAGTTTTAGTTGTATACGTAGGTTGTTAATAATAAGTCTTATACTTAGTATAAATTAAATGTATATATGTGTATATGTTAAATTATTGTTAAACAAAAGATATTTCAAAAGTACATATTTGTAAAGTACGAAATGGTTTATTGTGATAAATTTTATATATTATTTATTTATAGAGAACTAGCTTTCCGCCCGCGGCTTCGCCCGCGCAGTCAAAGAAAAAACCCGCATAGTTCCCGTTCCCGTGGGATTTCCGGGATTGCGTCATTTTCCCGGAATAAAAAGTAGCCTATGTCCTTTCTCGGGTATCAAAATATCTCCATATCATGAAAATTGGTTCAGTAGTTTAGGCGTGATTGAGTAACAGACAGACAGACAGAGTTACTTTCGCATTTATAATATTAGTATGGATAATTTATAGGTGTCACAATTTATTTTTCAACCGACTTCATAAAACGGAGGTTCTCAATACAACTGTATTTTTTGGTGTGTTACCTCAGATGTGTCGACTGATTGAACCGATTTTGATGATTGTTATTTTATTCGAAAGCCCAAAGTCAAGAATTATTAAAATAGGATTTCGTGTGGCAGAAAAATCGCATGGAAAACATATAATATATCGTAGTTAAATGGCATATAGAATCTTCTCATTACTTTAATTTTTAAGTCTATTAAATGTAGGTTTCATTAAAAAAATCCCAAAATGTAAGGAAATTCATTATTTGGCCGATATAAAATTATTAAGACTGTATACATATATAGCTCTGTAGCGAAAACATTTCGCTTGCGCGATTCAGAGCGAGATGTCGCTACAAAGAGAACAAGGAAGAGGAAAATAATAATTTTGTTATCGGACTTTCCAAACTATCAGTTCTTAGAATGTAGATTCTGGTTTGACAGTTATATAAATAGAATTTAATATCTATTAACTAAGTATCTATATAATCTATACAATATTATAAAGCTGAAGAGTTTGTTTGAACGCGCTAATCTCAGGAATTATTAGTCCGATTTCAAAAATTCTTTCGGTGTTATAATACCTATATATATATTATCATCACTGTGGTTAAAACCGCGGGGCATATATTATGTTATACACAGGCTAGTTCTTCGAACTAAGCCTAAAACGGGTATTACTTATATTTTTTACTTGTGAACAAAACTATATTGAATAAATATGTCCATGTCTATGTCTATGAAAGAATCCATACTGATATTATAAATGCAAAAGTAACTCTGTCTGTTTGTCTGTTACTCAATCACGCCTAAACTACTGAACCAATTTGGAGATATATGGAGATATTTTGATACCCGAGAAAGGACATAGGCTACCTTTTATTGCAAAATATGTACCACGGGCGAAGCTCTAGTATGAAATAAACGATACCTATTATTATTATTAAATTTTGCTTTAATTTTATTGTTAAATCATTTAATGCTTACTTTTTTTATTTTTTGTGATGGTTCATAATCATCTAAAAATTTCACTTATTTCAAATTTCTTTATCTATACATATAATAAATCTGTAGAAGGGTCAATTCTGTACATTGAAAATATTGAAAAAATAAATAGCAGGGGGTGTTACTGGATCGATACCAAACCCAAATATGTGATTAAAAAAATTTTTGTCTGTCTGTCTGTATGTGAAGGCATCACGTGAAAACTAGCGGTTCGATTTCGATGAAACTTGGTATAATTATACCTTATTATCCTGGGCGTAAAATAGGATACTTTTTATCCTGGAAAAATACGTAGAAAAAAAATAATCTTAATTTTTCAGTTTTATCCATAGACGTTGTTCCGTAGAACCGCGAACACACGTTGCGTATTATTATAGGCCTAGCCGTATTTGGGAATTGGGTCCAATAGATATTTATAAGATGTTATTGTCAGAGGTACTCAAAATGGATAAATAAACCATCCACGCGAAGACCGACATCCGCGCGGACGGAGTCGCGGGCGGAAGCTAGTTTTTCAATAAAAAATAACGAAGACTTTTCAAAGTCGCAGTTAAAAGATGTTAATCAATTTGTTATTTTGTGTCTAATTACATTTTCGTCAAATATATGCGTTATTATCTCATAGTCTCACTTTTTTTACTGTTCCGCTAATTGTACCGGTGTGTATATTTATTTACAGGATATTCTTCCTAGCTCTACTTGCACTGTGCGACGGACGGGCGAATAATCTTCCAGATCCCAAAACCATTGAAGAAACTAATTCCTGGCTGAACAGTCTTTTGTCAAACGCATCTTTGACTAATTCCTCCAAGCATGGGTCGTTAAACCCTACAGGTTAGTACCTACAATTATCACAATTATAATCTTCACTACGTAGTATAAAACAAAGTCGCTTTTTCTGTCCCTATTTCCCTATGTCCTTTTGTATGCTTAAATCTTTATTGCGGTTTTTTTAATAGATAGAGTGATCCAAGAGTAAAAAAAAAATCGGTCCAAAGATTAGCCGGAACAAACAGACAGACAAAAATGGTAAAAATTACTATTTTGGCATATTATGTAACTACGCATATGCATATAGCTATAAGCGGTTAATTTAATATTATTACAAACAGACACTCAAATTTTTTTATCGGTATAGAATATAGATAATAAAACTGTAAAAGAGTTCAATTGAACATAACCTAAAAATGCCTTTATATGTCAATATATGCATGAATGAAGAAATTTGATTTTAAATTTTTGTCTGACCATTTCGCAAAAACTACTGAGCCGATTGTGTTAAAATTTGTTGTAATTTATTATTTATTTATAATTTATTAGTATCTCGACAACTAATAAACTATGATTTATTTTGAATTAGAATAGTAATCCTTTATTATTAGAAGAATACTAGGACTTGAAAAAGACTAGCAAAAATATGTTATCTTATTTTATTATTAATTTTATTATTAATTTGTTTATATCTTTTTTATAAATTTCAGGCCCACAAAACGGCTGTGTATTAAGTGATAATCAAGTGGGCAAATGTGTGAAACCATCTCAGTGTGATGAAGAAAAAGAAGACGTAGATCTTACGCAGTTAGGAGTCTACAGGTATGTACCTAACAATAATTATATGTAGTTAGATATAAGTTACATATTATGTAATATTGACATGATTTTAAAAAGAGCAACTATGGAGTTTCTTGCCGGTTCTTCTCCATAGATACTGCTTTCCAAATCGGTGGTAAATGTTAAAAATACTTATGTAATGACGATTCGAAACTGCTACTAAAAGTAGTCTAATTGAATAAATAAATGTTCGAGTTTGAGTTTATTACTAGCTGCGCTTCGCAGTTTCATCCGCGTGGCTCCGCTCCTGTTGGTCTTAGCGTATATACAGCCTATAATCTTTCTCAATGAATGGGCTATCTAACACCAAAATAATTTTTCATACTACGAAGTGATTTTTACTAACCTTACACATTCAAAATTTCTATAATTAACTTGAGACGCGGCTTGAGTTCGACATATGCGATAGGTATTTCCTTAAAAACATTACTACCCAAAGAAGGTAAAACTGGTACTTACTTAGTTTAAATGACGTCATCGGTTCAGGTCTCAAGTTAATTCGAACGGGTTGTAATTTGAGAACTATTCACTCTAAAGCCTTGTTTCCACTTGAGCATGCTCAGGCGAATGAGCGGATCATTTGGCCGAGCTGCTCAAGTGGAGACGCCTGAGCATTCTCGGGCCGCGCGTGCTCAGACGTCTCCACTTGAGCGGCTCGGCCAAATGAGCCGCTCATTCGCCTGAGCATGCTCAAGTGGAAACAAGGCTTTACGTTCTTACTAATAAAATGTTACCCCTATTCACTCTTCTAAATTCATTCAAAATTCTCTGGTAGCAGCATGATACGAAAAGTGACTTTGTTATTACAGTAGGTATGTAGTGGTTTCAACTAATGCTAACCATCACACATGATATTAATCCAGGAATTGTACACAGAAGCGTAGCGTGCCTTGGCGGGGTCCCGTATAAAAATTTGTTTGGGGGCCCTTAGGAAAGGTAAAGATTTCTCACAAAAGAAAAAAAAAATTTTGCATAAAATTAAAAGAAATATTTAAGTATTCATCATTATTCTGTCACTTATTCCAAAATGTTTACACAGGAGGCCAGAAAATTGCTTCTTTTGACTATTATCATTTCTGAAAAAAAAATTAATAATTTTTGCTAACGAACGTTGGATACGGCATATACGGCGGTAGCTACGCGCCTGATTGTACACCAAAGTTAACATTTAACGTAAAATATTTATATTATTTATTATTTACTAGCGGTCCGCCCCGGCTTCGCCCGTGGTACATGTTTACGTTTTCTCTACATATGATCCATCCTCGTACTTCAAGAAATATAATAAAAAAAGAATTATCGTAATCGGTTCAGCCGTTCTCGAGTTATGCGCTTACCAACACATTTTGCGATTCATTTTTATATATAAAGATTATTTATTATGTGTCTTTCTAAAACACACAGCGTTGGATGAAGAAAGCAGTCTATGAATCCTATATATCTCTATGCAAATTGGGTCACCTTACCAAATATCGATGGATCTTTCACCTCACTAGCAAGAGCGCGTCCCTAGTATGGCATCTGTCATCAACATCATCGCCTTTGAAGCGCTGTCATCTTCCAAGCTCCATAGCGTTTATGAATTCGTGCGCAATAACATCGCGCAGAATATAATTCTCGAATTCGAATATATATAATTATAATTCTCGAATATTAAGTGTGATAAAACACACACGCGTTAAATTTTAGTGTTTTTCTAGTGAAAGACGGAATTAGTTCCAATATGAAACACAAAAGACCACGTTGTCGGAAGAAAATTCGAAAACCGGTGCTTTGGTATGTATAATAGTGGCGGGAACTCTTTTTCGTCCTCGGAGGACGAGAGAAGTAATGGTTCGTCACTGCCCAAGAGACCGGGAGACGAGAAATTCCGTAAGTACAATCAAACTTGTCAGAACATGTCCGGACTCGTGCATAGATTTTCATCCAGCACGTGGCATACATTTCACAGTATTTGGACACAAATACATCAATATTTAGATGTAGGTAATTAATAAAACACAATGCATGCCTATAATGAGATCACTACATTATCATCGGGTTTCTTTATCATACACAGGCACATTGGTTACTGTGTCAAGTATTTCTTTTAACCAGACTTGTGAAATAGCGTTAGGCTACCTAGGTAGAAGGTACTTAGGTATAAGGAATCCGCCGTGATCCCCTCTGGCTAACGAGCCCCAGCACTCAGCAGGTAGTGAGGCATCTCAATCACTTTGACCATTCAATTGTAACTACCTCAACAAAAGTGAGTACCTACTACTTAGTGCCCACTGACTACATAAATAATTCAAGACAATTAAGATGTACTTAGATTTTAGATAGTTAGTTACAAAACCTGTCTATCACAATATTCTAAAGAGAAGAAATTGTTAATTAACTATTTTAATATTATTTCAATATTGATACATGTCACATATAGATTTTACATTACTTATTATAGGATATGATATAGAGTGTATAATATGAGCAACAGTCTCACACAATATTCAGTAGGAGCTACTTATTACTGCAAGTTGAGATTACCTAATTTATCTTACGGTAAATAATTCTTAACATAAGGAGCTTATTTTCAGAGCCAATTGATACCAGAATAAGCTTTGATTCTATGGGTACTTATTTGAATAGTAGTGAAAAATCATAAGAAATAGACATTGCAGATTATAAGAGGTAGATATGTTTATATACATTATCATCATCAAGGACCCATATTTACTGTATCCCCGAACAGTTGAATGAGATCATTCTTGGTTATAATGTTACCGATGATAATGTTGTTTATCTAGTTCCTTTCTTACTTAAGTGAAAGAGCTTGCCTTAAAATTAACACTCAGGTGTGATAACAATTCTATAATATCAACAGTAAAGTAACCAAAATCTTTGTATTTTTTATTTGTATCTTCTACAAAAATATGTACTGAAAATATGTACAAGGCGTCCTTAGCCATGATTAGCTTAGTATGGTTATGCTGAAAGAACTGTGTCCAGAAAGACCCAGAAAAATATATGCCATACTTACATTCAGATATGCTTCTGGCAATAAGAGCTGATGGCTCCGCCAGGTTGATATTCAACCTGAGACACCTAAACACCTAGGTATTAACCAGGTAATTTTGATACATATCACAGATTATAACGGTAATTAAATTTTTACAAAGCCAGGATTGTCTTGTAAAATTAGACATCATTGGTAACAGTAATGAGATTCTCACAAGGCCAGGATTGGCTTGTACAATCAGGCATCATTGGCCTATTTTCTGCCTGCATATGGCAGCCATTTCAAATGGTCGCGGAGACCCTACAGGCTGGAGATGCCCTCCTTCTGTTTTATTTAAGCTATTAAGTTTTGGTCTATTGAGACCGTTGCAAAATTAACTTCACAGGTCTTGTAGACTGTGAGGATTTTGGAAAAGCTTAATTGGCACTACAGCCACATAAAGTGCCTTCTGATTTAGATGGACAATTATCTTTTGGGTCTACCATGACTAATCCAATTTAACTTCACAGGTCGCGGAGACCATGGAGGTTTTGGTAAAGCCTGATTGGCAGGACTATTCCAATTCAACTTCACAGGTCGCGGAGACCATGGGGGTTTTGGTAAAGCCTGATTGACAAGACTATTCCAATTCAACTTCACAGGTCGCGGAGACCATGGAGATATTGGTAGAGCTTGATTGGCACTCCAATCACAAAAAGGGCCACAGCCCTCTGATTTAGTTAAACTATCAGGATTATTCTAATAATTTAACTTCACAGGTCTCGGAGACCATGGAGATTTTAGTAAAGCCACAGAATGAGCTACAGCCTTTTAGTTAGACAATTATCTTTTCGTCCACAAGGATTGTTCCAATTAACTCTACAGGTCCCGGAGACCATAGAGATTTTGGGAAGGCAGGTTTGGCACATCAATTACAAAGTGTACATTGTAAGCCTGGATACTTGTGCCTCATGTGTGATACTATAGAAATGTCTGTGTTATTGCCAGTCCCAAAAGCCTCAAAGATAGAGCATACTGTGGTAGTCATTAAAAGGACCATGTCTTGCACTAAATAAGAGTTGCAGACAGTTCTAGACATCTAACACTGAGAGGACTGTACAGTTGTCGCCTCCAGGTATTTCTCTAGAGTTTCGCGCACAGGAGACCAAGAGAGAAAGGCTTTCCCTCTACATGCTATACAAGACTTAAGAGTTGTGGAAAAGAAACATAAACAGAAATGTAATAGTCTTTGTAAAAGAACAAGTTTCTCACTTCCTAACTACAGATACCGTGGATGCGGGCTGAGTAGGACATCTGAACAGTACTTACCTGTCAGAGAAATGGAGAGGGAAGCAGGGGACTTGGCATTAGAACTTCTGACTTATATGTCGTGTACCAGATATGCAATAAAAGTGCTTCTGAGTAAATTGCAAGGGGCGCACATCCTGTAGCCCAAGCTATCAATCAGACTTTGGTCGCCCACATACAAAGGTTGCTGACTCTCTTAGCTCTTACAACTGAGTAACTGTACCTAGCTGAAAAGTTGAGAATAACTCTTGGCACGCTTCCAGGACGCCTAAATGGCCTTTGATTTAGATTGCCTCTCAAGAAATCAACCTGTACCGGAGTGGCTTCTCCTACCTTGTACAACAGGAAATATAATATTTCGGAAGCTCCTGATATGGACCATTTCGCTACCCAAAGGAATGCTTTAGTGCCAAGGCATATTTGCCAAAGCCTGCTCCGAATTTTGCGACATCTGCAGTCGTTGATGGAGCTGACGCCTAGACTGAATATTCCCTTTCAAGGGTAATCCTCCAAGTGCACTAGCGCACCTCGCACCCCGGGACCGGGGCAGATACATAGCACCCAAGGGTGGCTTATGGTTGATATAATAAATAATAATAATATACGGGCATTTGTCCGCAACTCAATGTCAAGCGCCTAAAGATGGCTTATGGTTATTGACTATTATGGTTATATATGGTTATTGACCCGGAAGTCATGAGCACTCAGACCATTGGTGAATGGCCTTACGGCCTTATGGCCCCCCAACTGCTCAGTCAGAAAAGGGGGGGGGGAGGGGAGAAAACAGCCCATTGTAAAGCAAAGGAGAAAGAGCAGTTAAGTAGTGGTGCCCCTCCACAGTGCCAACATATGACCCTCCAAGCAGGAGGTGACTTTCATAATGCAATGCTAAAAAAAAAAAAAAAAAAAGAATGCATGTAATCTAGTACACAGGGGTTCTATTTTATTGGCTTAAGTCTATCATAAGCAAGCTGACCCTGTTCATGACATGAACATGACTTCTGAAAACCTCAAAATACAGTTTTTTATCACAGCAAGATAAGATTATAACCTGACCTGAATTTGGATATTAAATGGATACAACAACACATTATCCATCAGGTGGTCGGTTGTGAGGAAACTCAGACACATAGATATGCCCAGTGACCCATGTGGAAAGGTTGGTTCAAGTAACAAAGGACTGATTTTCAATCTTAAAAGTAGATAATTGATTCTTATCTATAAAGGGGCGGACCCTTTAACCTTGCAACACAAACCTTTATCTCTGGCTAGTTAAGGTCCCTCCAGATCTTAAAGACAGTAAACGTAGCAGCCCTGTCCAGCAGTGGCTTCAAGAATGTGGTAAGGGCACCAACCCGTGGAGGCAGTGGAAGGACCATACAGTCAATTATAAAAGTTTTACTGTCAATCAGTCAATTTAGCCAGTGCCAGTGAGTCTGGTTTACTTTAAGGTAACCTGAAACTGTTTAATTTATTATTTAATTCAGTGTAATTAATTTAAGATCATAGTAATGATCAATGTGTAACAAACATGCTTAATGCTTAAGGTACAGTTGTGTTAACATTGCTTATTATAGTTATTTTAGATACAGATGTTATTTACTGTAGTATTTAGCCTTAGAGGCTCCATTGTTTATCCTTGGTGACATTGATCTTCCTTTGAGTTATAATTTTTAAAATTTTATTTTTATGTTATTATTTGAACTTTGATTTGTATCAAAGATATAGAGAAATAATTAAGCAGTTCTTAGGTTCTAAGACTTAGTTCATTAGTATTGGCTTATTGAGAAGATTATCTGAGGAGAATAATTTAAAATTTAGAGGATACCTATATGGTTAGTTCTTACAATATGAAAGAAAAACAATTTTTGTTGTTATTACATAACCCCCTTGTATTGTTTTTAGAATTTAAAATATAACTTTATTTTACAATACAACAGGTTCATTTAACATTCTGTAAGGAATGAAATTTAAGTTGTTAATACAGCACTTAGGTATTACAATATTAACAAGATAATTTATTTTCAACATAGCGTTTGTATGTCTTTCTTCACCAGCAGATATCAAACACATCTTCATCCAACGCTGTGTGTTTTAGAAAGACACATAATATTGATGTTTTGCATTAAAACAAAACATGTATTATGTGTCGAATAAAACACACAGCGTTGCAGTTTACTGCTTGCTGATGAAGATGCTATGGAGCTTGGAAGATGACAGCGCTTCAAAGGCGATGATGTTGATGACAGATGCCATACTAGGGACGCGCTCTTGCTAGTGAGGTGAAAGATCCATCGATATTTGGTAAGGTGACCCAATTTGCATAGAGATATATAGGATTCATAGACTGCTTTCTTCATCCAACGCTGTGTGTTTTATTCGACACATAATACATGTTTTGTTTTAATGCAAAACATCAATATTTATTTATTTAATTTTTGTACTTTCCAGGCAATCAGCTTGCCACTACTTATTGAAATGCTGTCCAGTTGACCAGGTGCTAGAGAAGCCAAAGCCCAAGGTGATCTTCCCGCAGAACCCCTCGTGTGGATGGAGTAACCCTGGTGCGTCTGTCTTCAGGAAGAAGGACATAGACCACGCAGATTTTGGAGAGTTCCCTTGGATGATAGCTATGTTGAAGTAAGCATATTTTACTAAATCAAATAATTTATTTGGAACCTTTTATAGCATCAACATATAATAAATCTGTAGAAGAGTCAATTCTGTACATTGAAAATATTGAAAAAATAAATAGCAGGGGGTGTTACTGGATCGATACCAAACACAAATATGTGATTAAAAAATTTTTTGTCTGTCTGTATGTGAAGACATCACGTGAAAAGTAACGGTTCGATTTCGATGAAACTTGGTATAATTATACCTTATTATCCTGGACGTAAAATAGGATACTTTTTATCCTGGAAAAATACGTAGAAAAAAAATTAATCTTAATTTTTCAGTTCTATCCATAGACGTTGTTCTGTAGAACCGCGAACACACGTTGCGTATTATTATAGGCCTAGGCGTATTTGGGTAGAGAGGCGTAATAGATATTTATAAGATGTCATTGTCAGAGTTACTCAAAACGGAGAAATAAACCATCCACGCGAAGACCGACATCCGCGCGGACGGAGTCGCGGGCGGAAGCTAGTTAGTAAATAAGTTGTTGCTTCAGAAACTCAGGACTGAATTTGTCATGACAAATGAACATATTATGAAAAATTCAATGTAAATGCATAATTTATACTGTTTTCGCTGGTAAATGGTAAAAACTCATGACGATTCAAAAGTGCTTCTAGAAGAAGTCTTATTGAATAAATAAATGTTTGATGGGTTTGCTCGTAGGTATATGGTTATTAATATACTACAATATTTATATCACATATGGTGCCATTGTAAATGGCTTGCAAATTTTTTACAAATTATCTATACTAATATTATACAGCTGAAGAGTTTGTTTGTTTGAACGCGCTAATCTCAGGAACTACTGGTCCGATTTGAAAAATTCGATAAAGAAAAATAGGAGCGGAGCAATGCATGTGAAACCGCGGGGACAGCTAGTATATACAAAACTCCTGTAATAGCAATGATGTTTAAAATAAATGAATAATTTTACAGTACGAATGGTGAGAAATCGGAATATTTCGGCGGTGGCTCTCTCATACATCCATCAGTCGTGATCACTGCAGCTCACAAGGTGCACAAAATGCCTGCAGATAAGGTAATTCCATAACTTCTAATAACATTCTTACAAAGAGACACATGTTTGGGCATTTCCATGGTAACGAACGTTAGAATACAAGAAGACAGTCATTCGTAAGCGTTGCTATGGCAACGAACATGAGAATACAAAGAGGTATTCATTCGTAGGCGTTGCTATGGTAACGAACATGAGAATACATGGAGGCATTCATTCGTAGGTGTTGCTATGGTAACGAACATGAGAATACATGGAGGCATTCATTCGTAGGTGTTGCTATGGTAACGAACATGAGAATACATGGAGGCATTCATTCGTAGGTGTTGCTATGGTAACGAACATGAGAATACATGGAGGCATTCATTCGTAGGTGTTGCTATGGTAACGAACATGAGAATACATGGAGGCATTCATTCGTAGGTGTTGCTATGGTAACGAACATGAGAATACATGATAATATTCATTTGTAAGCGTTGCTATAGCAACGAACATGAGAATACCAGGAGGCATTCATTCGTGGGCGTTGGTAATTGTTAGGCAACGCATGTATCTGAGAATACTTGAGAATAATATTAATATTCATTATTCTTGGCTTATGACGGCGTTTATCAACAACACAAAATACCACAATAATAGTTGTTTAACTCGTATAGCAAACACATGAATTAAAATTCAATAAAGGGCCATACAGATAGATTTTTAAGGTTATCATTTTTATTTGTTAAGAGCTAGCGCGCAAGAGCAACTTTTGTCTCCACAACTATTTAGTCTCTCCCATCAACTCTATGGGGAGTTGCGTCGCTACGTGCGCACACTTCCTTACTAGCCCATAGAGTTGATGGGAGAGACAAAATAGTTGCGGAGACAAAAGTTGCTCTTGCGCGCTAGCCCTAAAGCTACCTTAATTATAGGTACATCAATTCGGTTACAGATAAGATGTCGTGCCGGCGAGTGGGACACACAGACAGACAACGAGCTGTTTTCCCACGTGGAGCGTGGTGTTAGCAAGATCATCCTGCATCCGGAATTTAACGATAGTATGAAGAATGAAATGAATGAATGAAAAATTCTTTATTGCACACAAAAATACAAGATAACAAAAAAGAATCATACAAGTTATAATATTATGTACAGAGGGCGGTCTTATCGCTGTAAGCGATTTCTGCCAGACAATAGTATGTTTTCCTTCCAAGCACAACATATTTACAAATTGAAGACTTTTCACTGATCGCAGTTCCCCGTTGCGTTGATAATATTATCTATAATTAGCCTTTTAGACGGCTATTTAAAATATTAAAGAAAATACTTTCAAAGAATAATCACAATTTTTAATATTAAAATCTTATTAAAATGTTAACAATTATAATAAGTGAAAAATGATGACGGCTATCCGATCCGGGTGTCGAAAAACAAGAGAGCGAAATCGAACGCGGTGCCTGACATATATCCACCGTCCTCGCTAACTGGCCAGCATCCTTTTCCATCTTTCACCTCCATGAAGGCCGAATACGTCCCCTATTGCCTATTCCGCTAACTCTATACTATAATATTTTAAAGCTGAAGAGTTTGTTTGTTTGATTGAACGCGCTAATCTCAGGAACTACTGGTCCGATTTGGAAAAATTATTTCGCTGTTAGATAGACCATTCATCGAGGAAGGCTATATATCATCACGCTACAGGAGCGGAACCAAGTGGGTGAAACCGCAGGGCGCAGCTAGTAATGAATAAATCGCGTTTAAAATCCGTTTCAAAGTCTTTTATCTAAATGTATGCGTGAATTCAAGCACAAATATATAAAGCAAGAAAATAATTATTTTTATATTACAATGTTCGATCGGCGTTGTATAAAACATTCATTGAAACACCTTATTTTGGTGCAGTAATGTTCGAGTTTATCTGCTATTTTTCGAATCCAATCGCTAGTTCCTTCAGCCTGACAGTAATGTTTACAGTCGTGTATAAAACTCTGTAGTGTATAAAACTCTGCCTATTAAATGTATAGGCAGACTTTTCTTTCAACCAATTTTGGAGCTCATGTCAGTCTATAAGTTTAATTTGATTCCAGAACGGTCCCAAAACAACGTAGCGCTGCTAATACTACAGAGCCCCTTCAATCTGACGGATCAGCCCCATATGGGGATCGCGTGCTTGGGCCGACAAGTCCCTGCCCCCGGGACGCTTTGTTATAGCATGGGATGGGGCAAAACGTTTTATGATTCACAGGAATACGCTACTATATTGAAAAAGGTAACTAAATAAAAAAGAGCGTGTGTCAGAAGTGAAACTTCTTTGGCAACATTCAAAGATATCACAGTCGTCGCTTTAATCCATGTCGTGACGGTATTGCCATGACGCGACATTGAAATTTTACTCTCAACGCGCCTAAAGAAGATTCACTTCAATAATCTTTATTTGCACAAAATTTTTATTGTGCTCATAAAGATTATAACATCTAGGTAAATACTTCATTAGCAAAAAACAAGTAACTTTGAACGTTTACAATAATATCTAACTATTTGAGGATATAATATCTATACTATCTATACTAATATTATAAAGCTGAGGAGTTTGTTTGTTTGTTTGAACGCGCTAATCTCGGAAACTACTGGTCCGATTTGAAAAATTCTTTCGGTGGTAGATAGCTCATTTATCGAGGAAGGCTATATATTATCACCACGCTACGACCAACAGGAGCGGAGTCACGGGGGTGAAACCGCGCGGAGCAGCTAGTAAGCAATAAAATTTTCAAGCTGCAATAAAAAATTATCAATGTTTTATTTTGTGTACATAAAACTATTTATTTCAGCTTCCCCTTCCAATAGTCGAGAAGAACAGCTGCGAATATTCCTTAAGGACAACTTTATTGGGGTCAAAGTTTAAACTCCACAATTCCCAGATTTGCGCGGGGGGGGAGAAACAGATCGACACTTGCACGGGGGACGGGGGGGCGCCACTAGTGTGCGAGATATCCGTGAGTGAATCTATACTAATACTAGATTTCCGCCCGCGGTTTTCCCCGCGTTTGCAAAGGAAAACCCGCATAGTTCCCGTTCCCGTGGGATTTCCGAGATAAAAACTATCCTATGTGTTAATCCAAGTTACCCTCTATATGTGTGCTAAATTTCATTGTAATCGGTTCAGTAGTTTTTACGTGAAAGAGTAACAAACATCCATACATTCATACATCCATACTTACAAACTTTCGCCTTTATAATATATATTAAGAATATTAAGATTATAAAGCTGAAGAGTTTGTTTGTTTGAACGCGCTAATCTCAAGAACCAGGTCTGATTTGAAAAATTTTTTCGGTATTAGATCAAGAACGGTCCCAAAACAAAATAGCGCAATAACAATTTATTAGATTAGATTTATCAAGGAAGGCTTTAAATTATCATCTCGCTAAGACCAACAGGAGCGGAGCACAGCCAGTAAAATATAAGTTTTTAATTGCCTTACTTTTACAAACATTTCACAATGTAACACTAAATCTGACTACTATTATAAATGCAAAAGTATGTTTGTTTGTTACTTCTTCATGAAAAAACTGCTGAACTGATTTTCATTAAATTTGGCACACACATAGAGGGTAACTTGGATTACATAGGATAGATATCCCTGAATAACAGTAACGGGATCTATGCGAATTTTTCTTTTAAAACGCGGGCGAAGCCGCGGGCTTACCTATTATAATATATGTATATACAGGGTTTCTCACTATTGGTATACTAAGTGCAAAGGGGCTTGTAACCAAAATAATACATAAACAACAAAATTACATAAAAAAAAATTTTGCTATTTTTTTTCTGTAAATCCATGTTCTCTTCTCTAGCTTCGCGCAGCCGGCATATACCGCTTCGCTAATGGGGTTGCTTGTTATGGGTGTACACAAAGAGTTTTAAGAATTCATCTATTTCAAACAAAAATGCATCTGGAATTTTATAAGAATTTTTTACGTACCTGAGACTCAGCGTATGCAAATCTATAACCTCCATTGAGATTAGAATACCGACTGTGGGATAACCTGTATACAGGGTCACTTGTAAAACACCAGCAACCTCGCAGGACAAGATAGCTAACATCATAAGTAACAACATTTGTTCTACGACTTTTAACATAACCCAATAAATTATTTTTAAATGATTTTTTATGCTTTTATTGTACTCTCCTAATATTTGTAAGTCTATGTTCTATTCATTATCGAAAGGACGACGCGATCCCCCTCTCGTTCCTTCTTGTTTACGTAATTTTTGGGATGCGCGCAAAGTTTATAATATTCAAACGGAAAACTAAATGAATATTTATTTTTGTATGAAAATATAATCTAACAAATTAAACTAAATGTTGTTACTTATGATGTCAGCTATCTTGTCCTGCGAGGTTGCTGATGTGTTACAAGTAACCCTGTATAGAGAAGATCAATGTAATGAAGAACTAACTATATTTTACAGAAAGACTCAGACGTCAGTCGGTACGCTATTTACGGTATGGTGGCGTTCGGAATCGGCTGTGGGAGCAAGGTACCAGGGGTATACGCGAGTATACCCCACGTATACGACTGGGTTGTGGAAACCCTGGCCAATGAGGGGATACCGGCAAACACTTTCACGTTTTAGTGAATAAATTATTGTTAAAATAACTTGTTTTATTTATGACCCAGCAACCATCTTTATATATAAATCTCGTGTCACAATGTTTGTCCTCAATGGACTCCTAAACTACTTAACCGATTATAATAAAATTCGCACACCATTTGCAGTTCGATCCAAATTGAGAGATAGGATAGTTTAAACATGTAGGTACCACGAGCGAAGCCGGGGCGGACCGCTAGTACTAGTATTATCCTACTTCCTACTAATATTATAAATGTGAATTTTTTTTTGAGGATGGATGTGTATGTGTATGTTTGTTACTCTTTCATGAAAATACTACAGAACCGATTACAATGAAATTTAGCACATATAGACGGTAACTTGGATTAACACATAGGATAGGTTTTATCACGGAAATGAGAACAGGAACTACGCGGGTTTTCTTTGAAAACGCGGGCGAAGCCACGGGTGGAAAGCTAGTAATATTATGAAACTAGCGGTCCGCCCCGGCTTCGCCCGTGGTACATGTTTACGTTTTCTCTACATAAGTACTTCAAGGAATATAATAAAAAAAGAATTATCGAAATCGGTTCAGCCGTTCTCGAGTTATGCGCTTACCAACACATTTTGCGATTCTATTCGATATATAAGATAGAGTTTGCTTGTTTGTTTCACGCGATTATCTCAAGAACTACTGGTCTGATTTGAAAAATTCTTTCTGTGTTAGATAGCTCATTTAAAGGAAGAATATAGGCCAAATACATCATCACGCCAAGACCAACAGGAGCGGAGCTAGTTACTACATACAACCCTTTATCTTGGATATTAAAATCCACGTTTTAGTGACTAAAATGTTGTTTGAATTTATTTGTTTTATTTTATCCTTACATCTTGCATATACTTAGAAGTTTCTAAAGTATTGGCAATCCATACTAATATTATAAATGCGAAAGTAACTCTGTCTGTCTGTTTCTCAATCACGCCTAAACTACCGAACCAATTTTCATGAAATTTGGTATAGAGATATTTTGATACCCGAGAAAGGACATAGGCTACTTTTATCCCGGGAAATGACGCAATCCCGGAAATCCTACGGGAACGGGAACTATGCAGGTTTTTCTTTGACTGCGCAGGCGAAACCTAGTATACCTATAAATACAGCTACAGTATCTAATATTCCCTGCAAAATATGTGACTATCAAGATAATATTAGAGTTTCCATATCTTAAAAATGTTTGTAAGAGCTAGCGCGCAAGAGCGACTTTTGTCTCCGCAACTATTTTGTCTCTCCCGTCAACTCTATAGGAAGTTGCGTCGCTACGTGCGCGCACTTTCTCTAGCCCATAGAGTTGATGGGAGAGACAAAATAGTTGCGGAGACAAAAGTTGCTTTTGCGCGCTAGCTCTAACACGCTCCACTGTATGTTTGTATGCAACCGATTCCTTTAGGTTCCTCGCACATTATTTCCACCAATAATGTGCGAGGAATGTGTATAACCAATCATATCGCTTCATTTAGTTTGAAGAGTTTAGAGTTTGAAGCGATATGTTTGTTTATTTATTGGTTATTAGCTTTCAAAGAAAAACCCGTTCCCGTAGGATTTCCGGGATAAAACCTATCCTATGTCCTTTCTCGGGTATCAAAATGCAAAATGTCTCTATACCAAATTTCATGCAAATTGGTTCAGTAGTTACGGCGTGATTGAGTAACAGACAGACAGACAGAGTTACTTTCGCATTTATAATATTAGTATGGATTTACAAACACATTCCTCGGTACACATCCTCGCACATAATTGGTGGGAAAGCACCCTTATACTCCATTTTTACGACGGCCTTAGAAAATGTATCGATAAACCCTTTACCCCACTAGGGGACACGGGACTTCACCAATCACAAAAATTATCGACAATGTATTCGTATCGCCATCGAGAGTATGACGTCATTATCTATAGATACCAATAATAAAATTGGAGTGTCTGTAATATTCAATTAACCCCTTTTTACTAAATGCGTACATACAGTATACAGGGTATTTGTAGATACTAAAATAGTATTTTTTACAATTTTGTCTGTTTGTTCCGGCTAATCTCTCGAACGGCTGGACCGATTTTAACGGTACTTATAATGACTGATAGCCGATGTAATAAAGAGTAACTTGGCAATTTTTTTTAACTGATATTCCCACTCTCAAAACTCATTTACGCGAGTGAAACCGCGAGACACATCAGCTCCATGTCATGATAATGTTTCATCGCTATCCAATTTACATTCGTATACAAAATTTCAGCTCAATCGGTTACCGGGAAGTGAATCAAAGTTACTTGCTACATTGAAATTAAGTCATCGAGTACAGACAAAAATGCTCATAAAATAAAAACTACTAGGCCTAGCCGAATAAAATTTTTATGGGACCAATTCGACACCATCCCGCATCGAACAAAAAAAGAATCACGTAAATCGGTTCAGAAACCTCGGAGTAATCGGTGTACATACATAAAAAAAAAAAAAAAAAAAAAAAAAATATACCGGCCGAATTGATAACCTCCTCCTTTTTTTTGAAGTCGGTTAAAAAGCAAAAGTAACTCTTCTTCACGCCTCAACCACTTAACTGATTTAGATAAGATTTAGTACAGCTTGACACCTGACAAAGGGCACATAATCTACTTAAGTACACTAATATTATAAAGAGGAAAACTTTGTTTGTTTGTTTGATTGTAATGAATAGGCTCATAAACTACTGGACTGATTTTAAAAATTCTTTCACCATTCGAAAGCTACATTTTCCACGAGTAATATATATTATATACCTAGGCTATATATTATCACGCTAAGACCAACAGGAGCGGAGCCACGCGGGTGAAACCGCGCGGCACAGCTAGTAGTAGATAATTTTATCCTGGAAATCCTAAAGGAATGAAAACTATGCGGGTTTTATTTTTCGACTATTCGGGTATTAGCTAGTATAAAATAAAACACAAAATTGAAAAGAAAAAATATATTTTTGAATCCTATGTTACATGATAGGTTACTTAGTTACAATATATTATTCATGATTTACGCTACACCGGGGCACGATCACACATTATTGCATACCTTTTGTATGAAATTATTCATGCCTAAACCATAGAGGAAGGATGTATAACTGAGAGCCTAAACATGACTCGACAGTGCACGGCGGGAATGTCGATGAATGATGATGAATTCATTTGTTTCCCGGCTCCGGCATGGGCACAGCTTAGTGTTCTAACAGACGAACGGCAAGTTGTGAACCGCAGATACTACTTCAGCCGTCGCCACATATCGATGTCAGACGTCGACGTGTCGGCGGCAGCAGTTAATATGTCGACGGCTGCCGTCGACAGGCAAAAACGGATGCCGTGAAACGTCAAACGCTTGCAGTTTGCCGTCAACGCAAACTGCAAGCGTCGCCACTTGTCGACAGCAACCGTCGTCGTATTGACTGCTACCGCCGACACGTCGACGTCTGACGTCGACCGGTGGCGACGGCTGAAGTAGCCTCTGCCGTTCACAACTAGCCGTTCGTCTTTTCGAACGCTTACAGGGCACGTAAGCTTCTAACTTCAGGCGTGTCTGCGATCTCCATGCCAGCAGCTAGACAGTCTCTCCATATTTTTGGATAGTTCGACGATTCTGCTAATCAATAATTTATACTAATACTAGTTGCATAATATTAAGAGAGAAGTATGTTATCTTCGAACAAAGGTACATCGCGCTGTTACTATATCCTCTAGAATTCTAGATGTCCCGGAAGACCTTGTTCTGTCTTACTCTTATCACTTACTGCTTAGAGGCATGAAAAATATATGCTGACCGATTCTCAGATATACTTAATAGGTACATAAAATTTCATGACAAACGGTGCAGCCGCTTCGGAGGAGTATGGTGACTAACATTGTGACAAGAAAATTTTATACAGGGTTACGTCTTGTAAAACACCAGCAACCTCGCAGGATAAAATAGCTAACATCATAAGTAACAACATTTGTTCTAAGACTTTTGATAATTTGTTTGAATATTTTGAATATTATAAACTCTACGCGCATTCCAAAAATTACGTAAATAAGAAGCGAACGGGAGGGGGAAGGGGGCGTCGCGTCGTCCGTTCGATAATGAATAGAACATAGACTTACAAATGTTAGGAGAGTACAATAAAAGCTTAAAAAATTATTTAAAAATAATTTATTGCGTTATGCCAAAAGTCGTAGATCAAAATATGTTGTTACTTATGATGTTAGCTATCTTGTCCTGCGAGGTTGCCGGTGTTTTACAAATATCCCTGTATACATATATAGAGAGGAAGAGATAAAAAGCTGTAAAGTTCGTTTTTTTTGTTGTAGGTACGCGATAAACTCAGGAACTAGTTCGATTTGGAAAATTATTTCAATGTTACCGTGCATTTACATCAAACGAGTGAATGCTCATTCTACTATGTCCAATTCTTTTAGTGTAAACAGGCGTAGAGCATTCTTCCGTTGTTCTAAGAGCGTACGAAAAAATTCTATACAATCCTAGTTTTCGTTTACACTAAAAGATCACGAAAGAATGCTCTTGTTCTAGCTCTATTTTCGTTTGATGTAAAAATGCATCAGATAGACCATTTATCGAAGAAGATCTTACCTAAGTTATTTTTTCGTTGCGTTGGACAGGTAGGATATGATGGTACCACGAGTTGGTCAAGGCAAGCCATTTTATAGCGTAGTGTCACCAAGCATTGTCTGGTAATGAAACGGCTCAATGCAAATTTTTCCACGCCCAACATGTTTTAGGTAACTAGTACCAATTTGAATTTTGTTTTTGACTTCGTGTGAGAATTTTGACAGATCAACATAGTGTATTATGGTATGGGATGTTGAAAGGAGGTTTCATCCAACTATTTTTAATGTAACGGTGTATTTACATCGAACGAGCTAATGCTCATTCTAATCCACTTCTAACCCCACTATGTCTTCATCAGCATTATTTCATTGTTCTTAGTGCGTTCGAAAAGATTCTATACAATGTTCTAATTCTGAACTACACTGAATAGGAGTATTCGTTTTCACCAAAAGATCACGAAAGAATGCTCTTGCTCTAGAGTCTAGCTCTATGTTCGTTTGATGTAAATGCAGCGAAGAATTCGACTCACCACCAGAAAAACCTTTGTCTCATACATTTAAAAGAGGTAAATATTTACTACTCCCGATTTTTAATTATAAGGAAACTTTTAGCACAGAATACATAATAGTAGCTAAATGCTTTTAATTCAAACAACTGGTGTAGAGAACCGTAGGTAGGTAGAGGCCAGTTATAAGTCAACATCCATACTAATATTATAAATGCGAAAGTAACTCTGTCTGTCTATCTGTTACTCAATCACGCCTTAACTACTGAACCAATTTGCCTGAAATTTGGTATACTTAGAGATATTTTGATACCCGAGAAAGGACATAGGATAGGTTTTATCCCGGAAATCCTACTGGAACGGGTTTTTCTTTGAAAACGCGGGCGAAGCCGTGGGCGGAAAGCTAGTTTACTATAAATATGATTATTTATAATCATATGTAAATATAATTATAGATTACATAATATAATCTACCATTGTCGACCAATGGATATGTCCTTGCTTCTCACCAAAGATAAAAAAAAAAACACTTTACAGATTGCGTATATTTTATTATAAGCCTTATTATACATAAAAATGACTTCTAGATTAGAGCATGATTCCCATTCCCGTTGCTCCGTGCCCCTAAGCCATGATCAAGCATAAATCAATTCATACAAAAAGTATACAATAATATTTGATCATTGATATTTGGTCGCGACACAGTGTAGCATGAATCCTCCTTAATACACAAAACTGTCAGTAGGCAGGCCTTCTGCTGTCATTGTCTTCTTCACCCAGTCATATACATAAGTGACATCAGTGTACACCCCGGGCGTATCTTTTCTTCCGCATTCTAGTCCAAAAGAGACCATTCCATATACGGCATAGCGTTTTGAGTCGGCGTCCCCCTGAAAAATATTATTGAAGTATAGGAAGAAGAAAAAGAAGTGTAGAAATAACTTTTAAACGGATTTTCAACGCGATGGGCAGTCTGCCCGTTACCACGCTCGCTGTAAAGTTCCCTAGATTAAATTTGTGAATTTCTAAATGGTAGGTGTAGTTACAATATACATAGAAACTCTGTAGAAACTGCATTCCGAACCGGTGGTACCTATGTCGAGCCAATTTAATAGGCAACATTTGACGTCTATCAATTTTATCTTCGAAGAGAGGTAACCTGCTTAAAAACTTCGATTAAAGTGAATTAATCGATACGGATTTGAAACATTTGTCAATCGAATTTATTAATTTATGATGATTTTTATTCACAAGTAATCAATGCATTCGATTCTAGATGTCAGATTTCGATTTTAAGAGTAACGTCTCTGGTATTTAAAAAGAAAAAAGGTTTATTGACACAAAATTGTAGCGACGTCAGTTCTTCCAATTCAGAAATTGTTTATTATGTTTAGTATGGTTTATCAGTAAAGTGATATCTTAAAATTACTTGTATCGGACATTATTATTATAAATATGTAATCGTAATTGAAAAAAGTTAAGCAAATGTGCAGTTCTAACAAAAAGAAATATCATGTTATTCTATGTCGTCGTTACTAGGTTACGTTGTTGAATTTTGTTGAAGTGTCAAATGTTGCCTATTAAAATGGCTCTACTATAAATTGTTATTTTTCTGTACTTTGACGATTCAGAAGCGTTCCTAAACGAAGTCTATTTGAATAAACAAATGTTTGAGTTTGAGTTTGATAGATTTTACGTTTCTTATAATTTTACATCAAGGCTGTGGTGGCTCAGTGGTGAGGACCACGGAATACAAATCAATAAGTCGGGTTCAAGACCAGGCGGGCGTGCAGGAAATAAATTGATTTTTAAATTTATCTGCTCATGTTTATAACATCACCACTGCTTGGACGGTGAAGGAAAACAACGTGAGGAAAGCGACATGTTGAAGAATCAAAATCTGCCTCTCTTGGCCAGCGTGGTGGATTACGGCCTGACCTTAGGGGAGACCCGTGTCTAAGCACCCTAATGGGCTAATAAAACATTTAATTCAACACACATGAAAGACTTAAAAAAAAAAAAAAAAAACAGAAAATTTAAATAGAAAAACACAGTGAAATATAAAACAACATTAATTAGGTGTGATCCTGTGTGCTGAACAGGGACACCACTCAGGAATTCTGCGGCTTAAGAGCTGCAGCACTGATTTTCAATGGTTCCCATGTTCCCAAATGACGCCTACGAATGATGATAATCTTACATCTATTTCGCAGACCAGTGGTGATCCTCCGTCTCCAGAACAAGTGTCAACGCCTTCCACCCCCCCGGCACACATCATAGAATCATGTAGTGTCCATTTGCGAAGCTTTTTGTATTTACGCAGATTCACTTGACATTGGTCTCTGTTGTATATCGGTAGTTCCACCTGGGAAAAGAATTACTTGCTACTTTATCTTTTGTTTTCAATCTATAATATAAAAATGAATCACAAAATGTGTTGGTAAGCGCATAACTCGAGAACGGCTGAACCGATTTCGATAATTATTTTTTTAAACTGTAAATTGAAGTAAGAGGCTGGTTTTTTATGAAAAGAAAACGTAAACATAAGTACCACGGGCGTCGCCGGGGCGGACCGCTAGTACTTTATAAATATAAAAAAATCTATCCCAGCTATCACGGGTGGCTGAGAAATCAGGCGTCACCCCGGTAAGGCGAAAGATGCGGGTTCAAATCCCACTTGTGATAGGATTTTTCTATTCTTAACATTTTTAAAGAAATGTTTACTTTGGTTTCTAGAAAGATAACAGGGAAATTTCCAGAGAAAAAGTTCAAGATTCAAATTCAAATTTTTAGGTGATTTATGTTTCTTTTTTTCGGGACACTTTGTAAAATTTACAAGAAAAACGTACAAGATGCTAATTAATGAGTTACGAATTAAATAAAGAGAAAAAAGGTAACAAAAAGGTAAACACAACAAGTGATAACTGCGTAAAAAACAACCGACTTCAAACTTGCACTTGCAACATTTACAAATACAATACAAAAATGCTCATAAAATAAAAACTACTGGGCCTATCCGAATAAAATTTTTATGGGACCAATTCGACACCATCCCGCATCGAACAAAAAAAGAATCACGTAAATCGGTTCAGAAACCTCGGAGTAATCGGTGTACATACATAAAAAAAAAACATACCGGCCGAATTGATAACCTCCTCCTTTTTTTAAAAGTCGGTTAAAAATTCCCTAAAACGGGATTTCGGTAACGTGAATGAGAGACATTCTTAAAGATAGACAGCTATTACCTTTTTTAATATAACTGCATATTCGTCTGGCTTGTTGAACTCTGTTTGGCCCCAGCCCATACTTATACATTTCGTTCCTTCACTGGGCATAGACTGTCCTAAACATGCGATACCAATGTGAGGGGCTCCAACCAAATCAAAGGGCTTCTGGAGAATTAACAGGGCTATGTTATTAATGCCCTTTTCTGAAAAAAAAGTAGTCAGTCATAAAAATAATGTTATGTACCAGCTTTCCTCTCGAAGCTTCGCATGCTGTGTAGGTACAAATTTTATATATACTAGCTTACCGATCGCGGCTTCGCCCGCTTTCTCAACGATTTGAGATATAGGTAACTATCCTATCTCTCAAGTTGGATCGAACTGCACATGGTGTGCGAATTTTATTATAATCGGTTAAGTGGTTTAGGAGTCCATTGAGGACAAACATTGTGACACGAGATTTATATATATTAAGATACTAGAACCTTCGAGAACTATTCTATTTATTAAAAAAAAAAGAAATCAATATCCGTTACGTTATTTCAAGAATCTAAGCATACATAGAGACAGACAGAAGCGACTTTGTTTTGTGCTATGTATACAGACCAAAATTAATTATTATGTGCACATATTTTGCTTTAAGCACATATGTATAATTTTTATTTGTAGTCTACTTCTCTAGTCTCTAGTATTTTGCAAGAAAATTTATTTTTATAGTAGCTGTGCCCCGCAGTTTTCCCCAGTGCTCCGGTCTTCTTAGTGTTAGCGTGAATCATCACTTTAAATCAATAAAGGATGACCTTTTTCGATAAGTGGGCTATCTACAGCCGAATGAATTTTTCAAATCGGACCAGTAGATGCTGAGATTAGCGCGTTCAAACAAACAAACTCTTCAGCTGTATAATATTAGTATAGATAGTATAAATTTGGCAAAAGCGGATAAATAATTTCTAAAAACTCACTTAACCACAACCCCTCGTGAGATACAATCTTGGCCACGTCTCTCTCTTGGTGTTCATATTCCTCATTGAGCGTCTGAGTATCCCATTCTCCTGCACGACATTTGATCTAAAGACAATAATAATAATTATATATTTTAGTTAAAACAAGTAATAACTGCGTTAAAAACAACCGACTTCAAACTTGCACTTGCAGACAAATACTGATAAAAATGCTCATAAAATAAAACTAGGTACTGTTCCTATCCGAATAAAATTTTTATGGGACCAATTCGTCACCATCCCGCATCGAACAAAAAAAGAATCACGTAAATCGGTTCAGAAACCTCGGAGTAATCGGTGTACATACATAAAAATGTTGTGTGGTTTTATGAAACCACGGTAAAAGTGAAACTGTTCGAACGGATCCGAACACTGCTTTGTGTAGCGCATGTCGCGTGTCGGTCGGCTGCCGAGTAGGTATACCTACTCGGCAGCCGCGATACACGCGACATGCGCTACACTGACCAAAAAGTTTGAGACGATGTAATAAAAGTTTCACTTTAAAAAAAGACATACCGGCCGAATTGATAACCTCCTCCTTTTTTTTTTTGAAGTCGGTTAAAAAGAGCGTGTGTGCCGAGCACACGTGTTAGAAGTGAAACTTCTATAGCAAGTTTCAAAGATACCAAATTCGTCGCATTACTCAATGACGTTACGGTAGTGCCATGACGCGACCTGGAAATATTACTCTCAACGTGCCTAAAGAAGTTTCACTTCAAAAACGTGCTGAATTAAGATAAAATCAAGAAATTATAGTAGGTATTGTGAGCGATTCTTGACAAGTATACAAAGTCTGAACTAAATCTGTCCGTTTAAAGTTAAAATCGAATCGGTTACATAAAAAAAATACAAGCATGCAAACGTACAGGTTAATAAAAATGGCGCAACTAGACTTATTTCAATTATGTAGATTCTACTACTACACACACACTAACTTTAAGGCCTTATTTTATTACAATCGAACCAAACATAGCGTGTCTCAGCAGTGGGAACATAATGGGCTGATGATGATGATGATGATGATGATGATGATGATAAACAACCACTCCTATGGTGGAGGCCTCTTTCATTTCCACTTCTATCTATTCTTAGAAATTAAGAAAATAATCTTGGAATACCTCACCTCGTTTTTGCTTAAATCGCTGACCTTATGCGCCGTTGTCATGACAACCCAGGGGTGAATCAATGAGCCTCCCCCCAAGTAATCCTTTTGTTCCCAAATCTTGGAAGTTTTGCTAAAAAAAACAACCAATAACTAACTTTCATTAAGACCTTCAAAAAATAGGCGTATTTGTTATTCAAGGGATGGCAAATCACCTACGAGTATTACTATTAATGTTTAAGAGCACTGTTCACCATAATATAAATAATTAATAACTAAAAGGCCTCCAAATTTTCACAACTAACGAAATTTTAACCGGACGGCCGGAAAGCACAAGCTTTCAAATAAAAAATGAATCTTCTTCTCAATCAAAGTTCTGAGGTAACAACCCAAAAAATACGACTGTATTCGACTGAATTGAGAATCTCCTTCTTCTTAAGGGTGATTAACGATACACCGTGTTGCGATCGTCCGTGCTCCGTCCGGGGCTCGGTCAAACATAATTGTATACTTTTTATATGATGTGATGCCTGAACGTGGCTCGGACGGGGCATGGCGTTGAAATGTATATGGACGGCTCCAGAACGGTGATGATGATGATGATAAAAGGTAGAAAACCCCTAACCGTAAGAGAGCCACCATCCAAGGGAAGTCTCCAAAGCTCGCGTAGTCGGTACCGGTCGTCCTGATGTTGGTTAAGTCAGGCATTGGCCAGCCGCAGCCCACGCGGGGCGCGACGGTCACTGGAGGCGGTTTTGTGGCCGGCTTCGTGATTATCAGCTTCCTGGGACAACACTTCAACAGATAGTGGCAGTCCAACGCCCTGAAAAGGAGAATAAAATTTTGTAATCCTTATCACTATCTAATCTAATATCTAATATATATTATAAAGGCGAAAGTTTGTATGGATGTATGGATGTTTGTTACTCTTTCACGTAAAAACTACTGAACCGATTACAATGAAATTTAGCACACATATAGATGGTAACTTGGATTAACACATAGGATAGTTTTTATCCCGGAAATCTAACGGGAACGGGAACTATGCGGGTTTTCCTTTGCAAACGCGGGCGAAGCCGCGGGCGGAAATCTAGTATAGTATAAAACAAAGTCGCTTTCCGCCGTCTCTATGCTTAAAATTACCCTTTTAATGAGGTTTTTTTATAGACAGAGTGTTTCAAGAGGAAGGTTGTGATATAATTTCTCAAGTTTTGGACAAAGCGGACGAAGACGCGGGTGGAAAGCTAGTTAACATCATAAATAAGAAAGTGTTTGTTTGTGCTTTTTACACGTCACAATGAAACGATTTTTGTGTTTGGAGATATTATTAGTAAAAATAGTAACCCACCTGTATACACCAATTGCGGTCAGATCTATTTCTTCATCAGACGCGTTGTCTGCACACTCGCTCGGCTTCACACACCGGCCTCGAAGCTGGTCTTTCGTTATACACTCACCCGATTTGGCTGTAACCAATAATAATAATAATTAATACAAGTGATAACTGCGTTAAAAACAACCGACTTCAAACTTGCACTTGCAACATTTACAAATACAGACAAAAATGCTCATAAAATAAAAACTACTGGGCCTATCCGAATAAAATTTTTATGGGTCCAATTCGACACCATCCCGCATCGAACAAAAAAAGAATCACGTAAATTGGTTCAGAAACCTCGGAGTAATCGGTGTACATGCATAAAAAAAAACATACCGGCCGAATTGATAACCTCCTCCTTTTTTTTGAAGTCGGTTAATTATCCTTGTGGAAAGGAAAACATTGTGAGGAAACTGACGTGTCGAAGAATTACATTATTTATCATATACAATACAATTTATTTATCTATCATATAACATGTTGTGTGGTTACAACAAGCTTGGAACTTCCCTGATAAGTTAAAAATAGCCTGTGTTAGGGAAGATGGCTTTTCCTCATTTATAAAAACAAACATAACATAAATAATCTTTAGTATTTTCTTGATAGAAATGTACTAATATTCATCCTAAGGATAAAATATGAACGTTATAGACCTATTTTAAGGCCAGAAAATTGCGTGGAGTTCAGAGTAGAGTACAACCTCAAATGCTTTCGCATTATGAGGCGTGCAAACGTTATGTAGTAACTCAGCCCCCGGAATCACAGACACAATAGAAAATCTATTGCGTCGTGGACCGATCGGGCCGCTCGGGGCTCAATGGGATATGGACTTACATACTTCAAATTGTGCATGAATATTACTAACGGCGCATTTAGATCAAACGTACATAGAGCTAGAGCAAGAACATTCTTTCGTGATCTTTTAGTGTAAACCATAACTCGTATTCAGTGTTGTTCAGTATAAGAACATTGCATAGAATCTTTGCAAACGAACTAAAAACAACGAAAGAATACTCTACGCCTGTTTAGAAAATAATTTGACATAGTGGGGTTAGAATGAGCATTCGCTCGTTTGATGTAAATGCACCTTGACAGGTCGGGTCAAAATAATATAGGCTATGTTTATGTTAACGCTGCGACCAATAGGAGCGGAGCAATGCGGGAAAAACCGCGGTATTTCTTTGCTCCTTATCTCGGGATAAACCCAGAATGGTCATTTTTATCTTTTATATATTACAAATAATTATTTACGAAGCTATTTTAATCAATATAGTACATATTATATGATATTCTTTATTGACTGACCGGTTGGCTTGGTTGGTAGTGGCCCTGCCTTCCAAGCGTTCCTGGTCGTGGGTTCGATTCCCACCCGGGGCAAATATTTGTGTGATGAACATAGTTGTTGCTCATTGTTTGCTCTGTGTCTGGGTGTTAATAATTATCTATATAAGTATTTATTTAAAAGTATAAATGTATGTTTATCAGCCATCTGGTTTCCATAACACAAGCGAAAGCTTAGTATGTGATTAGATCGTGCCGTGTGTGAAAATTGTCCTGAATATTAAAAAAAATGCATTAGAAAACTACATCTTTACTTATTAGACCGTACGTATTTGTGATCCCGGAGGTAAATTGTAAAACTATGTTCTGACGAGTCAAAAGTGCTTCTTGAAGAAGCCTAATTGAATAAATAAATGTTTGATTTTGAGGATATTTTAATGTCATAAAATAATTAATTAGTTAACTTTTTAGTTCATGAAAAACGACTCTAGTAACACCATGATTATAAGGTTGAAATATATGGCATGAGAGGATTACCGTGAAAGTAAATATCATGAGAAAACCGACATGTCGAAAAACTTTCGAAAAATCAAAAGTTCGACCACATAGGAGGCCTGTGTCCTGTGGGAACGTATATGAGCTGATGATGATGAATATCGAACAGAAGAAAATACTAATTATTTAAAGCATTTTCATGTTAGTTAATTATAATAATATTAGCATATTTTATGTAAGTTTCACTGGTCTTGTTTATGTTTCTGTTATCCACGATTAATATTTATTATTATTTTTTAATTTATCTATCTCTAGATTGTCAGGTGCTTTGCAGCACCTGACAATCTAGATGTTGGAAGGGTGTCACTGAAAATCAGTGCTGAGGTATCCCGCATGCAACCACATATTAATTTGTGTTTGTATTATATTTTTATAATTTACCTCGTACTAAGTAATTTATAATGTTGTTTTTGTGTGTTTGTGTGTTGAAATAAATGCTTTCTTTATTAATACCTGTGGGGTCTAAAGACTTCGGCGTAGTCAGAAAACTTTGCAGCCACTGTTGATGTATAGGATCCAACGTTGTTTGTGATTCGATCTGAGTCACCGCCAGCAGCAGGCATAAAAGAAGATACCTGTAATATCAATTTATTAACTAATAGCTTTCCGCCCGCGGCTTCGCCCGCGTTTTAGAGAAAAACCCGCATAGTTCCCGTTCCCGTGATATTTCCGGGATAAAACCTATCCTATATGTTAATCCAAGTTACCCTCTATATGTGTGCTAAATTTCCTTGTAATCGGTTCAGTAGTATTTGCGTGAAAGAGTAACAAACATCCATACATCCATACTTACAAACTTTCGCCTTTATAATATACTAGATTTCCGCCCGCGGCTTCGCCCGCGTTTGCAAAGGAAAACCCGCATGGTTCCCGTTCCCGTGGGATTTCCGGGATAAAAACTATCCTATGTGTTAATCCAAGTTACCCTCTATATGTGTGCTAAATTTCATTGTAATCGGTTCAGTAGTTTTTACGTGAAAGAGTAACAAACATCCATACATCCATACAAACTTTCGCATTTATAATATTAGTAGGATATTAAGATATTAAGGTAGGACTAACACTTAACAGTCTACCCCGGCTTTCGCTTGTGGACTATAAACTTTACTCAAAAATCACGTACATCTCTAGATACACAATATTTAAATGAAATAGCCAAGTCGTTCTTGAAATAACTATAAAAAAAATTCAGCTTTATACAATAGCTGCGTCTTTAGGTTTCACCGGCGCAAATGAGTTTTCCCTTTCACTTCTAATGTTCTAACCCTTAAGAAATATCAGAATAAAAAGGAGCCTAAGTTATTCCTTATTGCATCGGCTATCAGTCAGTGAAATTCTCGTCAAAATCAACCTAGCCGTTCCAGAGATGGAGCCGGAACAAACAGACAGACAAAAAACGTTAACATTGAAATTTGAAAGTCGGTTAAAAGCTTGTAATTAATAAAAACGAAAATACTCACTTCATCATAACCACTTTATTTGATGTATATGTTAATTATATATTTTATTATTTACTTTTAAATTTATTATTTAAATTCCTAATAAAACGGTAGTCCCGAGACTATGCTAACATGTGACTGAATGTTATTATTATCGACATTATTATTTGAAGACGATATCGAATAGTGTTGTGATCTCTATATCGATGTTTTTATTAATTTATGATTTTTTATATAATAATGATTTTTTATACCGGTTCTTCTCCATAGATACTGCTTTCCGAATCGGTGGTAAATGTTAAAATATGTAATGACGATTCAAAAGTGCTTCTAGAAGAAGTCCATTTGAATAAATAAATGTTTGAGTTTGAGTATATCACTGCAAATTATAAAAGAAAGTCCTCCGCTGCTTTTTTTTCTGTCAGTCTGTAGTCGTAAAATCAAAAACTTACGGCAATGATTTTCATTTTGTTTTCACATAGATGGAGCGGTTCTCTAGGAAGGATTTTTTATACAATTTGTTAAGTTTTAGGCGACATGAGTGAAGCCGCGGGCACAAAGGTTCTATAAAATTAAATATCGAATTAAATCTCGACAAAAATTGGACAATTATTAAACATGTTTAATCCGCCTTGAAACCTAATACCGAATTTACATTCGGTTTCAAGTTTTCGAACCCTATGGTTTTGATGTAACAAATCTAAAAAAGAGCGTGTGTGCCGAGCACACGTGTCAGAAGTGAAACTTCTTTGGGAAGGTTCAAAGATGTCAAAATCCTCACCTTATCCATGATGTGACGGAATTGCCATGACGCGAACTAGAAATTCTTTGAAAACGCGGGCGAAGCCGCGGGCGGATTGCTAGTAACATATAGTAGAAGAGTTTGCAAACATTAGGCAATATTATATGGGTGACATTAATTTATCTTATTTGATAAACTCGTTTGTCTCACCAAGTGGGGAATACCATATTGCAATATTAAAGGACAACAACCTTTGAATACATATTCATTATTCATATAAGAATGATAATTATTAAAAAAAGTATTTATTAATTTATTACTTAATAGTGGTCCGCCCCGGCTTCGCCCGTGGTACATATTTCGCAATAAAAGGTAGCCTATGTCCTTTCTCGGGTATCAAAATATCTCCATACCAAATTTCATGAAAACTGGTTCAGTAGTTTAAGCGTGATTGAGTAACAGACAGACAGACAGTGTTACTTTCGCATTTATAATATTAGTATGGATTATTATTTTTACCTAACAATCTTGGAATATTTATAGAAATAAAAAAATAATTCAATAGCTTTAAAAATACTTACTGAAGAAGTTTTACTTCTGCCACGTGAGCTTGGCACACACTCTTTTTAAGGTGATTCAAGGGGATGGTTTTAGTATGTAATTGACTAGCTGTGAGCCGCGGTTTTACCCGCATTGCTTCGCTTCTGTTGGTCTAAGCGTGATAATATACAGCCTTTTGCTGAATTTTTCAAATCGGACCAGTAGTTTGTATTTGCGCGTTCAGAAAAACAAACAAACTAGCTTTTATATGCTTAATAATAGCTTTTATTTATAACATTACTAGCTTTCCGCCCGCGGCTTCGCCCGCGTTTTCAGAGAAAACCCCGCATAGTTCCCTTTCCCGTGGGATTTCCGGGATAAAACCTATCCTATCTCTCAAGTTGGATCAAACTGCACATGGTGTGCGAATTTTATTATAATCGGTTAAGTGGTTTAGGAGTCCATTGAGGACAAACATTGTGACACGAGATTTATATATATTAAAGATTATAGATTTTAGACAAAGCGGGCGAATCCGCGGGCGGAAAGCTAGTAGAAACAAGTAGAAACTATAATTATTATGTACGTCACAAATAATTAAGCCATCATTGTAATTCTTGATAGTTTTATTTCATACAACACTAGCTTACCGCCCGCGGCTTCGCCCGCTTGGTCTAAAACCTAATAAATTATATACGAAAACCTTCCTCTTAAATCACTCTATCTATTAAAAAAAATCGCATCAAAATCTGTTGCGTAGTTTTAAAGATTTAAGCATACAAAGGGACATAGGGACATAAGGACAGAGAAAGCGACTTTGTTTTATAAATAAGGAAAGGAAAAGAACAATAGAATTTTACACTACGGGAATACATTGTTTATATTTTATTTATCTACTAGCTGTTCCCCGCGGTTTCACCCGCATTGCTCCGCTCCTGTTGGTCTTAGCGTGATGATATATAGCCTATAGCCTTCCTCGATAAATGGGCTATCTAACACCGAAAGAATTTTTCAAATCGGACCAGTAGTTCCCGAGATTAGCGCGTTCAAACAAACAAACAAACAAACTCTTCAGCTTTATAATATTAGTATAGATAACACTAAGTTTTATTTATAGTTACACTAGCTTTCCGCCAGCATTATACAAATAAAACATAAGGAATGATATAGCAAAACTCTTGAATATATGTATTAAAAAACCGCATTAAAATCCGTTGTGCAGTTTAATGATTTAAAAAGCATACAAAGGGACATAAGGACAGAGAAAGCGACTTTGTTTTATACTATGTAGTGATAAGCCTTACATGAACTTTGCCTTGTTGGGTTTTAAACTTACGAGTAAGATTGCAATAAAACTAAGCAATTAAGGGTCACCTATGATAATATATTATATCATGGGTTTTTCTTAAGAACTTGAGTATAATCAAGCAGTGTGATGATATGCAGGGTGTAGCGTAAGGCTGCGTTTTCAAAAGAGATAAAATTGAAAGTGACATAAAAATCTCGCAAATGTTCCCTATGTCCCTTTGTATGCTTAAATCTTTAAAACTACGCAACGGATTTTGATGCGGTTTTCCACCCGCGGCTTTGCCCGCGTTTTCAAAGAAAAACCCGCGTAGATCCCGTTCCCGTGGGATTTCCGGAATAAAACCTATCCTATATGTTAATCCAAGTTACCCTCTATATTTGTGCTAAATTTAATTGTAACCGGTTCAGTAGTATTTGCGTGAAAGAGTAACACAAACACATCTATCACATTGCTAGTTATGCCAAAGTTCCATACAACAGCTTTTAGAGGTAGTTTTATATACAACGCAACGAAGTGCTGGAACAATCTTCCGCCGCCGATACGTAAGTCAGTGTCAACAAATGCTTTCAGATATAAATATAAAGCACACTTGATAAACGAATTCGTCAAACAAGCCTAGTTGCGTTGTATATAGGGCTAATATACATTTATTTATTCATTTATTATGTTATTTTATATGTATTTTCAAATATATGTACATATTTTTATTTATTATTATTATAATGTTTTTGTTTTTATATGTTCCATAATGTATAGATACAATTATTCTGTAGAGGATTTTGTTTCTTTTTAGTATCTATTTATTATTTTTCCTGTATAGGTATTATTAGTAATAGTCACGGTTAGGGGACACTTTGGGCTTCTGCCCTGTTGTCTTGTGGGGGGCACTGAAAACCAGCGTTATGCCGACCATGTCGGCATGACATATGCTGAGGGCCTCACCATTTAGGTCGCCACACAAATTTATTGTTTATTTTCACTGTTCTGCGTTCTGTTCTTTCTTTTTTTTAATTTTGTTACTTATGTTTTATGTGTTAATGTGGTGCACCTAATAAATGATTTTCTTTCTTTCTTTCTTTCTTTCTTTCATCTATACTCACAAACTTTCGCATTTATAATATTAGTAGGATTAGTAGGATAGGATAGGACAGTCTTCTAGAAATGGGCAATCTAAAACTGAAAGAATTTTTCAAAACACCTTTTTTTAATCGCCCGTTCCCTTTCCTGAGAGGTTTCCGGGATAAAAAGTAGCCTGTCTTATTCACTCGATATTATTATTATATATGAGTGCCTCCTTGGTACAGTGGTTGACGCGTGAGCGTAACACCGAGGGGTCCTGGGTTCGATTCCCGTCGGAGACGAAGAAAAAAATGTCTCGGTCTGGCAGGACACAGAAGGCTGATCACCTACTTTAGGGACACTGAAGAAAATCGATCAGTGAAACAGATGTATAATGCATCTGCCCCTTACCTCACTAGGGAACATGAGACTTTTTTTTTCAATATTATAACATGTCATTTGTATTTAAAACTAAAAAAGGCACTTTTTTAATGTATTGCTTTTTTATTAAAACATCGACGGATCACAAGAATTACATCACTATTCGATAATATCATGAGATAAGTAACTATGTTTAATGTTTTTCCTTATTTTAGTCAAGTGTATTTGTTTAATATTGTGGTCGTTTTATCTTTAGGCCCAAGAGAATAAAATGAAGTAAGTAATGAGAGAATAAAACAAATTATAATGGCCAAATTAAAATGGATCCATTTCATTCGTAAATTATTTTTAATCTGTGTTTTTTAAACCTATTAACTAAAAATATGCAGTAAACTTATAATTATTTATTTTGTGGCATATATTTTAATCTATACTAATATTATAAAACTGAAGAGTTTGTTTGTTTGAACGCGCTTATCTCAAGAACTACTGTTCCGATTTGAAAAATTCTTTCAATGTTGGATTGCCCATTTATCGAGGAAGGCTATAAGCTATATATCATCACGCTATGACCAACAGACGCGGAGCCACGCGGGTAAAATCGCGGGGCACACATTCAATAAAATAGTTGATGATTTTCCTTAACTTCAACACACATACACATACTATGACTTTTTAGTATATATATTTCATTGTTATATGTTCACTAAAGCGTATTTAAAACTGTTAATTTATTTTTCAATCCAGGTTAGCTACTATTAAGTTTATTACCACAAAACAATTTAAACACAGTCTAACTTTAAACCAGGGATCTGTCACTTGAATAGTTGTCTATGTGTAATACGACAAAACCAGATTAAAGATAACTCGCGCTTAAAGTTAAACCCTGTCTAAAGTTTTATGTGGCAAGACAGTATGTGTCTAAAGTAAAAAATGTAACAAGCTGGCACTATCAACTTTTTAGCAGATTATTAAAAAAACGGCGACCCTGTGAACTTGGTATCACTAATTTCACAAATATAATATGTAGTTATGTGATAAACTTTAGGTTTCTCACAGTTCATATCTTTCCTGAACTCTCCAATATTTCAAGATAAAAATTATCCAAATCGGGTTTTCACGAGTTTTAGTGAGACAAGCGAATATTTTTATACAGGTACAGGTACAGGTTTTTTTTTATTTGTAAATCCTATAATTCTTTAGAAATAAAAAAAACATAACAGCACATAATACATTTAAATTAAGCAAAAGGCGGCCTTATCGCTAGGTAGCGATCTTTACCAGGCAACCTTTACAGTGTAGGAAAGAAAACAAAAACAAGGAAATTCAAACAAGGAAAACTGAATAAAATAAACTATTACTAGTGGTCCGCCCCGGCTTCGCCCGTGGTACATATTTCGCAATAAAAGGTAGCCTACGTCCTCGGGTACTCCATACCAAATTTTATGCAAATTGGTTTAGTAGTTTAGGCGTGATTGAGTAACAGACAGACAGACAGAGTTACTTTCGCATTTATAATATTAGTATGGATGTACGGTATATGTATTTAAATACTACATACACTATATAAACTTATAAATATGTATATCTTAAATATACCTACACTAGGTGTGCTGCGCGGTTTCACTCGCATTGCTCCGCTCCTGTTGGTCTTAACGTGATGTTACGCTATATGCCTATAGCCTTCCTCGATAAATGGACTATCTAACGGCGATAGAATTTTTCAAATTGGACCAGTAGTTCCTGAGATTAGCGCGTTCAAACAAACAAACTCTTCAGCTTTATAATATTAGTATAGATATACATTGTACAGGTACAGTTACAGACTACATAAAGATTGTAAGAACTATTTTAATTATAATCTAACTAGCTTTCCACCCGCGGCTTCGCCCGCGCATTCAAAGAAAACCCGAATAGTTCCCGTTCCCGTGGGATTTCCGGGATAAAACCTATACTATGTCCCGGGGTAAAAAGAAGCCTATGTCCATTCTCGTTTATCAAAATATCTCTATACCAAATTTCATGCAAATTGTTTCAGTAGTTTAGGCGTGATTGAGTAACAGACAGACAGAGTTACTTTAGCATTTTATAATCTATACATTTAAATCTGTAGAAGGCTCAATTCTGTACATTGAAAATATTGAAAAAATAAATAGCAGGGGGTGTTACTGGATCGATACCAAACCCAAATATGTGATTAAAAAATTTTTTGTCTGTCTGTCTGTCTGTCTGTCCGTCTGTCTGTCTGTCTGTCTGTATGTGAAGGCATCACGTGAAAACTAACAGTTCGATTTCGATGAAACTTGGTATAATTATACCTTATTATCCTAGGCATAAAATAGGATACTTTTTATCGCGGAAAAATACGTTGAAAAAAATAAATCTTAATTTTTCTTAATTTTTCCGCGCGGACGGAGTCGCGGGGCGGAAGCTAGTATTAAGTATGGATGACAATGACCATTCTTCATTTTAGGTGTGATTTTAGGGCTCTCTTTTGTTTTTTGCTGTTGGTTCATAACGGACATTCTGAAGAAATCAATGACACAGACAAACAGGCACAAAATACGTCTCCCACAAAGGCTCCATTGGGTAAGTGTAAATAAGAAAAAATATAAAATGAATATAAGGAAATAAAACAAAAAATATACCTATACTCTTATATTTAATATATATAAATCTCGTGTCACAATGTTTGTCCTCAATGGACTCCTAAACCACTTAACCGATTATAATAAAATTCGCACACCATGTGCAGTTCGATCCAACTTGAGAGATAGGATAGTTTTTATGAAAAAAAACGTAAACATGTAGGTACCACGGGCGAAGCCGGGGCGAACCGCTAGTACTCTTATATAGTTAACTAGCTCTCCGCCCGCGGCTTCGCCCGCTGTGTCTAAAACCTAAAAAATTATATAAGTACTGAAACCTTCCTCTAATGATCTAATCGCTCTATTAAAAAATCGCATCAAAATTCGTTGCGTAATTGTAAAGAATTGAGCATACATAGGGACATAGGGACAGAGAAAGCGATTATGTTTTATACTATGTAGTGATAAATATACATACACTAGTTATGCTCCGCCGTTTCACCCGCATTGCTCCGCTCATGTTGGTCTTAACGTGATGATATATATAGCCTATAGCCTTCCTCGATAAATGGTCTATCTAACAGCGAAATAATTTTTCAAATTGGAGTTCCTGAAATGTTATTTGTTTTATACTATGTCGTAATATTATTTCCCTGCGAATACCTATATTATAATATTATGATCTTAATTATGATATATATCTTACCTATAAACATAGGCATCCAATATAAAATCTCCACCTTTTTAGGAAGTTAAGAAACGTGATTTATGCACAATTTACTTGTATTCGTTGTGTGCGCGATGACAGCGCCCCTAGTGGCAACTATTCAGGACTTGTCATCTGTCAAATCATGTCAACTAGATGATAGTTTTTTTTGTGATATTGATTTTCGACTAGTTTTTCAACGAAATTGAAAAAAAAGTGTAAAAAGTGAGTGTGTATATTATACCTACCTAGCGATTTTCTTCCTCGTGAAAAATATTTTTTTCTCTTCACAGCAGCTATCCATTTTTGTCTTTGCTGTAATATCCACTTTGATGTTGGAAACGAATTAAACTTGCAGGAACTGTTTTTCCCATTGTTTTTACAATTTAAGACACAGCATGTACTATGACCCATATCGCTAATTTTTACTTTTTTACTTAAAATTATAAAGGAAGTTATGAAAATAAAGCAATTTGACACATGACAGCCCAGAATTAATTCACATTTCTGCCACGTCGTGCGCTACGGTCGATTTGCCGTTCCCTAGCACCCACTTCGCACATAGCCAATATGTATATATGTATATCAAAATCTCGTGTCACAGTGTTAGTTACCATACTCCTCCGAAACGGCTGGACCGATTATCATGAAATTTTGTGTGTCTGTTGAGAATCGGCCATCTATAAAAAACATATTGAACTGATTTAGGGGAAACCTGCGTGACGAACAAACAACTGCGCGGACGCTGTGTGAAACCGAACGAGTGTATGGAAACAGAAGATTTTGACGACATTTTAGCCAAACCAAATGCATACAGGTATGTTAGCATTGTATTTGATTGGAAAAAGAGCGTGTGTGCCGAGCACATGTGTCAGAAGTGAAACTTCTTTACCAAGATTCAAAGATACCAAAATCGTCGTCTTACTCCATGACGAGGTATTGCCAAGACGCGACCTTGAAAATTTACTCTCAACACGCCTAAAGAAGTTTCACTTCAATTTGTAACTGGGGCTGCTGTCAAACTTTAGTTCTTTGTTGATTAGTGTTAGGTACATTCTGAATAGGCGGTAGTTTAAGAAGTCTCTGTATACGTCTATACGTATAGAAATTAATTCCTATTTGCCTTGGTCACGGCATCGATTCCCGGTGGAAACAAATAAAAAAATAATGTCTCGGTCTGGCAGGACACAGAAGGCTGATCACCTACTTGTCCCTAAAGAAAAAACGATAAGTGAAACAAATATGTATATGTACATACCGGGTGTCCCACCGTCGGTATACTAAGCTCAAAGATGGTTGTAGTTTTGCATACGCTGAGTAAGTAAAAAATACTTATAAAATTCCAGACGCATTTTTTTCAAAAAGATTAATTCTTAAAACTCTATGTGTATAGTGTACACCCCAAGCGTTCCGCCCAATTTTGCCACCCGCACGTGAGCTATCGTTTAAGATTATGTTTTCATAGAGAGAATGCTCACAAAACATGGATTTTAAGGAAAAAGGTTTGAGGTAATTTTGTTGTTTAAGTATTTTTAACGTGATCAGTGTATGCAAAACTAAAAGTCCCTTCACGCGTAGTATACCAACAGTGGGACACCCTGTATAATGCATCTGCTCCTACTCTGCATCACGAGTGAAACTCTTCAGCTTCATAATCTATAATATAAAAATGAATCCCAAAATGTGTTGGTAAGCGCATAACTTTAGAACAGCCGAACCGATTTCTTTAATTCTTTTTTTATTACGTTCCTTGAAGTACGAGGATGGTTCTTATGTAGAGAAAACGTGAATATGTACCACGGGCGAAGCCGGGGCGGACCGCTAGTATTAGTATAGATTTAATAATAGCTTAATTTTGTTTATCGTCAGATCTCCATACGTCTGTGAAACCTCGAAACAGTGTTGCCCTAGGAAGTCGATAATAGTGCCCAAAGTACCTGAGCTATCTACACTGGAAGGTTGCGGCTGGAGCTATTCTGATAATCCTGGGCTCAGGGTGTTCAGCGATCACGCCGGTTTTAGAGAGTACCCTTGGATGATAGCTGTTTTACGGTTAGTAGGTATAGTACGAATGGCGGCTCGGAACATCGTACGATCCGATGCGCAGAAAACAATTTTAGATATTAGCGGGACGTTAAGGGACCTGCGCACGAGCACTCGCACCTGCACCTAAATTCCGAAGCGCCATTAAGTTTGAGTCGAACTGTATAGTGTATTTCGATTACTATTTTTAATGGGTTCCATACTTAAAGGTAAAACGGGACCCTAAGGATATTCCATCAATAATGTGCGAGGAATGTGTTTGTAAATAACCAATAATATCGCTTCAAACGCTAAACGTAGCAAAGTTCAAACTACCTAAATGAAGCGATATAATTGGTTATTTACAAACACATTCCTCGCTACACATCCTCGCACATAATTGGTGGAAAATCATCCTTTTAAAGAGACTTCGCTGTCTGTTATGTCACCTGAAGCTGTATCTTATAAACCATAGTTAAAATATTAAGAGATGATATATTTTTATTGCCGCTACAACAACAAATAATAAAAAAGGTTAAGCAATGGTTGGCGCCATGGGCTCAAGGTGGGGCAACAATAAAAAATAATATGTAACTAGCAACTCTATGTACCCAAAGTCATATTTACATAGTCTTCGACTCTCTAATGCCGGCGGCATTTGCGAAGGCATTTGCAAAGGCATTTGCGAAGGCATTTGCGAAGGCATTTGCGAAGGCATTTGCGAAAGCATTTGTGAAGGCATTTGCGAAGGCATTTGCGAAGGCATTTGCGAAGGCATTTGCAAAGGCATTTGCGAAGGCATTTGCGAAGGCATTTGCAAAGGCATTTGCAAAGGCATTTGCGAAGACATTTGTGAAGGCATTTGCAAAGGCATTTGCAAAGGCATTTGCGAAGGCATTTGCAAAGGCATTTGCAAAGGCATTTGCGAAGGCATATGCGAAAGCATTTGCGAAGGCATTTGCGAAGGCATTTGCGAAGGCATATGCGAAAGCATTTGCGAAGGCATATGCGAAAGCATTTGCGAAGGCATATGCGAAAGCATTTGCGAAGGCATATGCGAAAGCATTTGCGAAGGCATATGCGAAAGCATTTGCGAAGGCATATGCGAAAGCATTTGCGAAGGCATTTGGAGCAGGCGCCCCACCCTGCCCCACCGTGGCTACGCCCATGATTTAATTCTATTTATTTTTAAATGGCTGTGTGTAATTTCTAGGAAATCTACCTCTAGTGAAAACTTTGAGATAAACGACTATGTGGCAGGAGGGACGCTCATCCATCCTTCTGTTGTGATGACGGCAGCACATAGAATTCTCAAGCAAAAAGCAAATGAGGTTGGTAGTATAAAGTTATTATATCTATACTAATAATCTATACTGATCTATACTAATATTATAAAGCTGAAGAGTTTGTTTGTCTGTTTGAACGCGCTAATCTCGAGAACAACTGGTCCGATTTGAAAAATTCTTACGGTGTTAGATAGCCCATTTACCGAGGAAGGCTATAGGCTATATTATATCATCTCGCTAAGACCAACATGAGCGGAGAATTGCGGGTAAAACCGCGGAGCACAGCTAGTTATAGATATAGGTAATTATTTTACCAGATACCAGAAGATAATCAATTTCCAATCCGAATTTTATCAAAATCTGTGTTGTAGTGTGCCGTGTATGAGTAATAAATTCAAACATACTATAGCGCCCGGCAAACTACTTGGCCAAAAAGTAGCGTGGGGGAAGTTTGCGCATCAAGTTTTAGTACATTTTTATATGCGCAAGCTTCCCCCACCACTATACGCCAATAATAGGCAAACAGATTCTCAATTTTTTTTCAATTTCTCCAGGTAAAATGCCGAGCTGGGGAATGGGATATCAAGTCAACTAATGAAGTATTTGATCACCAAGAAAGAAATGTTAAAAACATAACAATACACGAGACATTTAGTTTCAGTGAGTATTATTTTATTTTACCTTTAAAATTTTCTATCAATGTCTTCAACCAATAATAAAATTAAGAGCTGTTTGTATGTTTGCTTGTTTGTTTGAACGCGTTAATCTCAGGAACTAGTGGTCCGATTTGAAAAATTATTTCGGTGTTAGATAGCCCATTTATTAAAGAAGGATAGAGACTACCTAAATATATAATATGATCACGCTAAGGAGAAATTTTAGATTAAATCATCTGTACTTATACCTATACTTTATTGTACACTTTGCGGACATAAGTTTAAGTCCTCCTTAAGAGGGGGTATAAAGCAAAATTTCCAATCTTCTATTAGATGATACGTGTAATATTCAAGACCAAATCTAAAAAATAAAATGTATATCAAACTAGATGTTTCGAGGTTTATGTTTGGTCAAAAACATAAAATATTAAAATTTACTTGATAAAAAAATAACGAAGTTAGAATAGAAATCGTAAAAGTGTGAAAATTAGAGGTAACTTCGTGATTTTTTTTTTTGTAGAAGATTGGTAATTTTGCTTTATACCCACCGTTAAGAATAAATAAGCCAGTTGAAATAAAATTTCTTTAGGATTTTGATAGCTTGCATCTTGAAAGAAGTTTCACTTCTGACACGTGTGCTCACACGCTCTTTTTTTCAGAAGTGGCACACAACAATATAGCGCTATTGATTCTTGAACAGCCATTCGATTTAACAAATAGCCCTCATATTGGAATCGCGTGTTTGGGGCAACACATGCCCCCAGTAGGCACAACTTGTATCAGTATGGGTTGGCATAATCACGTTGTAGGCAACACAAATCCAGTTACATTAAAAAAGGTAATTTTTCATTGGTATTCCGTAATAAATACAAATATAAAAATAGTATTTTTTTTTTAATTTTAAGCGAGTAGGTATTATACACGATCATACATCTATACTTAATACTTTTATAAAGCTGAAGAGTTTGTTTGTTTGTTTGAACGCGCGAATCTCGGGAACTACTGGTCCGATTTGAAAAATTCTTTCGGTGTTAGATAGCCCACCTATCGGCGAAGGCTATACGCTATATTATATCATCACGCTAATACCAATCGAAGCGGAGCAATGCGGTTAAAGCCGCGGGGCACAGCTAGTCTATAATAATTACGTAATTTAACAGGTGCAGCTGCCTATTTACGACAAGCAGAAATGTCAGACGGAATTAAGTAAATTGCATCATCTGCGTCATTGGCAAATTCACGATTCTATAATGTGTGCCGGCGGGATGGAAGGCGAAGACACCTGCACAGGAGACGGCGGTTCCCCTATAGTCTGTGAAATACAGGTGAGCTAGACGAGAAGATAAATAAATATTTCACGACAATTTTTACACACGGCACGATCTGATCCCCTAAGCTTTCGCTTGTGTTATGGAAACCAGATGGCTGATAAATACATATATAATTTTAAATAAATACTTATAAAACACCCAGACACAGAGCAAACATCTTTGTTCATCACACAAATATTTGCACCGGGTAGGAATCGAACCCACGTCCAGTAGCTTGGAAGGCAGGGTCACTACCAACCAAGCCAACCGGCCAGTCAAAAAAGCAGATATAATTATAGATAGCAACAACTTTTAGGGCCAGCGCAGATATGACGAAGCACAAACATCAATTTACTATTTGCATCGAAGCGATCAAATGCGAAAGGCTGCGGTTATTTTAGTTAATTGATTTAATTACTTCGCAAATTAGTTTATTATTAGGGAAGTTAAATAAAAAACTGTAAAAAGAGCTGAGAGCTGAGAGCTCACCTGCAAACCGAGAACTTTGAACGTCAGCTTTGAAAACAAAATGTATGGGAAATTAAATGGGAGTTTTTAATGTAAAATTATTGGATATTGTTTTATTCACAGGTTTTATTAAAAAAGATCTGTATACAGGGTGTCCCACTGTTGGTATACTAAGCTCAAAAGAGCTTATAGTTTTGCACACGCTGACTACGTAAAAAATATTTATAAAATTCCAGACGCAGTTTTTTTCAAATAGATGAATTCTCAAAAACTCTATGTGTATTGTGTACACCCCTAACAAGCAACCCGCCTGGCTTTGCTACCAGCACGTGACCTATCGTTTAAGATTATGTTTTCATAGACAAAATACTCACATTAGCGAAGCGATATATGCCGGCTGCGCGAAGCTTGAGGAGAAAACATGGATTTTCAGGAAAATTTAGCAAAAATTTTTTGATGTTATTTTGTTGTTTAAGTGTTTTTTACGTGATCAGTGTATGCAAGTTTATAAGTCCCTTCGCGCTTAGTATACCGATAGTGGGACACCCTGTAAATTTAATTTGTATGTTTCCAGAGCGAACCTGAATTACGTTATGCAGTTTTTGGTATTCATGCGTTCAGAATAAGATGCGGAATTAAAGATTCTCTCCCGGGACTTAATACGGACGTCACTTACGAATATGACTGGATTAAGTCGACTTTCACAGGAGAAGGTTTCAACACTTCTACCTTTGAATACTGATATCTCAAGAATAGCAGAAGAATCTATATTAATATATGAATAACTAGCTTTTCGCCCGCGGCTTGGCCCGCTTTGTCTTAAAACTAATTTATACTAATATTATAAAGCTGAAGAGTTTGTTTGTTTGAACGCGCTAATCTCAGAAACTACTGGTCCGATTTGAAAAATTCTTTCGGTGTTAGATAGCCCATTTATCGAGGAAGGCTATAGGCTATATATCATTACGCTAAGAACAACAGGAACAGAGCCATGCGGGTGAAACCGCGGAGCACAGCTAGTGTTGTAATATATGTATGACAAAAATAAAATTTATATCACTAATTACATGTTTTTTCTTATAACCTAGCAATCCTAACACAATATGAAATCTTTTTCAAAATTATTATAGCGGTCTGGCCCGGCTTCGCCCGTGGCACATGTTACTGTTACTCAATCACGCCTAAACTACTGAATCAATTTGCATGAAATTTTGTATGGATTATATATTGATACCCGAGAAAGGACATAGGCTAATTTTTATCCCGGGAAAATGACGCAATCCCGAAAATTCCACGGGAACGGGAACTATGCGGGTTTTTCTTTGACTGCGCGGGTGAAGCTGCGGGCGGAAACCTAATAAATTATATACTTTACTTCCTTGAGAATCAGTCTATCTCTTAAAAATACCGCATCAAAATCCGTTGCGTAGTTTTAAAGATTTAAGCATACATTTCTCTGTCAGAAAGCGACTTTGTTTTATACTATGTAGTGAAGTGAATTTAAATAAAAAACATAATAACAAACATTATTTATTTAAAATCAATACAAATAATCGGAAACCCAAGGCGACATATCACTTGTATATTTAGTGGGTGGAATATCATACGGTATTATTAGCTTTTTCTTAGGATCTCCGGTAAGGGGGAAAAAATCTTCGTTTATCTGAAAAAAAAAAAAAAAAATACTGAGAAGAGTGTAATGTTAAACGTTTATGTAGTTATGTAGATAAACGTTTTAAATTATTGTACTTTTGTAAAAAAATATATCTTCTTATATATAAAAATGAATCGCAAAATGTGTTGGTTATATATCGAGAACGGCTGAACCGATTTCGATAATTCTTTTTTTATTATATTTCTTGAAGTACGAGGATGGATCTTATGTAGAGAAAACGTAAACATGTACCACGGGCGAATCCGGGCGGACCAATAGTTAATAATAAAAATAACTACGTAAAAAAACCGACTTCATAATCGGAAAAGTATAAAATAAAAATGATTTGATATTATTAATTAGTACATATTATTTAGAGTTTAGATGTGCTATTTATTGAATAGGTTTGATGTCGGTCACATTTTTTGAATGTGTGTGTTCTCCCTGTATGTGCATTTTTCTCTTTTTCTGTGTGTTTTTTTCGCCCCTGTTTATCGTGTACCAATCAGCTTTGTGTTCATTGTTTGTATGTGTGTGTATGTCCATCTGTATATACTCACCACAAATTTGGGTAGAAACAGCACGCCTGCCTCATAGCTCATCACGCGGAGTGCCCTATTGCCCTTATTAATCGTGCCCCAAGCGGCCTTGCTCACGTTCCCTGAAGTGAGTAAATAAAAGGCCGCCATTTTGTTATCCGGCGATATCCGTGTGTAGGATTTCATGTGCGGCATCGCTTTGTTGCGGTGCGAGGATGTTGCGCGCCATTGGCTGAAAGGAAAAGTACATATTTATAAAAAATAATGGAAAATCTACACTAACAATATTATAAAGCTGAAGAGTTTGTTTGTTTGTTTGAACGCGCTATTCTCACGAACCACTGGTCCGATTTGAAAAATTCTAGCAGTGTTAGATAGCCCATTTATCAAGGAAGGCTTATAGGCTATATCATCATGCTACGACCAACAGGAGCGGAGTAATGCGGGTAAAACCGCAGGGCACAACTAGTGAAATATAAAAAAGAGCGTGTCTGCCGAGCACGTGTCCGGTGTCAGAAGACCTCTTTGGCAAGATTCAAAGATACCATATCATCGCCTTACTCTATGACGTGACGGTATTGCTATGACGCAATTTAAATTTAACCATCAACGCGCCTAAAGAAGTGTCAACATCAAATCTATACTAACATTATAAAGCTGAAGAGTTTGTTTGATTGTTTGTTTGTTTGAACGCGCTAATCTCGGGAACTGGTCCGTTTTGAAAAATTCTTTCGGTGTTAGATAGCCCATTTATCGAGGAAGGCTATAGGTATAGGCTATATATCACCACGCTACGGCCAACCACCGAGTTAATATGTACTACCGGCCAACAGGAGTGGAGCCACGGGGGTGAAACCGCGCGGAGCAGCTAGTAATAAATAAACATACTTACTACAAGAACTGATTTAACCAAATCTGTTTGGAATGAGCTTCACCCGCGTACGGCAAGCAACCGCCGCCGAGCAGACCATCGTGCGATTGTCGCACGTTCTCTGCAAAGATAGATAGATAGATATATACAGGGTTACTTGTAAAACACCAGCAACCTCGCAGGACAAGATGGCTAACATCATAAGTAACAACATTTGTTCTACGACTTTTGATAATTTTATTTTCATACAAAAATAAATATTCATTTAATTTTCCGCTTGAATATTATAAACTCTACGCGCATCCCAAAAATAACATAAACAAGAAGCGAACGAGAGGGGGAAGGGGGCTTCACGTCGTCATTTTGATAATGAATAGAACATAGACTTACAAATGTTAGGAGAGTACCTCTACAATAAAAGCTCAAAAAATCATTTAAAAATAATTTATTGCGTTATGCCAATAGTCGTAGAACAAATGTTGTTACTTATGATGTTAGCTATCTTGTCCTGCGAGGTTGCTGGTGTTTTACAAGTAACCCTGTATATACAGGGTGTCCCACTGTTGGTATTTTAAGCTCAAAGGAGGTTATTTATAGTTTTGCATACGCTGAGTACGTTAAAAATACTTATAAAATTCCAGACGCAGTTTTTTTTTTTTCAAATAGATGAATTCTTAAAACTCTATGTGGATCATGGATTTTCAGGCAAAATTTTTTTGATGTAATTTTGTTGTTTAAGTATTTTTTACGTGATCAGTGTATGCAAAACTACAAGTTCCTTCGCGCTTAGTATACCAATAGTGGGACACCCTGTATATAGATAGATATATAAATAAATAGATTTATAGACAGTAAAAATAAAGCATATATTTATTAAATAAAATAGTTTTTGGGGCCGCGGCTTTTCCCGCATCATCGAAGAAAAACCCGCATAGTTCCCGTCCTTGTGGGATTTCCGGGATAAAAGGTAGCCTATGTCTTATTCTGGGTATCCAGCTACCTACATACCAAATTTCATTGTTTCATTGTAATTCATTACTCAGTAGTTTTAACGTGAAAGAATAACAAACATGTATCCATCCATCCTCACAAACTTTCGCATTTACAATATTAAGTAGTAGGATAAATAAAATCAAACACTTATTTATTCAATTAGACTTCATTTAGAAGCACTTTCGAATCGTCATTACATATTTTTAACATTTACCACCGATTCGGAAAGCAGTATCTACGGAGAAGAAGCGGCGAGAAACTCCATACTTGCTGTTTTAAAATCATGTAAATAAGTTTATTAGACGAGATAGTGTCACTAGATATATAGAAACGGCACACTTCTTAAACTTGGTTGTTCAAGATACAATGAGAGAACTGACTGCAATAAGAGAGCTCATTGTCTTCATCCGCGCTTCACCGAAACGCCAAGCTTGTTTTGAATCCCTACAGGCAGCTGAGGATGCACAAAATCTTTCCCTACGGCCGTTTTGCCCAACAAGATGGTGTTGTCATATATCTTCATTGAAAACAGTTCTCGAAAATTATAGTGTACTCCTATGTTTTTTGAATAACACAAAAACTCAGAAAGATGATGCCGGTGCCAAAGCAAAAGGGTTTTTAAAAACTCTTCAGTCTTTCGAATCTCTATTTATCATTAAAATTCTGATAGAAATTCTTAGTCGCATTGAAGCTTTAAATGCTACGTTACAGAAGATGTCTCTGCATCTGCAAAAAGCTGTCGATAATATAAATACAGTCAAAGAAGTTATATCGTCCCAAAGAACTGACGAAAAATTTGAAAACGTCTGGAAAACTACTGTAGATTTGGCTCACGTTTTGGAATTGGATGAACCTAAAACACCAAGAATACGGAGAATACCTAAAAAGATAGACGACTCTACAAGTGAACCGCACAATTTTTCTAGTCCAGTGTGCCTAGTGCGAGTTTTCATCGAGTACGAAACGTTACTATCGCGTCTACGTCACAGCGAAATTTGTACGGTGAATCAAAGCTTCCCCATACGTCCGCTAGGGGCGCTGTTCGATTTCCCATACTAATTCGGCTGTGCCTGTGACGCAAACGCGATAGTAACGTTTCGTACTCGATGAAAACTCGCACTAGGCACACAGTTGACTTTTATCGAAAAATGTATTTTGAAGTGTTAAATAAAGTCATAGGCTGTATTGAACAGCGCTTTACTAAAGATACTATGGCTCACTTAAGTAACATGGAACTATTTCTTACTCAGCAAAATAATGATACAAGCAGCGATTATGTGAAAAACTTTTATGGAGATGACTTTGATATAAATCGTTTGATTCTTCATCGAAACATGCTTTTAGATATCGCGCAAACAAAAAATTGCAAACTCAATAGTGTAGAGGATGTTCTTTCTTTTATAACTACTCATTGCGAATCTACCAAAGGTATGATACCAGAAGTCATCAAATTATTAAAAATCATTTTAACTATTCCAGTATCGACATGCACCGCTGAAAGGTCATTTTCCGCATTACGAAGAATAAAGACTTATTTGAGGAGTACTATGACTCAACAAAGACTGAATAATTACATGGTAGTGCATGTAAACAGAGAAATAGCAGATGATTTAGAATTGGAAAATATTGCAGACATATTTATTAAGAGAGCAGTAGTTCGTCAAAATACGTTCGCATCGCATTGAATAAGAATTATTTTCTCTAAATAATCTTGTATTTTCTTGTGTCCATTTAGTAATTACTAGCTAGACTTCTCGTACGCAGCTTCGCTTTCATAGATTTAGTCTTCCGTTGTAAGTACTTCTAGAATCTCGATGGATTGATCGCCATACAAAATGGCGACACCTAGATATATACCAAAATTATAAGTAGCTAGGTATGTCATTTAAAAAGCTGGACTCCAGCTCCAGGAGCACCCTCGAGAATTTTTAAAACCCGGCGCCCCTGTAGAAATATAAAATAGAGAGAGAAAGAACATAGAGATGGGATAGCGTGACACAGAATAGTCAACAAAAAATGCTTTGGAAAAAATTATGAGATATGATAAGAAAGTTAAAGCTAAAGTACTGGTTGATTTTCCACAAATTGTGAAGCATTATAGTGCACATATGGGGGGGGGGGTTGATTTATCTGATATGCTAATAGCGCTTTATCGCACCGAGATGAAAACTCGACGATGGTATTTATACAAATTTTCGCAGATGATAGATATATGCGTAAATAATGCTTGGCTGACATATCCGCCAACACGCACTATCCGCCAACACGCACTATCCGCCAACACGCACTTGGCCAGCGTGGTGGATTATGGCCTGTACCCTCATAGGAGGCCCGTGTCCCAGCAGTGGGAACGTATATGGGCTGATGATGATGACATACAGACGTAACCTAAAGAAAATCGGGACTAAACCTCAAAAGTTGAAACATTTTCGCATGGATATAAGTGAAGATCTTATAAAATTTGGACGTTTACCTCTTCCCGCAAGTGAACCACAGTCATCACAGTCAAAAAAAAAAAAATAGCTAATCCTAGACGGAATCATCCTTGTCCAGAAGTGAGATTTGATAATATTGGTCATAATCAAACAGGGACTACGTACGGTCGATGCAGATTTTGCAAGGAAGGGCAGACAAATGTGTTTTGTACAAAATGTCAAATGAGACTGTGTTTCATACCTAACAAAAGAAATTGTTTTTATAATTACCATGTCAAAGTATAATGTTCAGAATTAAAATTCTAAGCTTTTACTAATATAATAAATGTTTCTACTTTTAATTTGGGCTTTTCATTATTTTCAGATTAAACGTGATTGTATAGCCGATTATACATACTGCATAACTTTAACTTTTGTAAGGCTCTTGACAGTGGCGTAGCTAAGGGGACTAGGGCCCTGGTGCATAGGGAAAGAATCGGTCCCTCCTCCCCTCTTTCCGCGTAGTTTGAACTTATATTTGCCTTCAAAATTATTGATAAGAATAAGAATAGAAAACAGTAGGTAAGTGAACTTATCCCTAGTAACTAGGCTAAATCCATACGTCGTCTCTATTAGAATCTCCATGTGTTTAATAGAAGAAAAAGGGAATAAATAAACAACGACGCACATGACAATATAGAATATTATCCCTAGTAGGCTAAATCCAGACGTCGTCTCTATTAGAATCTCCATGTGTTTAATAGAAGAAAAAGGGAATAAATAAACAACGACGCACATGACAATATAGAATATTTATTGTACAGATGAGATTAATTAATGAAAAAAACGATTTTTAACAGAATTCCCCTATAATTTCAATTTTTGCGAATTCGTCTATAATTTCACTCAAATCCAAGTTTGATGCCGCCTCATTTTCTATTGCAATTAACGATAAATGTCGGAGGCGATCTTGTCGAATGCTGTTTCTTAAATAATTTTTAATAATCTTCAGTTTACTGAAAGATCTTTCTGCTGCCGCGGAAGTAACAGGAATTGTATGAAACAGTAGCATCGCTGTATACACTTCCGTAAGGTCACATTCGAGCACGCCAAATTTTGTTATAATTTCTTTGCAAAGCTGGCGAATATTATTATCCATATTATCCATCTATAGATATATCCATCCAACCATAATCATCTATTGATAAAGCTATCGACAATCCTTCCGTAACTATTCAAATACACAAATACCAATCATCATCCGTATGAATTGTTTTTTTTTTATTAGAAAAAAATTTTTTTTGAAAGCTGAGGTTTGAGGGCCCCCTGAGCTCCGGGGCCCTGGTGCACTGCACCACCTGGCCATATGATAGCTACGCCACTGGCTCTTGATTTGTATAGTATATTATACTAACGATTTCTCAATACCTATAAAACCAAGATTTATTTTTTATTTTTCTTAGGTCCATTTTTAAGTTACTAACAATAAACTAAACAAAAAAATATAAATTTCAATTTTTTTTTTCCATCGAATTAAGGGTTAATGACTATTTCATAAATTGTAACATGAATTTGAAACCTCATTTGAATAATAAAAGTTTGAAAGGAATAAATTCTTCAATGTTTTTATTACCATGCTCAGAAAACGAAGTTAGTAAATCTATCAGTCACCTAAAAACACAAACGCAGTTGGTTATGATGACATATCGACTCACATACATGGTGCAATAAAGAACTTACATACAGTGGTGGACGTTTAATTAGAAACAAGTAACACGATGAAGTACTCATCAACTTTATTTAACATATTTTGTGTATTAACGTATTAGAGATTAAAGCATTATTCAATATGTAATAGAACACCCGTTTATCTAGTTTTATAAGAAATTGCTTAATTTTAATCAAACGTTAGCTTTAATTATTAAAATTAAACAACTTTAAGTGAAGTCTGATTTCCGAGTATTTTCAGTCTGGACAACAAATTAGAAACAGCATGGTTTGAGTGTTCCAAAGTCAAAACCTGTTGAAATGCCGCCAATATTTTTTCCTTCTACAAATATTTGCACCGTTTATCAAACATTCTATCTAAAAGTCTCAAAATTAATTAACTTTGCAGTAAAAATGAGTAAAAGTAAGATTTGTGACCCATCAACAAGAAAAATAATTTTAAGTTTACATTTTGACAAAAACTGGAGTTACAGGAAAATTGCAAATCATTTAGAGTGTTCGATAAAAAGAATTTCAATGCTATAGTTTATTATGCAACAACATCAAAAAACTAATCCATACACACCACAACAGAATGGATTATGTGAGCGATTCAATCGCACTATTGTTGAAAAGGCAAGATGCTTACTCTTTGATGCTAACCTAGGGGAATAATTCTAGGGCTAGGTCACTAACACTGCATTATATCTACAGAATCGAAGTGTGGCTACAGCATTGGGAAATAAGACACCATATGAGATATGGACTGGCTGTCAACCCGACATGTCATATCAGTAGTATCCTGTTACACAGTTTTGAACTAACACAGGCTTTAATTTCCCCAAATTTTAACTGTATTATTTTAAAACTTCTTCAATAAAGATTTTTTCTATTTTTCTATTTCTATCAAAATCTTCGATAGTACTGCAATGATCCATGTAGCTAAAGAGAAGCGCAAGAAATGCGACAAGAAGTAAGAAAAATGTATTCTCCTTGTATATCCAGAAAACACAAAGGGATACATAACCCAGATATACATATAACCCAGAAACAAAGAAAATAATGACTAGTAGAGATGTGGTATAGATGTGAAAAAATTAACCAAACCATCATGGTTTAAAATTTTCTGCAGATGGGAACTCTGTCATTGAAAACTTTGTGGATGCTGATTGGGAACACTGTTGATAGAAGATCCTATACGGGTTTCTGTTTTACTTTGTCAGTTGCGTAATTTCCTGGACAAAGAAACAGAAGAGTTGCTTGCGTTGTGCTGTTTTCTTCTCTGTTATTTTATTTGGTGTGCAATAAAGAATTTATTATTGTTATTGTACGAGCAAGCACGTCCAAAGTGCAATTAAATAAGGCGCTTTGCGTTGTATATTACAATACTCAACCCTATTTAGAAGGCAATAAAGCCATTGGGAAATATATGAAGTACTTAGATAATATTTGTGAAAGAATACAATCGCGATCACATTGTGACGGAGTCATGTAATGTCGCCTCTACACATAGGCCAGCGCATTCGCCAGCGCGCTGGCGGTGCGCTTGCAAACGCGCTTGTGAGTAATCCACACATTGGAAGGTCGTTCAGTATGGTTTGGTTCGAGCCAATGTGCGGACGTATTCAAAATGGATGTAACAAACAAAGAAATAAACACACTTTCACATTTATAATGCAATGTCTTGAGACATTGGATTAAAATCCATGTCTCAAGCACATTTTGATTTAAAATAGTATTGTTAATAATTAATTGTGTAATTTTAATACTAACGTAGTTTTTAAGGTACCAAGATACTAACAATTATATGGATATTGCAATTATCTGAAATAAATTGAATAAATAAATAATATTAAAGTAGGATGCTCTTTGTGAAGTAAAACATTGTGAGAAAAACGGCATGTCCAAGAACCTTATTTATTTTGCACTTTTAATACATAGGTACAACATTTTTATTTTTATGGTACTTATTTTTTGGGTTCTACAGGCAGTTTTCACTCTGATAGAGCTCAATAAATTTAAATGTTTCCTCGTTACTCATATTGTTCGCCATTTTGTCAAGTTAGGTGTTAATTCGCCGCAAGAAAAAAACGTGCACTCCTGATAGCTGCTACAGTCAAACTGATCGCGCGGCCAATGTGTGGATGGTGCGCCAAGCTTGCGACAAGTGTCCTTTGATGTTTCCGACACCGCGCGGCAAGCTCGCGAGCGCGCTGGCCAACGTTCAAATACCTACCACGAGCGCGCGAACGCCCGTTCTACACATTGGACAAGTGCATGTGCCAACGCGCTTGCGAACGCGTTGGCCTATGTGAAGTGCCGGCATAACAGTTACGTCACGAGGCGAGCGAACTGCAGTATCATAATAGCCTGTTAATGACCCATAATGTAAATAATAAAATACGTACTAAACGCGGGCTAATTAACCCTTATTTCGAATTTGTCCGTACCACCGGACAAGTACTTTAAAAAAATCCACCGCCCCGTCTATTTCTATTTTTGCAACAAAAAAACTACTAAGCTATTGGGAGGTCGATCAAATTTTAGTAGAAAAATAAATTTTGCGTGTGACAACCCAGAGTTTGACAGTTGGCGAAAAAATGTCGGCGAAACTGCGCACTAAGAAAGTCTTTCAGGTAATTTATTAAAAAATATTATTTTTTGCTTATGTTGCGTAGATTTTTTATTTGTGTTTTGTGAATTTAGTCTACTAACGTTCAAGTAATACGATTTCATAGCTTTTGCTTACGTTATTCTTAATAATTATCGAGTTTTTTACTTGTCCGCCACACCGTACTTCGTCGAAACACCTGTATTTATTGTGTCTTACAGCTTGTCCGTCACGGCGGACCTTGTCGAAATATGGTATGAAAATTTTTTACGTCACCTGAACTTGTTTACCTGTTGCGTGAAAATTATGGTATTTTTTCTGTAAGTAACATTAGAAGCAACCACCTTAGAGGAGCCGAAGAAAAATTGAGTAGCGAAAAGGCACTGAAAAAGAAACCAAGGGGATCTTTCAGTCAAACCGTCTGTAACAAAAACAAGTTGTCAGTTGTGAGGTGGCATGACAACAAAGCTGCTTCTCTAATCAGTTCCTATACTGACGCTGAACCAGTTAGTAGGATTAAAAGGTATTGCAAGAATGCCAAGAGGAAAATCGATGTTGATTATCCCAATATTGTGAAAGAGTATAACAAAAATATGGGCGGTGTAGACTTGGCCGACATGTTGATCGCCTTGTATAGAACTTGTTCATGAACATGTTCGCACAAATTATTGATATTTGCGTCGACAATGCGTGGATCCTGTATCGCAAACAAGCAAACCCTGCCACTGGCTGGCTGACTGGCATGCGGCTGAAAGATTTTTCGCTACGAAGTTTACCACAGTTTGGTCAGCACAAACAAAAGTGTTACCTATAAGAAAACGGATGAAAACACGATCACGACCTTTGTAAAACAAGACCGGCAGACAGTTCACGCTACGATGGAGTTTCTCACTTTCCGTCAGTGAAGGAGGAAGGTCGTTGTATGTACTGCAATAAAAAAACTACGGTTTACTGCCTGAAATGTGATACACGCCTTTGTTTTGTGACGGGCAAAAATCCTCGCAACTGTTTTTTGAGCTTTCATGTTAAATAATACAGGCCCTTACAGTTTCTTTGTACTTTTATAAAAAATAAAGACTCTTTTACTATTATATTCTTTTACTTTATACTATGCAACTTCTTTCACGTATTCGATTAAGTACGCTAGGACGGACAAGTCATTTTAACACTTTTTTTACTAAGATTCGATAATGTCCGGTGTGGCGGACATCGCTTTTCTCCATAAGGTCGGGGGGTAGATTTTTTTTTCTTTTTTTGGAGGTTTAGAAAAACCATGAAAACTAGGTTATACAATAAAATTTTAATAAGTTTACTATCACATTCTCTGTCGAAATAAGGGTTAATGGGGTCGGATATATCGCAAATAGCTTGTTTGGGGTCTTAGATGACAGCTTTGCTCAAAAATATGAGAGTGATATCGATCTTATTAGGAAAAATCAGAATCATCTCGCTTTGTTATGGAGAAATCAGACATCGGTGGTCGAAGCAGAGTTCAATTTGCTGAAACGAACTCAGACAATGATCGACGAAAATCAAAAATTAATCCGTATGAAACTTAACGCCATAGAAGGAGCTATAAATTAAGTGAAAACTGAGTTACAAAATACAACACTCGTAAACGATTTTCTGATGACCGCTACGATGACAAATAATTTAATATTTAGCCTCAAGTCTATTCAGCAAACACTTTTGGATTCTGTTACTAATATATACAATGGTAAATTCAACTTTCATCTCCTCACCCCCGACCAACTGAGGTATGAACTGGGAGTTATCTCCCAACAGCTATCTAAAGATTTATCTCTACTAGTTAAAACCACTGACAGTTTATCAGAAATATATAATCTATTGCAAGTCCGTACAAGAGTTACATCACGATTTATTATATTTGAAATCATGATTCCACTATTTATTTATTTATTAAAAACTTTTTGTACACATACAGTAAAAATCTTACAAAATAACAATGCAATTTGTCTTTCAACAATTAACGGCAATGTATACGAAATATTAAGAATTTTCCCCATACCGCACCGCACGCACACAAGCGACGAGATGGTTGTGGTCCCGGTGGCCGACTACGTGGCCGTCAATCTAAAGCATGACTCATTCATACCAATCACTGAATGGGATTTAAGATCATGTTTAGAAAGAAACCCGCAACTTTGTTTATGCCATCTTAGAAAGTCTATACATATCATCAAAGACGATTATAGTTTTTGCGAAACGACGCCAAAGCAAAGTAAATGTAAAACCACAATTTCGGCTTGCAAGAACAGATGGTTGGAGCTAAGTAGCTTAAATAAATATTTTTATTTTGTTGTGAACCATGTTTCATAAAAGTTATATGCAATGATCAAATTACGCCTCTACAATTAACTGACTCTGGATTCTTTAGTATTGACGAAGGATGCGTTATAAAATCATCCGATTTCTTCGTTATCTCTCACAGTCGAAGGGAGAGTAATCTGAATATATCGTCTGAAGATATCTCAGATCAACAATATCATAAACATCTCTTTACCGAGTGCCTTTACAAATTATACCTCTGTCTCGTCTCTCAATTATAACAACCAGCTTCTAGATATTCAGCGAAATATTGAATGAATGAACGAATGAATGAATGAAAAATTCTTTATTGCACACAAAAATACAAGATACAAAATAGTGTAAATAAGAGTGATACAAGATATAATATATGTACAGAGGGCGGTCTTATCGCTGTAAGCGATTTCTGCCAGACAACCCAAAAAAAATTGAATATATATGAAGGATACCGAACCTCTAGCAGCGATGTCAAATCACGACATACACCACTACGCTGCGGTATATATATTATTTGCGGTAATTGGACTCGGCGGAGTAATATGGCTGTGCAAGCTGTGCCGATGCAGCGGCAGGCGAGGAGGCGGGCCCGAGGCCCGGCGCCCGAGCGTGGGCCACCAGCGGCTCCGGCGAGCCCGCCCCTCCCTATTACAGTACAAGTGCAGTGTAGTGAAAACAAAAGTGCAAGTGCTAGTGATTTAGTGAAAGAGACGCCGAAGTTTAGTGTTCCCGTCGAATACTTCACTCACACTACCAATTCCCCCGTATAAGTTAAGTTTAGTCCAAATAAAATTAACAATAAAAATAATAACAAACGGGGTGAAAATGTAAAATGTGAGAAAGCGTGGAACGGAACATTATTGACAGCACTTGCTGTGAACATTGTGTTCAAATGCCAGAGTCGACATACCAAGTATGTCGACTCTGGCGTTACTTGTCGCATGACAAACAACAAAAATCTATTAAAAAATTATTTCATTTCGTGGACACTCCGCGGTTAGTTACAGTTGCTAATAATCAAAAATTGCATAGTCATGGTGAGGTAGAACTGTTGTTGAAAGGACAAACCCAAGTTACAAAGTTAAGTGAGGTTATTTTTGTGCCGGGACTATCAACAAATCTTATTTATGTAGGCAAAATTGCTTCTAAGGGACTTGAAGTTCATTTTGACACTGAGAAGTGTTTATTGTGGAAAACTGCCAGTTGCAAGTGCTACAAAGGTGAATGGTGTCTATAAATTGGACACCGTGAGTCAACAATTAACAAATGGTCATGAGCTGGACATGTCAAACAGTGGCCTGGGTCAAGCCACATGTCCAGTCCGTCGGGACGTCGGGAAAATAACATAAAGAATAAATCGCGTTTAAAATCCGTTAAAAAGTCTTTAATTTCTAATACTCGCGTAAAATCAAACACTAGAAAATACAATGTCGAAGATACTAGATTGTGTTCTGCAACCAAAAAACATCAAAACACATTTTAAACTTCCGCCCAAAAACGATGATGATACATTTTCTTAGATCCCGTACATATGTTGTATGTACAAAAAATTAATTTAACCACAAAACCAAAAGACAAACAAGAACTTTCCGACGTCGAACAGGACTATCAGGAGGATATGGAAAATGTTAGTCAACTTTCTAAATTTGTCGAAAGCGCAATTGAATATACAGGGTGTCCCACTATCGGTATACTCAGCGCGAAGGGACTTGTAGTATTACATACATTGATCACGTAAAAAATACTTAAACAAAAAAATTACGTCAAAAATTTTTTGCTAAATTTTTTCTTAAAATCCATTTTTTCTTCTCTAGCTTCGAGCAGCCGGCATATACCGCTTCGCTAATGTGAGCATTTTGTATATGAAAACATAATCTAAACGATAGCTCACATGCGGGTGGCAAAGTTGGGCGGGTTGCATTCGGTGTAAAATATGTATCGGAGCATTAATATCATTAAATGAAGAAAAGTGTAGTTTAATAGCATATAGAACTGTTATTAAAATATGTCGACGATGTGAAATGATAATAAAATAGTTTAGTAATATTTACAAAGACCATACACGTAAAGCTGATATACCCCATTTGATTACTCCAGTATTACGTATGGGAAAGAAATTCATTTTCTGGAAGAAAACGTGGGCAAATTGTTGAAGGATATCCCGGTGTAAAAAAAGACACTTTAGGCCGTGTCTACAACATACATCCAACACAAACTGAATGTTATTATTTAAGAATGCTACTGCAACATATGCGCGGTCCAATGTCATTTGAACATCTAAGGACCATGAATGGTGTTATTTGACAAACCAAGGCGATTTCAACATTGGTAAAATACAATGTCAGATGATGTCATGTCCGAGCCAGCCACAAAATTAAGAGAATTATTAACCATCATCCTTATATTTTGCCAACTCTTAGAGTCAAGGAATACATTTCGTATGGGAAAGAAATTCATTTTCTGGAACAAAACGTGAGCGAATTGTTGAAGGATATCCCGGTGTAAAAAGACACTTTATGCCGTGTCTATAACATACATCGAACACCAACTGAATGTTATTATTTAAGAATGCTACTGCAACATGTGCGCGGTCCAATGTCATTTGAACATCTAAGGACCGTGAATGGTGTTATTTGACAAAATTATCAAGGCGCGTGCAAGGAATTTTGTTTACTGGAGGGAGACGAAAATTGGCAAAATACAATGTCAGTTGCTGTCATGTCCGAGCCAGCCACAAAATTAAGAGAATCATTTACCATCATCCTTATATTTTGCCAACCATCTAACGGCTAACCCCTTCGAGTTATGGAATACATTTCGTAATGCTTTATGTGAAGATATATTAAACAGAATGCGTAATGAGAATCAGGATATGACATTAGCATATAATGATGATGTATACAGTGATGGACTAATCATAATTGAAGATAAAATTAATGACATTCACTATCCTTCCCCCATATTCCCTCAAGTTAAAAATAGGTGCCCCAAATCTTAAACCACCAAATTTATGTAACGGGACCCGACTTCCAATCAAATTTCTTCGCAATAACGTGATCGTTTCAACATTATTGACTGGTACAGCAAAGAAAGAAAGAAAGAATATTTTATTTTGCCGAAGACCAAATCCAATCCAAGACCTTAATCAACAAATCACTACATAGTATAAAACAAAGTCGCTTTCTCTGTCCCTATGTCCCTTTGTACGCTTAAATCTTTAAAACTACGCAACGGATTTTGATGCGGTTTTTTTTAATAGATAGAGTGATTCAAGAGGAAGGTTTTAGTATATAATTTATTAGGTTTTAGACAAAGCGGGCGAAGCCGCGGGCGGTAAGCTAGTATATTATAAAAAAAATAATACAAAAACAGAGAAAAGGACAAAAGTGTGGCAGGCCTAGGGGCTCAGACGTTTTTTATACGACGTTTGACCCAACTACCCTCACTTGGCTAATAGTCGTCGACTTGCTGTGATTTATTATCCCCTTCCCTCGTAGTCTCTGTGCGTTACAGACGTGTATTTTATTTTATTCGTTCTCATTTTTAAATCAATTTTTAAAGTCAATTAATTATACTAAAATATTAGGCGCCCATAACCTTGAGGTGATGTTTTACTACTTAACATCAGTGCTTTAAACCTCACAAATCATCTCGTCCTACTCTGACTAATAAATAACTGTTAGTCACGCTACCAGGATCACACAGTTTCGAAGAGATTTAAGAACGCTCAGCTGAACTCATTCAACCACTGTGGAGATTGCGATAGCTGCGAATTACGTTCGTCACAACAAGTATTTCCTCGTTCAAGTACCAGGAGAATATAAATGGACAAAAGTGATTTGCGTTAATGAGCAGGACATTCATCTGTGCGACGAAGATAAAAACTCGCGTGAGTAATCCATACAGCTATCACACAGTATTCGGCCTTAAACCGTCCATCCAGTCGGGACTCAGTTGACAATTATTTTAATATCACCAAACGCCAAAAACGAAGTCTTGCTGATTGTTCTATACCACCCCCTTCGTCGATTTCGGAGATAAAAAATATGTTTGCTGATTTAAAAGAAATACAGGATTGCAAAGTTCGAATCGTTAACTTAAGCTCTCACTACCATTATTACCCAAAACCAAGACATACAAAAATCTGTTGAATGTGAAGAATTGCCAACATGAAGAATTGTTATCAAGAGTATTTGTATTGGAGAATGAAAATAAGGATTATAAAAAGAAAATAGCCTACTTGGAATTTAAATTGGATCAACTCGAAAAATCAGCCCATTCCAGCACTATTGAAATAAGGAATTTGCCTATACAAACAAACGAAAATAAGTAATCTTTCTTCAATATTGTGACCAGTTTGAGTTCAACACTATGTATTGATTCACCTATTCAACCAACGGACATTCGGGAGATATTTCACACAAAGTCTAACGCCGTAATTGTGGACTTTACTACAACGCTTCATATGGAGAAACTTCTATCAAGTTATTATAAATGATATATTTGATATCTTTATTTAGGCGTTTCGATTTATTAAAAATCGAAACGCCTAAATAAAGATAAATGTTTAAACACAGAACATATCAACCTATCGGGTGCGCCTTATACTATATTTATTTCACCCAAAAGGTTTTTTAAAGGTTTTTTACATGGCTCGGCAAAGTGTTAAAAACAATAAGATTTTTAGCACTTGGACAGCGCACGGAAAGATTTACATCAAGAAGAATCAGAAGTCGACCCCAGTCCGTATAAACGAAGAGGCGGATTTATTGTCAATACTTGCATGACTAGTCTTCTTACACTTTAGTTATAAATATTTTCAAAATAAATAATTAATATTTTTAAATAATTGGTAAGTAACATTTATCAATAGTTACGATATTTTTAATAGTTACATATCCGAGTGTCGGGGTCAGGGTAATTTTCTTGAACAAGAAAGAATAGACCTGAGAATCCTATTTTAATTATATATGTATCTATATAATATATAAAACTCAAAGGTGACTGATATAGTGATCTATCAACGCACAGCCCAAACCACTGGACGTATCGGGCTGAAATTTGGCATGCAGGTAGATGTCATAACGTAGGCGTCCTCTAAGAAAGGATTTTAGAAAAATTTTCCCCTAAAGGGATAAAATTGGGGATGAAAACTTATACCATGAAAACTTATCTTTTCCACGCAAGCGAAGATGCGGGCAACAGCTAGTATATTATAAACTCCGTTTCCAAGTTCGGTTCCAATTTAATCACTTCTTAGTCTTAGTCTGAATCTGTAATAAGAATTTGCAGCACCATAGTATTTTGACTCCAAAATCACTCAAACATAACATCGTCTAATTATATTATGTACCATATTTGTTTCAGCCTAGGCGATTATCCATCTACGGCGAGGCGTGAGACAAGGTGACGTAATCTCACCAAAATTGTTCACCAACGCGTTAGAGGATATGTTTCGGACCCTGGATTGGAGAGGGCGAGGCATCAACATCAACGGCAAGTATATCTCACACTTGAGATTCGCTGATGACATTGTCATTATGGCCAAATCGCTGCAAGAACTAAAACAAATGTTGAACGACCTAGTTGAATCTTCCTCACGCATCGGACTCCGCATGAACGCAGAAAAGACAAAGATAATGATCAACCATCATATTTTACCGGAGCCGATTAACATCAACGGAATCTCTCTCGAGATAGTTCAAGAGTATGTCTACCTAGGACAAACGCTCCAATTAGGCAAAAACAATTTCGAGAGAGAGATCAACAGGAGGATACAGCTGGGTTGGGCAGCATTTGGGAAACTTCGTCGAGTCTTTGCATCGTCACTTCCACAATGCCTTAAGACGAAAGTATTTAATCAGTGCGTCCTACCTGTTATGACCTACGGAGCCGAGACGTGGACACTGACAGTACGACTGGTCCACCAGCTTAAAGTCGCTCAGCGAGCTATGGAGAGAGCTATGCTCGGTATTTCTCTAAGGGACCAAGTCCGGAACGAAGTTATTCGCCAGAGAACGAAAGTCACCGACATAGCTCAACGAATTAGCAAGCTGAAGTGGCAGTGGGCCGGTCATATGTGCCGCAGAACGGACAACCGCTGGGGCACACATGTCTTGGAGTGGAGACCGCGGCTCGGCAAACGTAGCGTAGGACGCCCTGCTACACGGTGGAGTGACGACGTCCGCAGGGTTGCAGGCAACAATTGGCGGCAGAGGGCCGTCGACCGGGCTCAGTGGCGTGCTTTGGAAGAGGCCTTCGTCCAGCAGTGGACGAACAAAGGCTGGTAATGTAAACAGTAAACAGAAGATTTACCAGATTTGTTTCTCGATGAAGAAAATTCACAACCAGAGTTAAAAAATAATATTTCTAGAAGGCGAATTATTGACATAGATTACTTTTTCTCTAATTTACAAAAAATAGGAAGTCATGGTGTTTTCAATTGTGGCATACAATGTTTAAAATTAATAGCAGAGAAACGTGTTGGGCTTGAATCTAAATTCACGTTTGAATGCTCGATGTGCCAAAAAAGTTTTGTCTTAATAATGTCACTGGCGACTTATGGTACGGGAGCTAGCAACGTTTTAAAAAAAGTCATTTTACTATAGTTGGGTTTTTGATATGCTGTTTCTCTTGCTATTTCGGTTGGAGTCCGGGTTTATTTATTTATTTATTTATTATACTTTATTGCATTGAAAATACATATAACAAAGACAAGACTACAGAAACAGCAAAGGGCGGCCTTATCGCTAGGTAGCGATCTCTACCAGGCAACCCAACAATCAAAGGAAATATAACAATATGATGTGGGTGAGCAAAAATAAGGCAAACATAAGTACAATAAATAATTATACATACACTTACATACTTACAATACATACAATAAATACATAAATACACATACATAAATATATCCATAGCACATAAATATAATATACATATTATATACAAGATAAATATTAGTAACTATGCAGAAAAGAAGGAATCAGAAAAATAGAATAAAACAACAAATAAAAATAAAACTAAATACGACAGCTACACAAAATTATACAAGAGATAAATAATAATTTTTTAATAAAAATTTAAAAGCGTTCAAATTTTGAGCACTTCTGACATTTGCGGGGAGAGAGTTCCATAATTGAACCGCACGAACTGCAAACGAATTATGAAAGAATTTTGTTTTGTGAGCCGGAATCAGAAGTAAAAGGTTAGTAGAGGAGCGTAGATTACTCGAGCTCAAGTATTTAAATTTCTCTCGAAGATAGCTTGGAGCTTTTGGATCAAACAACACACAGTACAGAAGATGAAGGATATGGGAGTTTCGCCTCAGTCGGATAGGTAGCCATTTCAGCCTCTTACGGAAGTCGGAGACGTGATCAAATTTTCTCAAACCAAAGATAAATCGGATGCAGAAGTTTTGGAGTCTTTCAAGCCTATCCAACTGGGCTTCAGAAAGGTCAAGGTAGGATGTATCAGCATAGTCAAGGTGGGATAGGAGAAGGGAATGAGCAAGCGCTAACTTTGTCGGAATGGGTAGAAGATTACGCAGTCGTCGCAAAGCCCCAGCGGAGGCAAACAGCTTCCTGCTCACTTCTTTCAATTGAGGATCCCAAGACAGTGTTTGGTCAATGTATATGCCGAGATCCTTGACGATTTTACTGTAGGGGAGTTGAGTGCCACACAAATGAACTGCAGGAAGCGAAACCCAGTCAACCTTCGCGATTAGCGATGGGCTACCAACAATGATGACTTGCGTTTTTAGTGGATTGACTTTCAATCCGAACTGGTTGCTCCACTCAACGACAGAGTTCAAGTCATTATTCATTGTTTGAATAGCGTTCGGCAACTCAGCAAGAGTTGACTGGGTATAGATTTGGACATCGTCGGCATACATGTGGTAGAGAGAAGATAAGGATTTCGAGATAGAATTAATGAAAATAGTGAAAAGGAGAGGAGACAAAACGCCACCTTGAGGAACACCAGCTTGAATATCACACCATGATGAGGTGACATCATCGCTGTGAATCCTTTGCCGGCGTCCACCTAGATAACTATGAAACCAATCAATACTAGTTGGAGATATGTTAAGCGAACGAAGCAGACTCACAAGGACATCGAAGTCAACGGAACTGAAGGCGTTACTAAAATCCAGTAACGTAAGCAATGTGAGCTGCTTGTTGTCCATGCCAAATCTAATGTCATCAGTGACTTTAGTGAGAGCAGTAGTCGTACCATGACCAGGACGGAAGCCGGACTGGAGAGGATTCAATAAGTTGTTCTTATTAAGGAATATGTTTAATTGATTATGTACTAACTTTTCCAGGACTTTGGACAGGAATGGCAAAATGGAGATAGGTCGGAAATCGGAAAAAGAAGAAGGATTAGGTTTTTTTGGGAGAGGAATAATATTAGCCTTTTTCCAGGCCGTGGGGAAGGTACCCGTGGAAATGGAATGGTTTAAAATGTGGGTAATGACAGGAACGACTATGTCGAGGATAGGTAAGATCATGCTACGACTAATACAATCACTCCCAACAGCATTAGATGACAAAGACATGATATTCTTCTTAACATCACTGCTAGTAAATTGATTCAGACAGAACGGAGGAAAATTAGGAGTTGTCTGTCGGGTTGTCTGTAGTGGTTGCGTTTATTAGTGCGCATCGTATCTGCACAGGAAGATATACTTAACTTTAGTCATTTTTTAACGCGTAATTTTTAATCTTTTGCCTTTAGATAGATCCATCAGACATATTTTTTTTTATTGCAAGAAAGAAAGAAAGAAAGAAAAGACGTTTTATTCGTTGTTAAATGGGTGCCATACGCAATTTTTTATTTAAAATAATGTGCAGTGTCAATTGGCATCGGGTATTCACAATTAGAGGAATTCTTATCTGCAGTTGACTTACCCGTAATGACTGAGCCTCTTTATCAGCACCGACACAACCTTGTTTCTGACATTTGGGATAAGGCACTCAGCAAATCGATGAGTGAAACTGCAGGCCAAGAAAAAATTATAGCGCTTGAAAAAAACCGTGTAAGAATGGTCCTGTCATAGATGTCGTGGTAGACGGATGTTGGAGTAAACGGTCATATAAAAAGAACTATTCAGCACTATCTGGAGCTGCGGCTATAATAGGCAGAGAAACCAAAAAAATATTATTTATGGGTATAACAAGTGATAACTGCGTTAAAAACAACCGATTTCAAACTTGCACTTGCAACATTTACAAATACAGACAAATATGCTCATAAAATAAAAACTACTGGGCCTATCCGAATAAAATTTTTATGGGACCAATTCACCATCCCGCCTCGAACAAAAAAAGAATCACGTAAATCGGTTCAGAAACCTTGGAGTAATCGGTGTACATACATAAAAAAAACATACCGGCCGAATTGATAACCTCCTCCTTTTTTTGAAGTCGGTTAAAAAATAAATACTGCAGCATTTGCACGCTGGACAAATATCAAAATGAAAACCCAAGACCACATCAATGTTATAAAAATTATTCAGGCCCATCAATTTCTATGGAGTCTTCCATAATTGTAGAAGGCTTTAAAGCATCCATAGAAATGTATAGTTTGATTTCTGGTCGTCTTTTTTCTGATGGTGACTCGAGTACCTATTCTAAAATATTAGAAGCAAGACCGTATTATTTTGTAGAAAAGGTTGAATGTAGGAATCACCTGCTAAGGAATCTATGCAACAAAATGGAGAAGTTAACGAGAGATACGCACTACCCAATTCATTTTAGGTTGGTTTCAGAGCTTGACCGACCATCAGTGCGTACGTCAGTCGCGCTTGTCATATGTATGGAAATTCATAAAACCGTTCATAGCTAGACCGACCATACGCACGCGTATTGTCATGCGCATTAGTGTCATAGTCATACAATTGTTGATGCGTATCGTCAGGACCGACGGTACGCACTGACGGTCGGTCAAGCTCTGCAACCAGCCTTAGAAAACTTATTACAAAACAGCGTATTATGCGCATTCGATCAGCATACGTAAATGCAGCAAGAAATACCATAACTCTTCAGAAGATTTAGATTTTTGCACCCAGAAACTTTTTGAGGATATCCAGGTTGTACATTTGCAAGCATTTGATGACCAACCAAACGACCAAATGTAAAAGTCATTTCTGTACAAATCCGCAAAATTGCGATAATGTGCCGCACGATTTTTTTTTAAGTTACATATGGCAAAGCATATGTTTTTTTATAAATAATATTGCAGGCCATTCAAAAAGTCTCGTTCATGATGTAGACAGTAATATTGTAGAAAGTTTTCATAGTGTGGTGGCCAAATTTGTGGGTGGGAAAAGAGTGAATTTCTCATCTCGCCGTGGTTATCAAACTCGGTGTACCGCATCTGCTGTAAACTTTAACACTAAGAGAAAACCTGTTTATATTCTATATAAAACAATTGTACGGCAAAGTCCTACGGGTAAAATGTGTGCTTTGGATAACAAATATCACAAAAGGTGATTGTTAAAACGTATAACTAAAAAGCGTCATCCACAAAAGGATCTATTAATAAATAAAGAATATGGAGAGCAGTGTACTAAGCCGGATGTGAGTGATACCGTTTTGGAACAAATGAAAAAGAATTTTTTGAGCAACTTACAAAAAAGTGAAGAAAGACGAAAAATTGAGAGGTCAACAGTTCTACAAAGCGAATCGAGTGAATGGTTAGAACTTCACCGCACCTTGTTGACCGCTTCAAACTTTGGGAGGGTATTTAAAATGAGGGCTGATACTAGTTGCACCATTATAGTAAAACAGCTACTTTATAAACTGAACATTGATGTAGCGCTTGTTCGCTATGGGAAAGAAAATGAAAAAAAAGCATTGGATCAGCTCTGTGTTCAAGAAGGAGTAGAAATCAGTCCATGTGGGCTGTTTATAGATCCTGAGATTCCGTATCTAGGAGCTACTCCAGATGGGCTTATTGGAGAAGATATGATAGTTGAGATAAAATGTCCAATATCGGCGCACAAGATGGGTTTAGACTTGGCAATATCGACAAAAAAATTTAATTTATGGATTAAAGAAGAAACTGGCGAATTTAAAATAAATCAACAACATAATTGGTATTACCAAGTCCGAGGCCAATTACACGTAACGCGTCGAGCAAAATGTTTAAGGGCTGATTTTTCAATCACGAGATAAACAGTCTAATAACTACCCCTCGAATAGATTTATTCAATTGTTTATCTAACTCATAACGGCTCGCCTATTTTTCAATCGTGATTTATTTGATGAATAACTATCTGACCAAATATTTCCATATTGGCAGCTCTGCTCTCGGAGTGGCGAAACAAACATATTAAATTAGTCAGGTTAGAGCGGGATAGAGTCAACTCTTGCAATTTATCAACAACCGTCAATATGACTCACGTCAGGAGTGCATTTTAAGTTTATCTTGTGTTCTATGATTGTTGATTATTGTTTTGATTCGAGTAAAGAGTTTTGATTAAATTTGTGTTTAAATTTATATATTTTACGATGGAAACGACATACAGGCAGCGTTCGGCAAATTTTGAATTGCATGGTCATCAATACTACCAAAAACATCAATTTCAATATGATTTTAGTTGATAATAATTTTAAAGAAAGAGGCTTAATTGTTAATAATTCTATAATCTATGTTATTACATACGAAAATATCCCAAATTTGACGCGTCAGTTGTCAAATCAAACGCCTATTCGTCGAATAGCGCGCTATCTGGCCGTTGGAGCGGCAAATAGATTTATTCGTCAAATAACGTAGTTATTCGATAGATAAGTCCTATTCGTCTATTGAAAAATTGAATATTTTGTTAACTGAAGAATAAAGTGTATCTAGCTCTTTATCTGGGCATTGAAAAATCGGCCCTAAAACGTATATTAGGCAAAAACTACTTCTTCATAAATTGTAATATATTGACATTTCTATACTTACTTAATCGTTGGTCACGTTTCAACTACAATGTATACTACAGGGTTAGTTTCCAATGACCAGACAAAATTTAAAATTAATATCTAGATATTAAACCAAAGGTACATTTGAAACATTATTGTCGAATAAAATAAAATAAAAATAATAGCATTCATTTGAAAATGTCTTAAAAATTTCCTAAATCGTAAACACCGCCAGAATTAATGCACTTGTGTGCGTGCGCGCATCGCCAAATTTATGTGTGTGCTAACTTCTACCTATCTAGGTTGTTGAACTGAATTGTGCTTTTGTAATGTCCACACGTTCGCTTTTTAGTGGCGGACAGGAATGAAATCTAATTAAAAAAAAAACGTTTTATTTTTTTCATTAGATCTAAAATGTTATCGATTCTGAACCATTTCTGAAAATTTGGCCGGTCATTGAAAACTAACCCTGTATAGGGGGCGGTTAAAAAAACAAATTCAAATGTAATGACAGAATTATCAAGGTCCTTGAACCATGTAATTGCCTTAATTTGATTTAAAATAGGTTATTCTTTCTTGTGTTATATATTGTTGTTTTTACAGTAAAATTGTCTTCTGGTAAAATTTGTATACTTTTATGCATCACTAGCGGTCCGCCACGGCTTCGCCCGTGGTACATGTTTACGTTTTCTCTACATAAGAACCATCCTCGTACTTCAAGGAATATAATAAAAAAAGAATTATCGAAATCGGTTCAGCCGTTCTCGAGTTATGCGCTTACCAACACATTTTGCGAATTATTTTTATATTATAGACTAGCTTCCGCCCGCGACTCCGTCCGCGCGGAAAAATTAAGATTTTTTTTTTCTACGTATTTTTCCGGGATAAAAAGTATCCTATTTTATGCCCAGGATAATAAGGTATAATTATACCAAGTTTCATCGAAATCGAACCGTTAGTTTTTACGTGATGCCTTCACATACAGACAGACAGACAGACAAAAATTTATTTAATCACATATTTGGGTTTGGTGTCGATCCAATAACACCCCCTGGTATTTATTTTTTCAATATATTCAATGTACAGAATTGACCCTTCTACAGATTTATTATATGTATAGATGTAGGTACGTAAACATTAGTTAACCTCCTTTGTATGATATCCGGCTGGTGACCTGTACTTCAGACTTCTATTTAGTCTATTTCAGACAACAGTTTCTCACAACGTTATCCTCTACTGTACTTTGTGTAGTTAGTATAATTAAGTTTTGTAACCTTTTAATGTTGTGACAACCAAATAAAGATGATTTTATTTGTATTTACACTAGGTTACTGCCCGCGGCTTCGCCCGCGTTAGGGTATAGTTAAAAAAAAAACCCGCATAGTTCCCGTTCCCGTGGGATTTCCAGGATAGCATCATTTTCCCGGGATAAAAAGTTGCCCATGTCCTTTCTCGGGTATCAAAATATCACCATATCATGAAAATTGGTTCAGTAGTTTAGGCGTGATTGAGTAACAGACAGATAGACAGAGTTACTTTCGCATTTATAATATTAGTATGGATTACATATTTATTTAACTGTCTACATCAATTAGGCAATTGTGTAGAATCGCAGTACAGTTTTATTACGTTAAAACTAGTATTTAACCCGGCCTCGCGTGTAATTTCTAAAAATACATATTATGATAATTTAGAATACATTGTAATAACTAACAAATGAATAAATACATACCCAAAGAAGGATAGATCAGTTTCAATTGTGGTGGAGTTGACAAAGTTTGCGCCTGATCCTTAATTTTCGTGAAGTGATGCAAGAAATCGCCTGTCAGCCATAACTGAAATTAAAATCCGTATAATTTATTTATGTTTGTTTTTAAATACAAATAATTATACCATATCACTTTCTGAACGTCACCTTAAATCTATACTAATATTATAAAGCTGAAGAGTTTGTTTGTTTGAACGCGCTTATCTCAGAAACTGCTGGTCCGATTTGAAAAATTCTTTCGGTGTTAGATAGCCCATTTATCAAGGAAGGCTATAGGCTATATATCATCACGCTAGGGTCAACAGGAGCGGAGCAATGCGGGTGAAACCGCGGGGAACAGCTAGTGCTTTATAAATATGAATTTATAAAGAATAGAAAAAGTTCGATCACGAGGCGGGAATCGAACCCGCATACCGTTGTGGCCAACGAGTGGCTGAGTTGGTCAGGCATCCGCCACGGAATGGCGCAAAGGATGCGGGTTCGAGTCCCGCTGAGTAATCGAATTTTTTCTATTCTTTATAAATTTATATGAATAGGCTCATAAACTGCTGGACCGATATTGATGAAATTTGACACAGACAATCTTTAGAACCTGAGAAAGAACATAGGCTACCTTTTATTGCGAAATATGTACCACGGGCGAAGCCGGGGCGGACCGCTAGTTCTTTATAATTTAAATAAAATTAATCTACCTTAGGCTCCTTCCCATAACTGCCCAAGCTGCTAGCTTGCGCGATCAGCGGCCAGTCCTTGTTCTCAGCGCGCTGTACACAGCAATGCTGTCTCAGCAGCGATCCGACCCGTGTGAGAGCCCAGTCCGTGTCGAAGTGCGAGCCCGGCGCTGAGGCGACTAGAAACACGCTGAGAAACACAAAAAATGTAGAAAAATATAAATAATATTGATAAAATTCTTCTAAATCACACTGCAAAGTGGGAAAAAACGCTATAAAATTGACAAAAAGATAAAAAAATAAATAAATAAATAAACCTAAAAACACACTAAATCTGTAATAACAACCATATAGTCCATAAAAAAAACGCAAAAAAAAAAAGACAAAAATTAATCAAGTCAGTATAAACAGTTCTCAGCGCGCTGTACACAGCAATGCTGTCTCATATAGTACATGTCTCACATAGTATAAAACAAAGTCGCTTTCTCTGTCCCTATGAATGCTTAAATCTTTAAAACTACGCAACGGATTTTAGTGCGGTTTTTTTTAATAGATAGAGTGATTCAAGAGGAAGGTTTTAGTATATAATTTATTAGGTTTAGGAAGCCGCGGGCGGTAAGCTAGAAAATAATAAATAAAAAAAAACACTCACTTTATATGCGAAAAGTCGCATCTCTTTATCCTGTCCATATAATATGTCAATTGGGGTAAATGATAGTGCCCCAAGTACCGAATAAGGGACCGTTTGAACATTGTTGGGGACTCCCCGTCGTGGGGCATAGCCTCCGGGGGCAGTTGGGGGCAGCGGGGGCTGAACCAGAGCCTGGAAAAAACAGGATTTTATTAGTCTCACCAAAAAGAGCGTGAGTACCGAGCACATGTGTCAGAAGTGAAACTTCTTTCGAAAGATTAAAAGATATTAAAATAGTCGCCTGTCCTGTTTTGCGATGACGTGACCTTGAAATTTTACTCTCAACGCGCCTAAGGAAGTTTCACTTCAAAAATTATTACAAATTAAAACTACAGTTGGCTAAGAAATAATAATTGTAACTGTCAAATAATAGTATATAAAAAATTGAATTTTTTTTTTAATTAGATCAAAAATCAAATTCGGTTCAGTAGTTTTGGAGTCCATCGCTGACAAACAACGTGACACGTACCTATACAAATATTATAAATAAAGAGGAAAGGTTTGTAATTATGTATGTATGGTTTTCACGCATAAACTACTGGACCGATTTTGATGAAATTTGGCACAGACAATCTTTAGACCCTGAGAAAGAACATAGGCTACCTTATGTTGTGAAATATGTACCACGGACGAAGCTCGGGCGGAGTGCTAGTTATATATAAAGATATAAAAATACTCACCCCTGTGTTCTGTTCTCCCAATCGTCGATGTACAAATTTGCCGTCGAAACAACGACCCGTGTGGAACCGTCTTCATAGCATAGGACCATCATTTTCCTAGAAATTTCAAAAATATATATTTTAGATACATAATACATAATATATTATATACAAAAAAATTATGAATACTTCTTATTAATTTATTAGGTAATTAATTAATGTATTAACTATAAAGTGTGAAATTTAAAAAAACAAAGAGAGAACATGCCTATTTTATTTATAAACATACAGAAAAAAAAATCTTTGTATTATATTAACAAGGTGAGCATTTTAAATTAAAAAATATCCCTTTACTCTCTTCACTAAATGCATATCCATACTAATATTATAAAGCTGATGAGTTTGTTTGTTTGAACGCGCTAATCTAAGGAACTACTGGTCCGATTTGAAAAATTCTTTCGGTGTTAGATAGCCCATTCATCGAGGAAGGCTATAGGCTATAATATATCATCACGCTAAGCAATGCGGGTGAAACCGCGCGGAACAGTTAGTGGTATATTTAGCATATAGCGTGTATACATCCATATGCACTCATTACTGAGTGCATTTATTTTAATACATATTATAATACAAATAGACACTCCAATATTTTTTATTCGTATAGATTTAAGTAATAATGATTCGCCAAATGTGTTGAGAACGGCTGAACCGATTTCGTTAAAATTATTTTTTTATAATATTCCTTGAAGTACTAGGATGGTTCTTATGGAGAGAAAACGTGAACATGTACCACGGGCGAAGCCGGGGCGGACCTCTAGTACCACTAATATTATAAATGCGAAAGTTTGTAAGGATGGATGTATGTGTATGTTTGTTACTCTTTCACACAAATACAACTGAACCGATCACAATGAAATTTAGCACACATATAGAGGGTAACTTGATTTAACACATAGGATAGATTTTATCCCGAAAATCCCACGGGAACGGAAACTATGCGAGATTTTCTTTAAAAACGAGGGCGAAGCCGCGGGCGGACCCCTAGTATTTAAATAAAGATAAAATAAAATTCTTACGTATGGTGCTTAGCGAACGGCGTTGCCATGGTAACGAGATGGGTTTCCACATGTGGTTTCTTTTGGCTCAAAGTTTTCATGTCTGGACTGTCATCTCCATATAGTATTGTTAATTTTTTCGCACTGAAAATAAATCCATACTTATTGTATCCATATTAATATTATAAATGCGAAAGTAACTCTATCTGTCTGTCTGTCTGTTACTCAATCACGCCTAAACTACTGTACCAATTTGCATGAAATTTGGTATAGATATATTTTGATGTCCGAGAAAGGACATAGGATAGGTTTTATCCCGGAAATCCCACGGGAATGGGAACTATGCGGGTTTTTCTTTGACTGCGCGGGCGAAGCCGCGGGTGAAAAGCTAGTAAAAAATATTATTAATTAGTGATACTACAGATATAATAAATATCCATAAATACCTGTTTACCTGTAGCCTGCGAAATAATACTGTGCGAGCAACCAACTGGGGTCCACCATAAAATTGATTTGGAGCGAGCATTTTAGTTCACCGAGGCTGGAATCTAGGATTTCTGTAACAAATGATAGCAGTATTTATAAACAAGTAGATATAGAAGTTATATTAGAATAAAAGTAACCTAAGTTACTCCATATTACATCAACTATCTGTCAATCAAAGTCCCGTCAAAATCGGTCCAGCCGTTCCAGAAATTAACGCGTTCAAAGAAACTCTTCAGCTTAATGAAATTTGTATAGATTTTAATTTACTAGTTTTTAGTAAGTCATTCTTTAGTCGAATCCGATTCCGAGATCCGATTTGAAAAATTCTTTCGGTGTTAGATAGCCCATTTATCGAGGAAGGCTAGGCTATATATCATCACGCTAAGACCAACAGGAGTGGAGCAATGCGGGTGAAACCGCGAAGCGCAGCTAGTGAATTATAAAAATACATGACTTTGTCCACTAGTGAAACAATGCAACAAAACTAGTAGGTCACTACATAGTATAAAACATAGTCGTTTTCTCCCTATGTATGCTTAAATGTTTAAAACTATTGAACATATTTTGATGCGGTTTCTTTTAAAGTATAGAGTGATTCAATAAGAAATTTTATATAGTATAATTAACTAGCGGTCCGCCCTGGCTTCGCCCGTGGTACATATTTACGTTTTCTCTACATAAGAACCATCCTCGTACTTCAAGGAATATAATAAAAAAAGAATCATCGAAATCGGTCCACCCGTTCACGCGTAATGCCGTGACCAAGGATAACGGGTTTCATTTTTATATATACAGATTAGACAAAGCGGGCGAAGCCACGGGCGGAATGCTAGTAAAATCTATACTAATATTATAAAGCTGAAGAGTTTGTTTGTTTGTTTGAACGCGCTAATCTCGAGAACTACTGGTCCGATTTGAAAATTTCTTTTGGTGTTAGATAGCTCATTTATCGAGGAAAGCTATAGGCTATATATCATCACGCTACGACCCCACAGGAGTGGAGCCACGAGGGTGAAACCGCGCGGAGCAGCTAGTATATCTATACATAATATAATAAATCTGTAGAAGGGTCAATTCTGTACATTGAAAATATTGAAAAAATAAATAGCAGGGGGTGTGACTGGATCGATACCAAACCCAAATATGTGATTAAAAAAATTTTTGTCTGTCTGTCTGTCTGTCTGTCTGTATGTGAAGGCATCACGTGAAAACTAACGGTTCGATTTCGATGAAACTTGGTATAATGATACCTTATTATCCTGGGCGTAAAATAGGATACTTTTTATCCTGGAAAAATACGTAGAAAAAAATTAATCTTAATTTTTCAGTTTTATCCATAGACGTTGTTCTGTAGAACCGCGAACACACGTTGCATATTATTATGTATTTATAGGCTTAGCCGTATTGGGTCCAATATATATTTAGAAGATGTCATTGTCAGAGTTAATCAAAATGGAGAAATAAACCATCCACGCGAAGACCGACATCCGCGCGGACAGAGTCGCGGGCGGAAGCTAGTAATAAATATAATTATGTACCTTGAAAAGTAATGGAATACGGTTGTGAATGCGTTTCCTTAGCATCGGTTATAGTTGTATAGAATATATGGTACGGTGCGCTGGCTTCATGTTTTGCCGCCATTTTCCCTTTTGGCGGGATCACTTTGAAATAATCTTGATATTTACGTGTAGGCGGTATTATCGGACGGTAGTCTGAATCTGGAAAAAATAATTTGTAAATAGACAAAGCACTATTGAATATTTTAAAATGGAACTTCTTTAGACGCGTTGAGAGTAAAATTTCAAGTTCGCGCCATAGCAATACCGTTACGTAATGGAACAAGGCAACGATTTTGTTATATTTGAATCTTGCCAAAGAAGTGTTCTGACACGTGTGCTCGGCATACACGCTTTTTTTATTACAATCCCCACTTATATTATAAATGTTAAAGTAATACCACACCCCGGACACTCCATACAAAATTATCGTTTTGACAGTCACACTGTAGAGACTGCAAATGTGTGTGTTAACGCTTTATGGTTGGCACATTTTTGACTAGCGTAAAAAAAAATTCGCGTTTTTCTGATGAAATACATCCGTAAACAGCACAATATCTAACCATTTTCTACGAAAAACGATAATCACAAATCCAAAATAATAAAATTACTTTAAGTCAATTTGATTAATGTTGTCAATCTTCGTTGCGTATCGTCCCTGTAGAAAAATATGGACCATTTTATGTCTGATCGTGCGGGGTGAGGTAAGTGTTTAATTTTGGCGGGAGGCGGAGAGTGTCCGTTCTGTAGCGTTTAGCTACTATTATGTATTCTGTGGTAATACTGTCTGTCTGTATCTTCTTCACACCTGAACTGGTTTGTTTGAAATTTGAAACTAAGACAGTTTGATGTTACATGGGCGAAGCTACTTTATAATAAACTAGCTTTCCACCCGCGGCTTCGCCCGCGTTTTCAAAGAAAAACCCGTTCCCATAGGATTTCCGGGATAAAACCTATCCTATGTCCTTTCATATCAAAATATCTCTATACCAAATTCCGTGCAAATTGGTTCAGTAGTTAAGGCGTGATTGAGTAACAGACAGACAGACAGAGTTACTTTCGCATTTATAATATTAAAGTATGGATTTTAATTTAATAAATGATTAAAGGAAAATAAAAGATTTGAATTGAGAACTTAAAGTCTCAACTGACATTCAAAAAACAACTCAATCAAACAGCTAGCAAATTATTTAAATCTATACTCTTTTAACTACTTGCCTAGGCAAGTAATTAAAGTTTAGAAATTAATATGTACTTACCTCTCACTTTATTCTCTTGTATTGGTGATTTATCTCTTTTATAATCTGTATTCGGTTTCTTCACTACTTCCTTACTAATCTGTGGTTCATTTAATTTACATTCATTTTTAATCTTTTCTTTATTTTGATTATCATTTTTAATCTGTTGTTCATTTTGAGTATCATTTTTAATCTGTGAATTACTTTCTTCTTTCTTTGTACTACTTGATTGTTCTGATCTGAAATCATAAAAAAAAACATGATTTTAATCATAAATTTTAATTACCTATATTTTTAGGCCAATATAATAATTAGACATTGGATTATATGCATTTGCATATTTGCATATGCAAATGCATAAAACTCTCTAATTACGGCGTTAGTGCATATTTTAGCCTTTTTCCCCAATCGTGCATATTTCGTGCATAAATCGTTAAGTAGCGGGAGTTTTGATTGGTCGACTAACCTTTATTAGCCAATCAGAACGCTCAGCGAGTAAACAAACCCTATTTTGGCATGGTAAAATGGCAAAAAATTACAAAACAAATTACAAATGGTACATTTTAAGTAAATTTTGAGCCATTCAAAATAGGGCTAGATTACCCTTTTGGGGCTAAAAAGGTAAAACACGGGTTGAATTCCAAAAAAGGGCTAGATTTAGACCGGAAAGGTCTAAGGTGGCAACACTGCGCTCGCGGGTGACAAACATCACAAATTTGCGCTCGAAAATTTGGTAAAAATGCTTAATTGTATATTGGCACAAAAACTATACTCAATTTCAAGAAAATTTCAATGTTTTTGTACAATCTTTGATTTAAACATATAAAAATAATAAAGATTTTTTTGATTTATATGTGCATATTTTAGGCATATCAGTCGTTTTTAGTGCATATTTCGGCCTTTTTTAGTGCATATTTGCATGCATATTTTGGCATTTTGTTAGTGCATATAATCCGATGTCTAATAATAATATATATAAATCTTATCTTAATATATATAAATCTCGTGTCACAATGTTTGTCCTCAATGGACTCCTAAACCACTTAACCGATTATAATAAAATTCACACACCATGTGCAGTTTGATCCAACTTGAGAGATAGGATAGGTTTTATCCCGGAAATCCCACGGGAAAGGGAACTATGCGGGGTTTTCTATGAAAACGCGGGCGAAGCCGCGGGCGGAAAGCTAGTATATGTTATATGTTCTTCAATGAAAACAGTGGTAAAAAAATGGGGCAACATATTATTCAATACATAGTTCAATAAAGTTCATATCTATATTTACTAATATGATAAAGCTGAAGAGTTTGTTTGTTTGAACGCGCTAATCTCAGGAACTGCTGGTCCTATGTGAAAATTCTTACTGTTTTAGATAGCCCATTTGTCGAGGAAAGCTATAGGTTATATATCATCACGCTAAGACCAACAGGAGCAGAGCAACACAGGTAAAACCGCAGAGCACAGCTAGTTATTATATAAATTAAACATCATACTCACACTGTACTATTTCCATTATTTTGCTTAGCAACATATAAATTCTTCTCAATAATAATATTCAACTGATCTACGATCATACTCTTTTGTAGCACCAATTTTTCAGGAATATCGTAATCTCCATTACCATTGTAATTATCTAATATTTCTTCCACTGAAATAAATATTTTGGTGAAATAAATCTATACTAATTTTATAGTAGTAGTAGTATAATATTAGTTTTGTTAATGTGTTTGAATGCACTAATCTCAGGAACTAATAGTCTGATTTGAAGAATTCTTTAGGTGTTTGATAGCCCATTTATCAAGGAAGGCTATATATATAAGGGCATCCATACTTATATTATAAATGCGAAAGTAACTCTGTCGGTCTGTCTGTTACTCAATCACGCCTTTACTACTGAACCAATTTGCATGAAATTTGGTATAGAGATATTTTGATACCCGAGAAAGGACATAGGATAGGTTTTATCCCTGAAATCCAACGGGAACGGAAACTATGCATGTTTTTCTTTGACTATGCGGGCGATGCCGCGGGTGAAAAGCTAGTAGGCTATATATCACGCTTAGACCAACAGGAGTGGATCAATGCAAGTAAAACCATAGTACACAGCTAGTACTTGATATTTTTGTACTTACAATGTGGATGACTAAACTCTCTGAAATGGGCTGGATTTAATCTATAACACTTTTCGCCATATGTACATTCTTTTTTCATCCTTTTTGAACTTTGAGGATCTGTAAATTTAGTTAAGGGGGGTCGTATATGAAATGACACTAATATAAAATATATTGTGTGGCCTATTTGATCTGTAGTAGATCATATATGCAGTTACATTTAAATTTCAAAAATTTTAAGTGTTGCAATTTTCCTAATCAGTCACATAGTATAAATTTATAAAGAATAGAAAAAATTCGATCATGAGGCGGGACTCCAACCGCATCCTTTCGCGCCAAACCGAATGCCATAAAAACAAAAATAACAAATTCATATACCTATCACATAGTTTTAAGCTAATATAGACTCATACTTTATTTTTAGAATAAATCATATTATGATTATTTAGGAAAAAAAAATAGTTATGAAAAAATATCTAACAATGCAACAGATACATTTTAATGTACTAAATTCTTAAAACCTTTAACATTCATAGTAAGTTCCAAGACTTTAAATGAAGAATAATACCTAATTTAGCAACAATAATTAAACTTGTAACTCCGTTTACTTTTAATAGTTATGAACAAAATTTGATAAATAACAAATATGTTTACGAATAAAACGTACCATTCACAGTGTTCATGCGCTTGTTTGACGGGTTCATAATTAATAATATAGGTATAATAATTTAATTACTTTATTCTTCATCAGCAATCGGCATAGGAAATCCACTTAGAAAATGATTTATTTTGTATTTTAAAACTTTCCCATGCACTGATGAAATGTAAAAAAAAACGTTACGTCAATGTGACGTTTGCGGTTTGACGACATTTTGTCATTTTTGAAACATACGTTCCAATTTATGCATATGGAACTATTACGTGTGTTGACTAATAATTACAACTATTATAAACCAGTGCAAACTTAGCACCCCATCTATGGAATTTTGGGTCGAAAATGACCTTGATCGTTAGGTCCCCGTTAGGTCCTTTAAGGTCCCACAATTTTTTCGTTAGGTCCCCTTTAGTTTTTTTTTTAATAATTTTTTAAATTTTAGGTATAAAAAAATGCAACTTTAGCACCCCATCCATAGAATTTTGGGTCAAAAATGACCTTAATCGATAGGTCTCGGTTAGGTCCTATAAGGTCCCACAATTTTTTCGTTAGGTCCCCTTTAGTTTTTTTTTAATAATTTTTTTTTAATTTTAGGTATAAAAAAGTTACACTTTAGCACCCCATCCATAGCAAAATTGGCAAATTTTATCAAAATCGTATTCTTTACCGTTAGGTCCGTATAGGCTCATCATTGAAATTGTTAAATTATTTATTTTATTAAAATTATAAAATAATAAAAACCTGCGCATGCGCCTTAGAGCATTAAGGCATGCGCACATCATACATAAACAGCGCGAAATTTAAAATCGTATCGTTTCATTTATTAAATAAATCTATTGTTCTGAGAGTGCTTATTTATTAAAAACCTACTTTTCAATCTAGACTTAAAATAACTATTAGTGTATTAGTGTAAATCTATGGTGTATATATATTTTTTGTAGCGGCCACAGGGCCACACTATCTGGAATGTCATCGCGGCGTTTCTGCGTAGGGTCAATCATCATAATTATGGTAACTTAGGTTATAGTTGGAAATAAAGTTTTGATACTTTAATTTATTATTACGAGCTTTGTTTTTTTGAGAGATTAACAACCTCTTCATCTATATAATATTATATATATGTAATCTGGTACTGTTATCTGATACAGATAAAAAAAGAACAGCTAGTGAAAGTAAGAAAAAACATAATAAAATACAATTAAATTTTGTTTAATCAATATAATCATATGAAATCTAAAAGCCGCGTTCAGCCGCGAATAAAGAATAAGAATCACTATCATTATCTCTGACATCATTAACTCTTCCATGTCTGCAGTTATTCCATCTTGTTTTTTTTTTTGTACTGCTCTTCAACATGATTATCATGGTTCGGTCAAAGAATAAATCTCGTCGAGATACTGATTTTGTGTCTTTAAACATTTTGAACGGACCAGATCGTTCAATTTTATATTGTTGCTTGAATAGTTTTTAACTTGATTACTGGTATCATCCATGCAAAATAATAATATTAAACAAATCATACCTACAATAATGTGCAATGCAATCAAGATGAAAACATCAAAATATCAAGTCACACTTAACAATGCATTGAGATATTTCTCGTAAACACTCTTGTTTTTCCTTGAAAACTACATCTCTTTCAAATTGTTTCATTTTAAACTTATTAATCATAGTTTAAAGTTTTCGTCATGTTTTCAACTCAGTTTTCAAAAATATTTTTTTTTTAATTTTTTTTTTAGAAATCACTAAAATCCTAAGCTCGCAGAAAAAAAAAATCACTTTGACAAGCTTTGACACATCAACAACTCAGGTTTTAATGACAGTTAACTGTCAAGTGTTGCCAAATAAATTTTCGAAATAAAAAGCCAGTTTCATCTTTCGGACGTGACTAGTATAGATTTATTTATTGATTTAAATTTAATAAATGAAACGATACCAATTTAAATTTCGCATTGTTTATGTATGATGTGGGCTTAATGCTCTAAGGCGCATGCGCAGGTTTTTATTATTTTATAATTTTAATAAAATAAATAATTCAACAATTTCAATGATGAGCCTATACGGACCTAACGGTAAAGAATACGATTTTGATAAAATTTGCCAATTTTGCTATGGATGGGGTGCTAAAGTGTAACTTTTTTATACCTAAAATTAAAAAAAAAATTATTAAAAAAAAACTAAAGGGGACCTAACGAAAAAATAGTGGGACCTTATAGGACCTAACGGAGACCTATCGATTAAGGTCATTTTTGACCCAAAATTCTATGGATGGGGTGCTAAGGTTGCATTTTTTTATACCTAAAGTTTAAAAAATTATTTAAAAAAAAACTAAAGGGGACCTAACGAAAAAGTTGTGGGACCTTAAAGGACCTAACGGGGACCTAACGATCAAGGTCATTTTCAACCCAAAATTCCATAGATGGGGTGCTAAGTTTGCACTGGTCTATTATAATAATATAATTATTTTGGAATGTTATTATGAATAGTGAACGATATTCAAAATACAACATTTTAAATGGGCCATATATGAAATACGATATACTTTGTTAGCCGGTAATTTTCATTATCATTGCTATGTTTAATTACAGGCGTTGCATCATAAATCATAATCATAATTAAAACGTCTTATTTTATAATTACATATCCAATAATTTAGATGTTAATTCCCACTTATGTAATGGCGAGATGTTATAACTTAATATTTCGTTATTCTTTCCTCAGTAGAAAACATTATCATGCCTCCGTCACGTAAGCTATGTTTTTGTTATTAGGAAAATACGTGGAAAATACCAACAGTAGCTTGTAGCTACACAAGTCAATAACTGCTGCTAAAAACAACCGACTTCAAATTTGCACTTGCAACATTTACAAATACAGACAAAAATGCTCATAAAATAAAAACTACTGGGCCTATCCGAATAAAATTTTTATGAAACCAATTCGACACCATCCCGCATCGAACAAAAAAAGAATCAAGTAAATCGGTTCAGAAACCTCGGAGTAATCGGTGTACATACATAAAAAAAAAACATACCGGCCGAATTGATAACCTCCTCCTTTTTTTTGAAGTCGGTTAAAAATAATAATGTATGGCATTTGAAACTAGACAATATTATGAATCACGAAATAAAATATAATATCTCTAGATATACAATATATAAAATTCTCACAATGTTAGTTACAATACTCCTCTGAAACGGCTCCACCGGTCCTCATAAAATTTCGTATGCATATCGGACAGTTCTGAAAATCGGCCATCATCATCATTTTTGCCCGTTTTTGCCCGATTTCATTCATACCTCTGAGATAAGAGTACCTTAGGCAGAACAACATAATATGCTGGGACAGCTAGTATATATAAATGAAAAATAAAAATAGCAGTGACATACGATGCTGGGTCATTGGTAATTAATACACTGTATTTAAATCCTTAAATTGTAGAAAAGTTGTTTATTCAGTTATTTACAGGGTCAAGGCGAACAAGAATGTAATGTTCGACTAAACGTAACTTATATGAAGATAATTGTATTGATTGAAAATTACTAAGTATAAACGTTGAATTAAAAATCTGAAAATGTTAACAAACTTTGAAACTTTACTCAACAGTTTGTTAATTTTCATCATCCACTATCGTAACACAGTGTGTGTTTTCAAATAAATAAACAAGAACAAAATTATATTCATGTAAAAATACTTTATAAACCGCCTAACATTATAACATACAATAAAGGTACAGGGTGTCCCACTGTTCGTGTATCATATCTATAAAGTTATATACTTTAATATTATAAAGCTGAAGAGTTTGTTTGTTTCAACGCGCTAATCTCAGGAATACTGGTCCGATTTGGAAAATTCTTTCGGTGTTAGATAGCCCATTTACCGAGGAAGGCTATAGGCTATATATCATCACGCTAAGACCAACAGGAGCGGAGCCACGCGGTTGAAACCTCGAAGCGCAGCTAGTACATAATATAGTAATTATATCACACTAGCTATCCACCCGCAGCGTCGCCCGCGCAGTCAAAGAAAAACCCGCATAGTTCCCGTTCCCGTGGAATTTCCGGGATAAAACCTATCCTATTTCCCGGGGTAAAAAGTAGCCTATGTCCTTTCTCGGGTATCAAAATATCTCTATACCAAATTGCATGCAAATTGGTTCAGTAGTTAAGGCGTGATTGAGTAACAGACAGACAGACAGAGTTACTTTCGCATTTATAATATAAACTAGCGGCGGTAGTAGTATGGATAGTATGGAAGTACATCATACGATGCTAGTAACAACCCCTCAAAACGTCGCAACCATTGGATCAATCAAATATAATTAGTACAATATTGACTAACGCTGGGTTAGCAATAGCAGACATGTTATTTTTCGCTCCAATAACTACGAAGAATCTATATATACTAGGAATTTTCGTTAATTAATACAGTGTGTGAACGTCCTGTGTCGTGTTAAAATGCGGGTGAGTGTGACAAACGAACGGACAGATGAAAATTAATAAAAATTTAATTGATCGTTCTATTTTGCTAGAATTAGGGTTTCATAACTCATTAATTGGAAAATTTGGTTCGCCCTCTGTGATTTTTGATTGAGAGATGTCTCACTTGTCAAAGTGACATTTGTTATTTCAAATAGTACAGACACGGGTTTTGGCGCCAACTTATGTCGTCAATTAAATTAAATTATATTATTTTTGCAATCTCTTACGTTGATGGGATTTTGTTTCGTAAATATGGACGATGTTTGCTATTTTATGGATGGAAGCAAGAAATATTCTACTCTCACTTGCTACAACAAATCATAAAAAAGTAAATTAATTCAAAAGAACGGTCATTTGTTACTTACTGTGATGTCAATTTTATTTTTTTTTTAATATTACTAAGTACATTAATGAATTTATATTTTTTGGTTTTAATGGCATTCAAATGCTTTATAAATATAAATTTATAAAGAATAGAAAAAATTCGATCACGAGGCGGGACTCGAACCCGCATCCTTCGCGCCATTCCGGGGCGGATGCCTAACCAACTCAGCCACTCGTGACCCGCCCGAGTAATCGAATTTATTCTATCCTTTCAGTTTTATGTGTCTAAAGGGACACACCGCGCGCCATCTATTGAGATGATTTAACAACCATCACAACCAATATGAAGCACTTTTCAGTGAATACAATATTGTAACGATGGAACACGACCTTTTCTTGAATTTATATTTTTTGGTTTTAATGGCATTCAAATGCTTTATAAATATAAATTTATAAAGAATAGAAAAAAAATATTTATAAAGCATTTGAATGCCATTAAAACCAAAAAATATAAATTCAAGAAAAGGTCGTGTTCCATCGTTACAATATTGTATTCACTGAAAAGTGCTTCATATTGGTTGTGATGGTTGTTAAATCATCTCAATAGATGGCGCGCGGTGTGTCCCTTTAGACACATAAAACTGAAAGGATAGAATAAATTCGATTACTCGGGCGGGTCACGAGTGGCTGAGTTGGTTAGGCATCCGCCCCGGAATGGCGCGAAGGATGCGGGTTCGAGTCCCGCCTCGTGATCGAATTTTTTCTATTCTTTATAAATTTATAAGTACATTAATTTTAATTATCTTACACCCTTAAAAAAATAAGACTTTCTTTTTTTAATATTTTATCTATGTCAATATTTTTGTGCTTTCAGTTAATATGTTTTTGGTGTATGGTGGTGACGTTTGCGCGGGCGCAGGACTACTACGCGCCGCAAACATTTAAGCAGGTATGTTTGTTATTTCAATAATAAGATAATTATTTGAATAATTTAATTTTAAAAGTACTTTTATAAGCTCATATTAAAAAAAATACATTTAAATAATTATTGATTAATTAGGTATATTCTGATTTCTGCCGCTTACTTACCTAATGAACTCATGTAAGTTTTTAATAATATTATTTGCTAATAGTTAATACTACCCTTATTAATCAAATAAAAATTTACTTACATGTAGTTTATGATAGATTTAATTAAAAAATATATATTTTACATTGAGGGTAGATGACTATAGTCAAATTTTAAATCTATTGCGAAAATCATTGATTTTCTTCATGAATGATATAAATAAATAGATAGATAGAGAGAAGATTTTGAACAATTCTGACTATTTGAAGGCGGTTTAGTTTTTTTTTAAATATATTTTAGCTAACTTTCCGCCCGCGGTTTCGCCCGCGTTTTCCAAGAAAAACGGGAACTATGCGGTAGTTCCCGTTCCCGTGGGATTTTCAGGATAAAACCTATCCTATGTGTTTATCCAAGTTACCCTCTTATATGTGTGCTAAATTTCATTGAAATCGGTTCAGTAATATTTGCGTGAAAGAGTAACAAACATATAAGTATGTACACATACATCCATGCTCACAAACTTTCGCATTTATAATATTAGCAGGATTAGTAGGATACCTAATTATTGAAGATCTATTGTTCTCTTAGTAACTTATCTACACCTTTTTACTTATAATAACACTAGCTTTCCGCCCGCGGCTTCGCCCGCTTTGTCTAAAACATAATAAATTATATACTTAAACCTTCCTCTTGAATCACTCTATCTAATAAAAAAACCGCATCAAAATCCGTTGCGTAGTTTTAAAGATTTAAGCATACAAAGGGAAATAGGGAAATAGGGACAGAGAAAGCGACATTGTTTTATACTATGTAGTGATGATTGATCATGACGTATAATATCAATGATATTATATATAGAAACAAGTCTTCACATACATACAAAATATGTTGTTTAACTTCGAATGCCTTGAAGCGTGAGAATTGACCAAGCGTGCAACATGTTTATGAATATAATTGCTGTTTCCTAATTCCTTGCATTTTACAATCACATTTGGGAATAGCGTGATAGGAGACAATGTATTCTAAGTACAGTACGCGTCACGTAAAAAGAACGCTGGATGAAAGTGATGGGGTGTGTTTGCGCATGGATCGAGTTTTGCACGTAAGCTATGTGCCGATTATTTTATTTTTGAACTAGGCTCGCGAATCGTGGCTTCGGAACTACCTATTTGTTATTCTTATACCACCTCATAAAACCAAATAGACCGATAAATCGCCAATGCGCAGCTTAATCGTCAGCGTTCTTTTTACTTGACGCGACTTCTAGTATCCGTTGAATAATAGTCCGTGCCTATAATTTGTCACATAGCTGTGCGCGGTTTTACCCGCATTGCTCTACTCCTATTATTGTTGGTCTTAGGGTCATGATATACCGGGTGTCCCACCGTTGGTATACTAAGCTCAAAGGAGGTTATAGTTTTGCATTCGCTGAGTACGTAAAAAATACTTAAAAAATTCCAGACGCATTTTTTTTCAAATAGACGTATTCTTAAAACTCTATGTGTACACCCCTAATAAGCAACCGGCCTAACTTTGCCACCCTCACGTGAGCTATCTTTTAAAATTATGTTTTCATTAGTATACCGATAGTGTTACACCCTGTATAGCATATAGCCTTCCTCGATAAATGGACTATCTAACAGTGAAATCATTTTTCAAATCGGACCCGTGATTCCTGAGATTAGCGCGTTAAAGCAAACAAACTCTTCAGTAAATTTAATTTGACATATTTTTTTTTCCTTCTATTCTTTTCTTTTATTTTTAATCTAATTTAAACGAATTTAATGAATTAAAATAATATTTTTATTTAATACTTGAATACTAATTTAAATATTAACCACATAATCTATGCCGCTCTGTTATAAATTATATTATATTGTTAATCGTTTTTTGGTCCCGCAGGACAGGCTTCGCCTAGTGCGGGAACCAATGAATCTCATAATTATATTAATATCAAATTATTTAATTAATTAATATTGTGAAATACACCATATTGTAATAATCCTGTCTTGTTAAATAAAGGAATTATTTATTTATTTATTTTATTTTAGTATACATATATGCATATTACGTACATAATATATTATATAGGTACTCAACTAAGCCCCGTTTTTCTTAAAAATGTTAATTAAATATCTTGCAAAAATACTTAAATAATCTCATCTTGCAACAGGGTAACCAATTATTTGAACCAAGTAATCTCCCTTGGAACTCAGCCTTACGGAAAGCGAATGAAGTAAGATATTATTTTAAAACTAAACACTTCTATTGTACAGAGTATAAAGTACCCTATTCTCTTAAAAATAAGATCTTATTTCCTATAGATATCCAGTAATCTTACTAGTAGATCTTTTAAATTAAATGCACTTTACGACTTACTGTACAACGTATAAACAACTCTATTCCTTATACCTACACTGTAAGGTCTTAATTCATATGTAGATAGTGATGTAGATTTGAATCTTTCGTTAATACTTTCAGGCTTCATGTAGAATGTTGTATTTTATAGACATCTATAACTTTAAATACTAACACGAACGACAAAGCATGATATACCTAGGCTGTATATTTATTTCAGTAAGATTGTAAAAACCGTTAGTTTACTATCCTCGCGAGATGGTACTGTCGAAAAACTGTAATCCGTATAACAAATAATATAATATTATATTGTAGGTACTACTACTTCCTACTTTACAATATAACGCAACATTTTTCGGTAGATTTCAATCCATCGAAGTGACAGATTATTTCAATTGACCCCCCGTAAAATTGTCAACTGTTTAAAGGCTGTCCCTGATTGGCCTGTCTTAAAATATATCGATGTGTGACGTCATAGATTATAGTTTTGACAAAAGCTCGTAGCGAAAGCTATGTAGCGTTATCATTTCGAGAATTTGGTTTTCACAATTTGTATTGTGATTTGTATTATTTAGGTAATGGTTTCACTTCGATAGGTACATTATAATCTACTGAAAAATACGCGTTTAAGTGTAAACACATTATACGGATTGTATTTTTTAACAATTAACATTCTCAAGAAATAGATTATAATCGATGTTTACAATTTTACAGTTATTCATACATGTATAAAAAATTTGGTGTACCTCGCGAACATAGTAAAAAGAGAGAAGTAGGCCAACTCCCAGCGTTTAGGCGCACGTATCTAAACTCGAGAGGCACAGGGTTGTCACTTGTCACATTGATATTTTAAATAATTGTATAAACACGAGACCGGTACCCGAGTGGTTCTCTCTTTTTACTAAGACGCGAATGAAGCCATGCCCCAGCTAGTATACAGTATGTATATTTTCAGGCCGGCCCCTACTACAGGGGTATGTTCTCAACGGGGGACGCGGACACAGCCGGGTCGGTATCACAGTCTTGGAGGCCGGGCAACGAAGCGCCTGTGTATGAAGACTATCGCGACAAGAGTAATTATGCTGGTAAATAGTTTATATTAAGTTTTAAAAATATAAGGTTACTTATACTTATACTTTTTCGCGCCAAAATGAAACGTGCTCAGAAAAATAATAGGCTGGTACCTGTATTGATATAAGCCTACCTATTTTATTATCTACTTATATTATAAAAATGAATCCCAAAATGTGCTGGTAAGCGCATAACTTTAGAACAGCTGAACCGATTTCTTTAATTCTTTTTTTATTGTATTCCTTGAAGTACGAGGATGGTTTTTATGTACCTAGATAAAACGTGAATATGTACCACGGGCGAAGCCGGGGTGGACCGCTAGTGTAATATAGATATCAGCCTATTATTAGGTCTAAGGAGAATTTTATGTGTTCTAAGGAAGCGACATTCTAAATCGTCATAATATAAAAGCTAACTTGGATCAAAATGTTTGGAGTTTATTTTTATTTAATCGAAAATACTAAATATAGATTAATATTACTATACCTTGCATAATAATAATTTTTTTAACATAAATACAGCTCTTATAAACCTGCAAGGCAAAAAATATCACTATATTATAGTGCTTTTAATTAAAAATTGCTTTCTAGCACCACAAGAAACAAAGCCAGAACCGTGGCGTCAGCCCTACGGGATGTCAAAAGAACAACAGGCGTCAATTCTTCACCATAAGCAATCTTTAAGCGCGGGTAAGTAAATGTTCTTTTATAATGTAACAACACGACCTAACAAGGCTAAGTGAAGATGAATGAAATCGGCAGTCAGCTAGAATTCCGATTGTTTTTTGAAGTGAAACTTCTTTAGGCGCGTTGAGAGTAAAATTTCAACGTCGCGTCATGGCATTGCATCGTCAAGTCATAGAGTAAGGCAAAGATCTTTGAATCTTTGAATCTTGCCAAAGAATTTTCACTTCTGACACATGTGCTCGGCACACACGCTTTTTTTATTTATTTCCTCATCGATATTTTTTATTGTATTGATGATTACGTAAAAAAATCTACTAAACAACAAAAACAGTATATGAATAGTTTTGATACTTCGTCAGCGCCTTTTCCATCAGGGTTGTACATAAAAAGTTTTAAGAATTTATCGAATGGAAAAAAATACATCGGGGATTTTTGAGTAGGTACCTATTTTTTGATAATCAGCGTATGAATACAATATGTTCCTTTGATCTTACTATATTTAATGTTTGACACTCGGTATACCTCTAATATGAGTACAGATAAAAAAGTATATCTCGAGCCCGAAAATAGTTTAATTCTATAATTATCTATTATAAGAAATTACACGCGAGGCCCGGTTAAATATTAGTTTGAATGTACTAAGAATGTACTGCGATTCTACACAGCTACCTAATTGATGTAGGTAGTTGATAACAAAACGCAGCAAATCAACGACTATTAGTAAAGTGTGGGTAGTTGGGTTGAACGTTTTATAAACAACGTCCGAGCCCCTAGGCACGATTCGTACGAATGCTCCACGAGTCAAACTAACGCGGCTCTTTATAGTATTCAACAGCTAGCATGTTCTCACAGGTAATATTGACAACTATTCACCCAAAAAATACTAAATCAAAAGTTTTGATTTATTTATAATTAAATACATACGTAAGTTTTGATTCAAAACTTACGTATGTATTTAATTGAATTGCTTAAGATATTATGATATTCCTTAAGATGGCGCCTTCCGATTCGAGTACGCATCAGACAATGGTCTAGCCGCGGGTGAAATGATCGAACCAGATGGATCCAGGGTTGGCGCCTATCAGTATAAGGACCCGAGCGGTCAGCTGGTCAAATTGAAGTATAGAGCTGGGAAGGAGGGGTTCCAGGTATTGTATTTTTATTTTTTTACTAGCTTTCCATCAACGTCCGCGTAGTCAAAGAACGCGCATAGTTCCCGTTCCCGTGGGGTTTTTGGGATTAAAGCTATTCCATGTCCTTCCTTAGTTTTCAAGCTATCTCTGTAGGTACCATATTTGAAGTAGGTAAATCCATGCAGTAGCTTTTGAGTTTAGCCTGGACAGACAAACAGACACAAAAATTCTAAAAACTGGTTTTTGGCACCTCTTTACTTTTGAAGTTTTTTTATTGTCTAACAAATACCATTCAGCCTCTTGCATAGCGATAACCGATATGCAATTCCGTATAAATCCACAAGCACACTAACAAAAAATTAATTAATTTCAGATCTTGGAAGGCAGTCATGTACCCAAGAGCCCGCAACCAGTGCCACCACAAAATACAGGTATTTTTGAAGTAAAACTTCTTTAGGCGCGTTGAGAGTAAAATTTTAAGGTCGCGTCATGGCAATACCGTCACGTCAAGGAGCAAGACGAAGATACCAATCTTTGAATCTTGCCAAAGAAGTTTCACTTCTGATACATGTGCTCAACACACGCTCTTTTTTTTGTTCACTTACTTAGAAGACTCTTGAAATCATCGAGGGATCAAAGCCTTAGCCTTTGTGCATTTGAGCATTGTGCCTGCAGTGGCAACGTAAATCAAAATCATAATATACTAGCTTACCGCCCGCGGCTTCGCCCGCTTTCTCTAAAACGATTTGAGATTTAAACTATCTTATCTCTCAAGTTGGATCGAACTGCACATGGTGTGCGAATTTTATTATAAGTAATCGGTTAAGCGGTTTAGGAGTCCATTGAGGACAAACATTGTGACACGAGATTTATATATATTAAGATAATCTATATATATCTATAATCTATATATAATCTATTTATATCATAATATAAAAAATATCTTTATTTTTTCATATGAGCTAAGAATACAAGTTGGAATTTATTTAACATTTACAAGTATTATATTTATGTGCTCACGCCTTAAATACCTTTCAAAATATGGAAGACCTCTGTCTTGATTCTTAATAATTATTGTAACGATGATTAATTCCAGACGAATATTACCAACAATCGTATGATCAGCAACGAAGACAGTACGATGTACCACAGCAGTACAATCAGCAACGACCTGAACCAACTCAGGTATTTATTTAAGCTGACTAGCTAGACTAGCTGTGCCTTGCGGTTATGATATAATATAGCCTATACTCCTTTCTTTCCTACTACGCCTTTCTCGATAAATGGGCTGTCTAACATCGAAGGAATTTTTCAAATCGGACCGGTAGTTCCTGAGATTAGCGCGTTCAAACAAACAAAAAAACAAACTCTTCTAGCGCGACAGCAATAGATAATAGGAAAACCTAATCGTTTTGTTGAAATGTATCTTGTTTTTAATAATTTTAATTTGTTTCATTTGATATTTAGTTTTATTGCAGTCATTTTTATTGCTATATTTTACAAATGAGCAATTTAAAAAATATAAAAAAAAACCCAATAACGAAGTGGGATTTAAACTCGCGTCCTAAAAGACGCAGAGATTTTTAATTTTTAGAAAAAAAAACTCAATTATTTAATTGTCCCAGGCACCATTAGACCCCCGTGGGGCGGGGCAAAACTTCGTACAAAACTGGAGGCCGGAAGGTTATAGCGATGGACAGGTATGATTATTTTTTGGTGTGATTTACTGATTATTATACTAATCCTATCCTACTTTTACTACTAATAGTATTAATGCGAAAGTTTAAGAGGATGAATGTAGGTGTGTGAGTATGTTTGTTACTCTTTCACGCAAATACTACTGAACCGGTTACAATGAAATTTAGCACACATATAGAGGGTAACTTGGATTAACACATATGATAGGTTTTATCCCGGAAATCCCACGGGAACGGGAATTATGCGGGGTTTTCTTTGAAAATGCGGGCGAAACCGCGGGCGGAAACCTAGTTAAAAAATAATTGTATCAGATTTTTTCAAAGCATTTTGAGTATTTTAAAGTGAAACTGCGCGTTGAGAGTAAAATTTCAAGGTCGCGTCATGGCAATACCGTCACGTCATAGAGTAAGGCGACGGTTGTACCTTTGAATCTTGCTAAAGAAGTTTCAATTCTGACACGTGCGCTCTTTTTTTAAGTATTTTCTATTTTTTTTATAATTGTTCTATTTTTCAGTACCGTGATAACGACATCGATCCCAGCAGACCACACTCATTCGGCGAAGGTTATGCCTTCGCTTTCAAGGGAAAAGGGAATTATTAAACCAATACGTAGATATAGTATTTGTATGTAAAAGAGTAAATTTTGATGACATTCCTGTGTTTTATTTATATCCCTCTAATGTTAACCGAGTTTCTTTTTTTTTTTGTAAGGTGTTTCAATGTTAGCCAGAAGGGCTTTTACATTTTAACGCGGACGCGGGGGTGAACTGAAGGTTCACCCTGGTAGCGACATGCACAAGGGCGTCCCTCCGCCACGGGGATCTCGAACCTCGGCTTGAGCTGTCGCTTGAGTGGAGGAGGCCAGAAGGGCCCTAATCGGACGGGCCGAGTTTCATGAAAATTAAGTGTTGTATCATTTAGTTTGAAGTTTAGCGGTTGAAGCGATACTATTGGTTATTTACAAACACATTCCTCGCTACACATTTTCGCACATTATATTGGTGGAAAAGCATCCTAAAGATAAAAAAATACTAGATTGGAATGAGAAATTTAAAGTACATAATATGTTTATGTTTAAAAACATATAGGTATATATCTTAACTTTGACCTTTGACTTTATAGCAACAACGAGAAGCTATAATAAATATAATATAAATTGAATCGCAAAATGCGTGCGGTAAGCGCATAACTCGAGAACGGCTGAACCGATTTCGTTAATTATTTTTAACCGACTTCAAAAAATGGGAGGAGGTTATCAATTCGGCCGGTATATTTTTTTTATGTATGTACACCAATTACTCTGAGGTTTCTAAACCGATTTACGTGATTCTTTTTTTTGTTTGATGCGGGATGGTATCGAATTGTTCCCATAAAAATTTTATTCGGATAGGCACAGTAGTTTTTATTTTATGAGCATTTTTGTCTGATGACTTAATTGAAATGTAGCAAGTATCTTTGATTCACTTCCCGGTAACCGATTGAGCTGAAATTTTGTATACGTATGTAAATTGGATAGCGATGAAATATTATCATGACATACAATAGAACTGATTTGATGATGGAATCGGAAGACGGCCATAGGAACTCAGTAATATATTGACTCAACTTTATCGAGTTTGGGCTTGTTTGATTCGTGTTGAAAAATACACTTAAAAGTTACAACCGACTTCAAAAACGGAAAAGTAAAAAATAAAAAAGATTTGATATTATTAATTTGATTGGAAATGAAAGAGGCTTCCACCACAGGAGTGGTTCTTGTACGAAAAAAGATCTATAAATTAGTATCATCCATCATCATCATCATCATCATCATCATCATCAAAATATCTTTAAAGGTTACCCAATTTTTGTATAATCACCTATGTATACATTTTTGTCTTGATACTGTAATAAATTAATAATATGGAGGTAAAAAAAAGATAAATAAAAAATTACAAAAAAAATATGTTTTAATATATTATATAGGTATAATTTTATATAAAAAACTCCTTCGAGCCGGATTTGAACCAGCGACCTATGGATATCAATTTAATCATTCTACAGTCCACCGCTCTACCAACTGAGCTATCGAAGGTACGAGAATAATGTCCAAAATAAGCTATAGGTTTTTTTATTTTACATTTTCTATTCTCTTTGTATCCTATCCTATCCCACTAATATTATAAATGCGAAAGTTTGTGAGGATGTGTGTTTGTTACTCTTTCACGCAAATACTACTGAACCGATTGCAATGAAATTTAGCACACATATAGAGGGTAACTTGGATTAACACATAGGATAGGTTTTATCCAGGAAATCCCACGGAAACGGGAACTGTGCGGGTTTTTCTTTAAAAACGCGGCGAAGCCGCGGGCGGAAAGCTAAAAAAAAAAATTCCCTTCACAACGTCCTAAATAAATCTTAAATGAACTGAATTTAAGCTATTTAGTGAATTTGTAGCATATTATAATTAAGTAGACTAACAGATATGTAATTCATATTTAATACAAGCTGTGCTCCGCGGTTTCACCCGCAGTGCTCCACTCCTGTTGGTCTCAGCGAGATGATATATAGCCTTATGGCTTATAGCCTTCCTCGTTGTGGACTATCAAACACCGAAATAATTTTTCAAATCGGACGAGTAGCTCCCGAGATTAGCGCGTTCAAACAAACAAACTCTTCAGCTTTATAATATTATATAGATTACTTATTATCAAAAGGAGTTTCGTTTATAAATAAAACAACAATCTAGTTCATATACCCACATTTTATTAAGACATCACAAATAAATAGGCACAACAATACATTGTAAGTATAAACAATAACAGATAAACTATAAAAATTTTAATTCCAACAGAAATATAATAATGATAACAATAAATGTACAAATTAACAATTATTAAAATATTACGGCCAAACAAAATAAAAACTAATGAAATGAATAAAATTAGCTTAATGATTCCAAATATACGACACCAAGCATTCATTATTATGTCATTAATGATAAATTCCTGCGACATTCAAAAGCTTTAAAATATCACTATACTATCACAATAATATCATTATTAGCATGTACTAATCAACTAAAAGGACTGACAATTTCCTTACTATCGAACGTGACTCGGAAATAAATAAAAATACTGTATTGAACCTAGGTTACAGCAGTGGTGGCTCAGAGGTGAGACCTTGGACTTCGAATCGATAAGTCCGGGGTTCGAGACCAGGCGGACGCGCAGGAAATTATTGATTTTTCAATTTATCTGCGCATGTTGTATCAGAGATAGAGAGATGTGGAGGAAACCGACGTGTCGAAGAATCAAAAGTTCGACGACATGTGTCATCCGCCAACCCGCACTTGGCCAGCGTGGTGGATTATGGCCTATGGCCACATAGGAGGCCCACTGCCCAGCAGTGGGAACGTAGATAGGCTGATGATGATGAAAGGTGGCGTGGCAAAACGAGCGGGTTATATGTTGCAAATAATTTCCGCTAGGGGCGCTGATCAATGACTATAAGATTGTTCCTCGAGTTTTAATGAATTTCGTTCGCCATCTGTTGCTATTCCGTCGTATCACTACAATATTGACTCAATAAAAAATGGTAGGTACACTATTTTTTTTTGGTTCACTGGTTCTTGATGTGTTCTTTTTTCAATATTGATACTTTTAGCGCCATCTAGTGTCCTTACTAGAACTAATTTCCAAATCACGGTCAATAGTACGGAGATTGTCAGTTCTCTTAGTTGATTGGTCCATGTATACAACAATTACAAGAAAATAGCACTACTCATTTAAATGTATACGATAATAAAATATTTTACAAAATTCACGTATTATTACTGCATACACTTTCAGCGGTTCGCTGTCACCTTACACTAACTAACACCTACAATTATCTGAAACTAAATAATGATAAAATAGTTCAATCATTACGCAGAGTAAAATGAAATTTTATCATTAAAATAATGATAGATACGTTAAGGACCCAAATCCAGCTATTGTTTTTAAAATTCAAAACTATTATTTTGAACGAATCAAATATGAATGTATGAAATATCTCGATACGATTAAGATTATTTCTCTTGAAGAGAACTTACCTAACATGCAATGATTTAAATACTAAACACTACTTATATTGGAAGTTTATGTGATTATTCCATATTACTTTTTCTACTTCTAACAGCTATTAAAATGTTAAGTATTGTGAATATAAATATAGTATATTAAAGTTCAAAGAGTAAAATTTTGTTCTTAGTAATAAATTGATAAGCGGACTTAGTAATTATATAGAGATGTTAATTAATCAAATGTAACAGACCAAGTTTCAATACATTTACCCAATCCACTCTACGCAGCCATACGTAAGAGAATCGGTATAAGTCTTCCATATTTTGTATCATTACCAAAATGTTAAAATTTCCGAAACAACGTGCCTACAAAATGACGTCAATTAATGATGTGATGATATTAATAATTTGATGACTTTATGATAGATTAATATTATATGCGTATACGATTTTCAATACGTATTTTTCGATATGCATTTGGATTAAATATTTGATATGGCTTGATTCATTTATTAATGATGAACGCACATGATCTTTCGTGTTTCGATTTCAACTTTCAGTAATGAAATGATATTTTTATAATGATATGACATAGGAAAATGACTTAAACAGTATCGAAACAAGTTCTATTACATTTATTATATATTTTAATACCATAAAGAGACATCAACATTCTACTTTCTACGTAACGAATATATCATGATTTTATTATACGAGAAAGAGAGTAATACACTTACATGAGATTCTATCATTAAAACTTTATCATTAAGTAAATGTTCTAGAAGCTTTTAATGATAAATATTTCTTATAATAATGATAATGATACACACACATTAATATTTGATGAATTAATCTACTTTATCAGTAATTATTATGGTATTTTATACGATTATCTATATTATAAAGAATATTATTGTTCAAAGTATCTACTAGTATAGCAATATGTATTAAAATATAAATAAATCATGCTATATTGGTCCATTTATTCTGCAATTATTAAATAAGAGCTAGCGCGCAAGAGCAACTTTTGTCTCCGCAACTATTTTGTCTCTCCCATCAACTCTATGGGGAGTTGCGTCGCTACGTGCGCGCACTTTCTTACTGGCCCATACAGTTGATGGGAGAGACAAAATAGTTGCGGAGACAAAAGTTGCTCTTGCGCGCTAGCTCTTAGTGCAAAATTAACAAGTGGCAAATCTGGTGGCAAGCTTAATAATACATATAAAAATTATATTTATTGTCTTTAAAATGTAAATTAAAAAACTATATTGTCAAAGTCACAAATGCAAAATTAAAACGTATACAGATTATAAATAATGGGGCTACAAAAAGTCACTTAACATTATTATCTATGCCTAATATAGTTATACAAAATAGTAAACGATTTTGCAGCCAAAATTTGAAGTAACATTCAGAAAATTGGTCATAAAATCTACATAAATTTTCATTAAACATGTCTAGAGAAATATATTTCAAAACGCTACTGTTAAATATTATTGTTCGTATATATTTACTACAATATAGTTAATAATATATTTAATATAAACACGCAAAAACGCTTCGACGTCTACTAAATATGAATATATTTATTTACCACAGATTAAATCTAGTAAGCAACGTTCATACCTCTTATAAATAGATTAAAAATAAATCGGGCGGGTGACAAAATGGCGGCGGTAAGATGGCGGTTTATTCGTCTTCTTCGTTTTGGTAGCTCACGTAGCGAACCGATGATTTGTCGCTAATTATAAGACTCTGGAATAAAAGTTATTAATATTATTGTTGATTTTTTTATTTTTTGAAGTGAAACTTCTTTATCGGGGTTGGAAAAAAATTTAGTGTAACATATTTTCATTACGCGTGACATTTTTCCGTTACGCGCCATCTTTTTCTTATCCCTACCACACGTGATTCGACGCATTTCTGTAAAGTTGCATATAGTAAATTATTTTTTTAAAAATAAGATCATAAAGAAGTTTCACTTCTTACGTGTGTACACTAGTACACGCACACATTTTTTATTTATGAGCGTTGGAAAGTATAGGTATGTTTTATTTTGAAGCAAATAATACGCATAATTTATTTGCCATAGTTTAACAATGGCATTACAATCAAGAGAAATATTCGACCGCTCCAGATATCCAGTCTTAAAAAGCTATGAAAAAATAGATATGAATCCTTTCTTTACATTAAATCGAAAAACGATAATTAAAAAGTGCGTGCCGAGCACACGTGTCCGAAGTGAAACCTCTTTGCCGAGATTAAAAGATACCAAAATCGTCGCCTCATTCCATGACATAACGGTATTGCCATACCGCGACCTCGAAATTTTACTCCAACGTACATAAAGACACAATTACATCAAAAAATTATATACATTTATTATATACATTTATAAAAGTTCATGTACTTATGAGAAATTTATTATAATAAGTGATACAATCTTTTATTTTTCTTATTACACTATAATGTCTTAAAATAATATTGTCATCCGTTCAAATATATTTGTAATATGATTGTTGTAATTTCCTGTAAGTAAAGATACATAAATGATTTTACTGTCGTAAGCAATTTTAGAATTAAGAGTTTTCAAACTATGTATTCTTTGTTGGAAATTCAAAATAAAAAAATAAAAAATAAAATAAAAAAAATTTAAGCTAGCATTGTGATATGAAAATAGCGATATATCGACTTATCATTGTAAAAACCGTTTTTTTACTATTCTGCGTTACCTGTTTTTCGTCTCTAGCCGGTGGCGAGCGTAGCAACACTAAAAGTGGTGCATACGCAAAGTTCAGTATGGCAATGATGACTAGCATCCATTCAAAGCCAATGCTGTTCACTAGTGCTCCAGAAAACGCTGGGCCTGTTCAAAAGATGATAAGTCCGTTATTTGACATATTAATATGGACCTAAAAAATTTAGTGTTGTTTTTCCAAGAAATTTACCTTGATATTATGGAATATATAGTAAATTAAAATTAGTTACATAAATTTTTCGCATTAATATATTTTCTACTAGGTTTCTGCCCACGGCTTCACCCGCGCAGTCAAAGAAAAACCCGCATAGTTCCCTTTCCCGTGGGATTTCCGGGATCGCGTCATTTTCCCGGGATAAAAAGTAGCCTATGTCCTTTCTCGGGTATCAAAATATCTCCATACCAAATTTCATGAAAATTGGTTCAGTAGTTTAGGCGTGATTGAGTAACAGACAGACAGAGTTACTTTCGCATTTATAATATTAGTATGGATTATTTATAGAAAGATTATATGTATATACATTTTTGCTGTTGTTATAAAGTCTAGGGCTCAGTTACAAATTTGATAAAATCAGACTCCATAAGATGGGGAAATGACTACTCAGCTAGTAATAATGAGGTTGCCGATTACAATGATAATGGTTATGATGATTATAGAAATTTCGATAATGATGGTGATTATTATAAATTTAATGACGGTGGTAATATTGGTGATAATGATGGTGATAATTAATACAGCCACGCTTCTCTACCCTTAACTGTTATAAAAATATTATTATGTATTATTAGTATTTATATAAATGTAGATTGTAGGACCTCGGAAAATACGCGGGCAGACTGAAAATCAGCGCTGTTCGGGTGTAAGCCCACAGCATGGCTGAGTCTGTTCCGATTGCCTAATATGTGTTACTTTAAGTTAAGATAGCCTAAGTTTTTGTGGCAATAAAGCTTTTTTCTTCTTTCTTTCTTCTTCTTTCTTTCTAAATAACTAAATAAATAATTTATTTCACTTAAAGCATTTTACAAATTAGAGCGACCCAGGCTCCTAAGATAGTAAGAATGTTATTCAGGATCCTGTGTCTTCCATTTACAGTTACACGACTCGAAAAAAATCAGATACAATTTAATTAAAATCAAAAATAAATAAAAATTTACATGCAAATTAAAAATATAAAAAAATCATAACAAATACTTGTACAAACAGCAAAAACAAAGGCAAAATGTGTCTAAAAGTGTCTAAAAGCACGTCCAAAACAAATTTCAAAATTATATCAGCACATTATATGTTATTTAAACATTTCTTGTGACAATCATGATGATAAATAAAAATAAAAATTATAAGTGACAATAACTGACTATGTATATTGATGTGAACAATAAAGATAATAAAATTAGTGATAAATAAAATTCAAACTCACCGACAGCATATCCTAAACAGAAAGCAGTATCTCCAATCGCATACACTGAACCGTACACTGCAGCATGGCGGATGTCGACAAGGAAGCCAAGTTCTGGCATCATGGACGAATCAACCATGCCTATAGCGAAGCCGAGACCAGCGTTCGGGATTATCAGGTGTTCTAGCTTGCGTGCCATTGGGATCTGAAAATAATTTAGAAATAGAGATGGGGGAAAGACTATTATTTTCACACAAAATCCAATAAAAAAGGTAATTCTTACATCCCCACTAATATTATATATGCGAAAGTAACTCTGTCTGTCTGTTACGCTTTCCCGCTTAAACCTCTCAACCGATTTTGATGAAATTTGGCACAGACAATCTTAGTAGTCCGTTTTCTTATGGGAAAAGGTATACATTTTTGAGTAAAGCAATGCCATTTGGTACGAATGTTGTTCTCGTCCACCTAAGCCCAAATCGCCCGGTAGCCAGTCTTTACTCCCCGGGAGAAGGGAGGGAGGGGGGGGGGGTTATAGAACAGAGCGCCCGGCGCTCCGAAAAAAAATTCTGGCGGAGCCATTTGGACCTTTGAGTCGAGTTTGGTATCGTTTTCAGGTAACTAGGTAATGCCTGATTCATTCCCCATACCAGTTTTTTAGGGTTCCCTAGCAAAATATGTCACAATACTTAAAATAATGAACTTTTGGTAGTGGCAAAATCCAAACAAACCAGTATATTTTTATATTTTTGTATCAAACCTGGTTTATAAAAAAATACTGTCTGAAAGGCCATTTAATGCAGATTATAAAAACATTAACATGTAATGTATATTTTACCATTTTCAATGTAAAATAAATTATAGAAAGTATAGAAACGCTCGTTAGCGCAGCATAGGGGACGGCTAAAAGACCCGAAAAATAAGCGATACTAACAAACAAAAACCAGCCAAGTGCGAGTCTGACTTGTTCATCGAGTGTTTCGTACTTATTTGTCCCATACCATGTTAACTTGCCTGGTAGAACCTGGTTAACTGATACACACACACTTTCGTCTTTATAATATTAGTGTGTTTTTAAATCATCTTTAAATTATAAATGAAGTCAGGTAGCATTGTTAAAAATTATAATAAAAGAACGTTTTCGTAGTAATAATAATGACAACCACCTCCACAAGTACATAATTCGGTACTTTTGAGCTGGCATATTCAATCCGGAACTACAAGATTTCACGTACCAACGTCTTATCAATTCAAAGCTTCTCTTTTCTTTTTATTACAGATGAGCAAGGAATATTTTGATTTTTTTTAATATACAGACAGTGAAATAATTGATAGTTTGTGATTACAATGCATGATAGGTAAGGACGGTCACGATATTTTAAAGATGCTCTCATCCAGAACTTATATTTTTTATAAGTATTATAAGTACCTAGTTACATGTTTGTTTTTCACATCATACCCCGCTGTGACAGTAAATGAGGGTTGCAAACAAATTTTTAACAAAAACGGATAGGCAGATCGAAAATTTGCCTCCCACAGAAGCTGCCCTTAAACAACACACCTCAAGGGCAGTTTTACAGGCTGTATATTGGGGGCCTAAAAAAATCAAAATATTCCTTGCTCATCTGTAATAAAAAGAAAAGAGAAGCTTTGAATTGATAAGACGTTGGTACGTGAAATCTTGTAGTTCCGGATTGAATATGCCAGCTCAAAAGTACCGAATTATGTACTTGTGGAGGTGGTTGTCATTATTATTACTACGAAAACGTTCTTTTATTATATATCTTTATTTTTAACAATGTTACCTGACTTCATTTATAATTTAAAGATGATTTAAAAACACACTAATATTATAAAGACGAAAGTGTGTGTGTATCAGTTAACCAGGTTCTACCAGGCAAGTTAACATGGTATGGGACAAATAAGTACGAAACACTCGATGAACAAGTCAGACTCGCACTTGGCTGGTTTTTGTTTGTTAGTATCGCTTATTTTTCGGGTCTTTTAGCCGTCCCCTATGCTGCGCTAAGTGCTAACGAGCGTTACTATACTTTCTATAATTTATTTTACATTGAAAATGGTAAAATATATATTACATGTTAATGTTTTTATAATCTGCATTAAATGGCCTTTCAGATAGTATTTTTTTTATAAACCAGGTTTGATACAAAAATATAAAAATATACTGGTTTGTTTGGATTTTGCCACTACCAAAAGTTCATTATTTTAAGTATTGTGACATATTTTGCTAGGGAACCCTAAAAAACTGGTATGGGGAATGAATCAGGCATTACCTAGTTACCTGAAAACGATACCAAACTCGACTCAAAGGTCCAAATGGCTCCGCCAGAATTTTTTTTCGGAGCGCCGGGCGCTCTGTTCTATAACCCCCCCCCCCTCCCTCCCTTCTCCCGGGGAGTAAAGACTGGCTACCGGGCGATTTGGGCTTAGGTGGACGAGAACAACATTCGTACCAAATGGCATTGCTTTACTCAAAAATGTATACCTTTCCATACAAGCATGCCCATAAGAAAACGGACTATAGACCCTGAGAAAGAACATAGGCTACCTTTTATTGCGAAATATGTACCACGGGCGAAGCCGGGGCGGACCGCTAGTTATTAATAGTTATAGAAGTTTTTAGATTAATTATGGTGATACTAATGACTAGCGTGCCTCACCATTATTTATAATTTTGGTCTTTTATAATTATATTAATAAGAAACACAACAATAATCTAAGATCCGAACCTAAGTCGACCTTCACCAGGGTGATAATAAAATGAGATCAATTTTAATACGAAACATCCAAAGTGACTTAAATAAAGAATCTTGATATCGTTCTTAGTGAATGTTAAATGAATTTTCCTCTTTGAGAGACATGAACTTCAAAAGCACATCACCAGAAATCTTACCAATATAAGGCAAAGACCAATAATGATGAGTCCTGAGCAAGCAGCCAGCCAGCGTCCCATTTTGTGTCCAAGAGGTCCGAATAGATTTGTTCCTGTAAAATAACGTATTAAAAAGACTTACAAATTGTTGTTTGAAATTTGATATTTTTGCTTGCAAATGCTTTATAAATATAAATTGGTCAGGCATCCGCCCCGGATTAGAGTGAAAGAATGCGGGTTCGAGTCCCGCCTCGTGATCGAGTTTTTTCTATTCTTTATAAAATGTTCTTTAAATTTTTTTTACCCATTAATAAAAATACAGTAGAACAGATTTAAATTGTTTGGCATCTGATGGATATGTTCCGTTTAGCTTTTATTTCAGTTAAAAATAACAGTAAAGAGACAACATATTATTTTATTTAATTTTTACAAAGATTTTTTTAAGATGGCAGCCACTGTTTTCTTATTTTTTTATAACAACTGGGTTATCATAAAAAATAGCATAGATCAAATAGCAATTGCATGTTTTTTTTTCTGTTATTTTTTTGTTCCCTCTCACCGATGAGATACTAGCGGGCAGGAAGCATGCATGCATGATCAGCATGCCTACTTCGCGAATGTAAGACCAATAAATATTTTTAGGAGCTTCTAGTTTTTTGTTCTTTCACTTCACCTGCCCTAGCAATTATACAAACGTTGGCGAATGTTGTGGTTGTTATTACCCCAATGGATAATAATTTTTTTAAGGAGTGTCTACATTAGGTTTGTTTTTGTCTTTCTAACCTTATCAATCCTTCCTATGCAATAAAAATTTTTAAGCTATTGCATGGCTACTATCGCGGGCCTTGAGCGCGGGGACTGAATCCAGAAATTCCGTGACGAAAAAAACCTCACGCTCCCCTCTCCGACGGGCACGGAGTTGTGGCTTGAAGGCATGTTATGCAATATTTATATTTTTTGTGTTTTTGTGTTCTCTTACCGATGAGATAGCATATACTAGCGGGCAGGAAGGCGACGCCCTGCTGCCAGCGACGCGCCTCCATCGTGTCCGCCATCCAGATGGGCAGGCTGGGCTCCAGCATCGCTATACCCACGTTTGCGAATGTTATTGCGCCTGAAAGGAAAACAACGTTATTGAATCATTTTAAGGCCAGAAAATTGCTTGACTTCGACGTGTTCAGAGCAGTAAACAACCTCAAACGCTTCGCGTTATGAGGCGTGCAAAAATATTCTTTTTTATAAGCAATAAAAAAGGATTTTTTTTTCTCGTGGGGCAATAATAATAAATGTAAAACTACCTAACTGGAAACCGAAATATCTAGGTATTACGGTATTAAGTGTGATAAATTCGGAAGTATGGTTCGTGTTTCTTTCTTTTATTTTTCAGCGAAGCGATTTTTGGTATGGTTTGTGTCTGCAGATAGTAAGTAGGATAGAGAGTGACATAGACTACTTTTACTGCTCCGTGAACATCTGCGAATCTCATTCCGATTGAAATGTCTGTTAACCAAGTTGGCTAAGTCCCAAGTACAACACACATATAAGTCAAATTTTGTGTGTGTGTGTGTGTGTCTTTATGAAAAAGAGTGTGTGTGTATATAATTACCAGCAGCAACAAGGATGTAAGGGTCCGTGACAAGAGCCTTTAGAGATGGTGGTTCACTCTCCTGTCGTACGACTCCAGGCTGGAGAATCATGAGCTGCAGTACTAGAGAACAGTAAATAAATTAAATTGTTAGATTTCTATATATAAGTCGTCGATTGTCAAGTAGCTAAAAGTAAGTGTAAATTATTTAGAAAAGTAAGCAGTCATTGGAACTGTCGATAGATATGAAAACTTAAAACTCGATGCTCATATCTCAAAAATTTAGTGTTGAAATTTCTACAAGGCATGAACTTCATTATGTCGGCAGCGTGATTACCTCTACTTAAAATTACTCAATACGGCTAAACAATAATTATTATTAATAATTAAATTATCAAGAAGTTGTTATACAAAGTAAAACCACGTTGAATAAAGCTTTTTCCGTACATTTTATCTACTCCTATGGTATACATTGTAATTTGTAACTCACATCCATCACCCAGAGCGAGAGCAGACAGCATCAAGAAAGGTGCAGTTTTTCCCACGAACTCATACATCAGGCCTCCAAAGGGAGGACCGATGAGGACCCCCAGTGCTAGCCCTCCGAGCGCTATACCCATCGCGTTACCACGTTCCTGGAGGTAATAAGTGATGAATTATTATAAACTAGCAGTAATATGTGAAGTTTTTTAGCTTGTTGATTTTAAGAATGATAAAGAGTTATTTTTATCAATCTGCTTCAGCCGTTATTAATCATAAGTGGTGTGACTAGACTAATACGATAGATAGATGAATAAATTTACATTTTACAAAAAAAAAAATCGAACAAACTTTAATATTTTTTTGCAGATTATTTTAAATTTGACGATCTAACAACAAGAAAACACTTTGTTCGAGCAGTGGAAACAAAGTCTAGATGATGATTAATCTTCCATGTAAGCACAGTCATGGGCTACGTAAAATGAAGCTTTATTTAATAAGTAATAAGAACAAATTTACCTTATCATCCGGATATCTCTCTGCCAGCATGCCCATGCCAGATACGGAAGAACAAGACGACCCAATACCTTGGAGTGCTCTGGCTATGAAGAGTACGCTGTACGATCTACCGAACGCGAATACTGAAAGAAATTATTTTTTACGCTATTGCATAGCTTCTATCGCGGGCCTTGAGCGCGGGGACCGTATCGAGAAATTCCGTAACGAAAAAACCTCACGCTCCCCACTCTGACGGGCGGAGGTATGGCTTGGAGGCAAAGCATGCAATAGCTTTACCGCGGCAGTCCCCGAGTGCCACACGTCGTTTTTTTTTGTTCTTTAAATATAAGTACCTCATACTCATTTGTAATGTTTATTGTTGTGTGCTTGTGTGTGTAGAAATAAATGCTTTCTTTCTTTCTTTCAAATGTCTCGATTTAGAACAATATAAATGAAATCATCAAATGGGTTAGTTTGGTTGTAATTCTTGTATTTTATTTGGTAACTATGTTCATTTAGCAAACAAATAAACACAAATTAACGTGTTGAAAATAGAGAATATTCGGTTTATTTTTTCTATAAACAAAATCAGGCAAAATAATTTTTATCTGAATGAAAAATCTAAAAAACAACTTACTTATCGTTGAGAGGAACATCAGAATAAAACCGGTGAACATTGGTACGCTGTAGCCGATCCTAAAAAAAGACATTATTATTTATTTGAATAACGTTATTGAAGTTAAATACTTCTTTTGGCGCGATGGAGTAAAATGATGAGAGTGAATTTTTACGATGCGCGCGCACACCGACACCTAAATTTAACAGCATGAAGTTAGTTCTAGGTGGTATGAAAATTGATAACTATTTCTTTTATATTCAAGTTGTATATTCTAGTATTTTTTTCCATACGCCAAAGAAGTATAACTTCTAACGCGTGTACATAAGTAAACACACTCTTTAAAAAAAATCATTGACTTGTGGCTTTTGCCCGCGTATACTCTTGCGTTTGAATTGTAAATGGAAACCATTCTCGAATCTACTAGGCGACATAAAAATTTTCATTAAAATCAGTCAAGACATTTATGAGGAATTTAACGACAAACACAAAAAAAGTACTAAATTGTCTGGAAAAAATCGCTACATACAATACAATACGATAAGACCACCAATTCTTTAAATGTATTCTTAGGTTAAGTTTCACAGCATAACTAGCTTTCCGCCCGCGGCTTCGCCCGCTTTGTCAAACTTAATAGATCATAATTTCTTAAGCTTCCTCTTGAATCACTCTATCTATTAAAAAACGCATCAAAATTCGTTGCGTAGTAAAGATTTAAGCATACATAGGGACAGAGAAAGCGACTTTGTTTTATTCTATGTAGCGATTCTAAGAGCAATTTTAAATAAATAATGAATAAAATTTAGTGGAAATATATACTTATATAATAAATTCTCTTACTTATGTGTCAGTGGACCAACGAAGGGGTTAGCTATGAGCTGCACTATGGCTTTGCTCGCAAACATCACTCCGACAGCCACCGTCTCATGGATCAGTTCTTGATGACGAACTTCCTTTTCAGCCGTGATGTTAACTGCAAAAAAAATTTATTAATCACTAGCTTTTCGCCTGTGGCTTCGCCCGCTTTGTCTACAACCTCATAAATTAAACTAAAACCTTCCACTTTCATCAATATATTATCAGTCGCAGTATTTGCTATTTGATTAAATAACTAGCGCCTTCATTGAATGACGTGATTCAATTGAATAACTAGGCCGAACGTTGTTTTAACAAATGTTATCCAACTAGTTAGCGGATTGTAAACTATAGGTAATTAAAGAACGTTTATACAATATATTCTCCTCTTATCTGTTCTTTATGAAATTTCTTTTGTGTGTGCAATATAGAATTAAATAAATATATAAAGAACTATATCATAATATGTATTGTATTGGAAAATGTACCACCAACACAAATTTACCTTAATAGTTCCCACTTAGAAATTAGTTCTATAAAAAAAAATTGTTGTCTGTAAAGTCGGTTTACTGACGATAGTTGAACGTGACAACGTCTTAAGGACGATTGTGCTTCTTTGTCGCTCGTTCCGTGCTCTTGCTTGCACTTCAAGCCTTACATGGAACGCCTCAGAGCGAGGTAACGCCGGATGAGTCATGTTTTTTCGTGCGTGCAGCCGGCTCTATCGAATTATAAGTCGTTGTCACGTCAAAAAATTGAAATGACCACTTACCATGAGTAACATTTTCAATCGGCAAGCCAGTAATGTTCATGCAGGGACAGTAGGGGGTCGGCGCTGGCGGGGGGGTGGTCAGGTCCTCGATAGCCACGGAGAGGGGTGCGTCCGGGTGTTGTATGTCGTATAGGAACTCCGGGATGATGGGCACTGAGGAATAATAGAGTATTTTCTAGGGTTTGATTTTACGCGAGTATTATACATTTAGAAATTAAAGACTTTTTAACGGATACAGTCTCCCCGTGACCACGCTCGCTGTAAAGTGTTCGAAACGTCGGGAAAATAATATAATGAATAAATCGCGTTTAAAATAAAGGATCGGTGACTATAGATTTCCGCCCGCGGCATCGTCCGCGTAGTCAAAGAAAAACCCGCATAGCTCTCGCTCCCGTGGGATTTCCGGGATAAAACCTATCCTATGCGTTTGTCCAAGTTACCCTCTATATTATGTGTTCTAAATTTCATTGTAATCGGTTCGGTAGAATTTGCGTGAAAGAGTAACAAACACACACACACACACATCCTCACAAATAAAAATAAATTAGTAGGATAGGAAGTAGGATAGTACAATAATTTCAGGAGTTTAAACATGAGATGGACAAGAAAAAAAAAGTAATAATACCCTTAAAGAAACTTTACTTTAATTTTTTTTATTGTCAGTTAAATTCCATGCAAGATACATATTATAATAAATCTGTAGAAGGGTCAATTCTGTACATTCAAAATATTCAAAAAATAAATAGCCGGGGGTGTTACTGGATCGATACCAAACCCAAATATGTTGTTAAAAAAATCTTTTGTCTGTCTGTCTGTATATTCAGGCATCACGTGAAAACTAACGGTTCGATTTCGATGAAACTTGGTATAATTAGACCTTAATAGCCTGGGCATAAAATAGGATACTTTTTATCCTGGAAAAATACGTAAAAAAAAAATCTTAATTTTTCAGTTTTATCCAGAGAAGTTGTTCAGTAGAACCGCGAACACACGTTGCGTTAGAAAAGTCTTACGACGACGACAAAGCGAAGACCGACATCCACGCGGACGGAGTCGCGGGCGAAAGCTTAGTACTACATAATTATTATAGTTGTTATTTACTAAGATATGTGTTATCATGTAGCTTTAAAGATAGTAGTTCAGGATACATCGCCCATTTTTGCAAGTGACTACTATCAAGCTAATTTTCCGTTTGTAGCTTTATTTTGATGAGACGCCCAATAATTTCGTGTACGAAAGTCTCGATTGTGGTAGCTAACAGAGATAACAAGGATAAAAAATTTTGATTTGATGGTTCTCAAATATTTATTACTAACTGATTTTTTTTTTGTTCAATCTCAAGATAATTACCTAAATTATTCGAAAAAATATTTATCCTACAAAATCTATAGTTGGTTCAAAGAGTCCCCCTTACCAAAGTGTATCGATAACGAGGTCATCATTAATGATTACTAACAAGCTGATTTTTTTGTTTTCACTTAGTTAATGTTTATATAATTCAACAGACATATTGTCCTACAAATTGCGTAATAAATATTTGAGAACCATCAAATCAAAAAATTTTATCCTTGTTATCTCTGTTAGCTACCACAATCGAGAGTTTCGTACACGAAATTATTCGGTGTCTCAACAAAATAAAGCTACAAACGGAAAATCAGCTTGATAGTAGTCACTTGCAAAAATGGGCGATGTATCCTGAACTATAGCCGAGACACATCGTTAATGATGTAAGTAGGTACTAGCTTGAATCCTAACATACTTAGTGTTAATGTGTTGAGATAGTGCTTTAGTGCTTTTGTTATAGAAATATGCAATGTGACCTAGATTGCTTACGTTTCTAGGATATGTTTATTTATATTTTTAAATGCTTAGATTACAAAATAAAAGACAGATGGAGCGTTGCCGAACTAAACCGAATAATTTATCGTCATTTTCAATAAAGCTATGTGTGCTGTCATTTCGCCGCTGCACTGTACGTACACGGTGCTTCTGTGTGCGTGTAATGTTGCCAGATATTGAAAAATTTCCCAAATTTTTCCCCGACTACGCAAAAAAGAGGGTTATGTTTTTCGAGTTTATGGATGTATGTATAATATTTCTTTGACACGCCCTGCAGTATAAACCGTTGGACCGATTTTGAGTTGTGAGGTTTCATTGCAATGATCTGAATTATTATGTTAGTGGCTGTAGTGACGTAGGCTATATACATAAATGAGAAGTCAAGTTTTAATTTTTATTTAAATTCTTTTATTACATAAAGTACCTGCCTACTAAAGTTATATATGGACAAAATAATTGTATTCAATTTTTTATTAAATAAATTACATAAAAAAGTTTCAATATTAACTATAATAATTATATTATTTTTTATTTTTCATAATATATGAATACGAATAGCGATAGTTTTTAGTCGAGAATACGGGACATTTTATTTTCATCATATCCATCATGGAGTTCACATAAATTAAATCGCTAGCGAAAACGACTATGACGTTTTTAAGCTTTATAAAAGTAACAAAATAATGTATTATGCTTATTAAAATAATCTAATAATTATCATGAACCTTTAGTGCACTATACAAATAATCACATTCACGATCGAAAAATCCAACAGCATTACCCAGAAGATCCTTTAACCATTTTACCGTTTTACCAATAAAAATGGCAAATTCATTTTCAAAATACTGGCAACATACGTTGAAGTTTTTTATTCCTTCATATCTGTAAAATTATTATTCGTATTAGGGCCGATTTTTCAATGCCCAGATAAACAGCTAGATAGACTTTATTCTTCAGTTAACAAAATATTCAATTTTTCAATAGACGAATAGGACTTATCTATCGAATAACTACGTTATTTGAGGAATAAATCTATCTGCTGCTCCAACGGCCAGATAGCGTGCTATTCGACGATTAGACGTTTGAGTTGACAACTGACGCGTCAAATTTGGGATATTTTCGTATGTAATAACATAGAGCGTAGAATTTTTACAATAAAGCCTCTTTCTATAAAATAATTATCAATTAAAATCATATTGAAATTGATGTTTTTGATAGTACCTACTGATGATCATGCCATTGAAAATTTGCCGGACGCTGCCTTTATGTCGTTTCCATCGTAAAATATATAAATTTTAACACAAATTTAATCAAAACTCTTTACTCGAATCAAAACAATAATCAACAATCATAGAACACAAGATAAACTTAAAATGCACTCCTGACGTGAGTCATAATGACGGTTGTTGACATATTGCAAGTTGACTCTATCCCGCTCTAACCTGACTAATTTAATATGTTTGTTTCGCCACTCCAAGAGCAGAGCTGCCAATATGGAAATATTTGGTCAGATAGTTATTCATCAAATAAATCACGATTGAAAAATAGGCGAGCCGTTATGAGTTAGATAAGCAATTGAATAAATCTATTCGAGGGGTAGTTATTAGACTGTTTATCTGGGCATTGAAAAATCGGCCCTTAAAGAAATAAATCAGCCAAATAATCTACAGAAAACCTGTGAAACGATGTTTTATCTTTTTTTTTGTTTTCGGGAACAAATTTTACAGCGTTTTATTATCACAAGACGGCATTTTTTTACTAAAATTGCAAACTCTTTTTGACGTATTGCATGACACTTTAAGCGCTATAGCACTGGTGCAGCGACGTATTTGTTTTTGATTTCGTATTTTCTTTGACAAGGGCGACGGGCGGTTGTCATGCTCCATCTGTACTTTATTTTGTAATCTAAGTTTAAATGTATAATGGAGGTTTTAATTGTTTAAATTGTAATAATGTAAATTAAAAAATTAAATTTAAGAAGTTATATTATGTATTTTGTTTTATTTCGTGAAGTATTAGGTACTTTTTATTCATTTTTCCACAGCTAGTTTAACCGTATAAAAATAATTTGATAAATTTTGAATAAAGCTCGGTTGTATTTGATTTAACTGTGTTTCAAACATTACTTTATATACTACTAGAGGTCCGGCTTCGCCCGTGGTACATATTCACGTTTTCTCTACATAAGCACCATCCTCGTACTTCAAGGAATATAATAAAGAAATAATTAAAGAAATCGGTTCAGCTGTTCGAAAGTTATGCGCTTACCAACACATATTGGGATTCATTTTTATATTATAGAAGAACACATACACCAACACATTTTGGGACTCATTTTTATATTATAGAAGAAATTTATTAGTATTTTCACTTTATGTTAATATATGTATAACAGACATCATGTGAAATTTCTTCGATAGGTATGCTGAGAGCTTAACTTCTTATGTGTGAAAGTCGCAAGTGTTTACCAGTTAACCAATAAGCTATATAAAATTAGTATTTTACTAACTTTTAATTTTAAAGCTAAAATTTCACCCGATTTATCGATTTCCCAGCGAAAATATACCAAAACCCAATTTATCGATACAAAGCACATCACTAGCTGTCATCGACACGCTCACTCGACACCATTGAAAGCGTAATGAAATTTCGCACGAAATTGAGCGATTTCTATGAAAATATTGTAAAGGGTTTCGGAGCAATTTGTATTCATATATATTATTAGTATATAAGTAAAAGTGGATTTGGAGTGCTGGTAAAGATTTTCTTCCTTGTGATATAAATTGCGTTAAGAAATTTTGAGAGACATTTTTTAATGAACGTATAATTCTTTATGGAAAGAAAAATATGCCATATTTCGACCCTATTAATGGTATCAATGTTAAATGTATCGATTTTTAACAACAGGTGGCGAAAACATTATTATTGAAATAAATACAAGCGGTACCTGTTTTTATACAGGTTGTTTGGAAGAGATTCCTTCTTATGCATAAGTCCGCCGTAGGTATAAACAGTAGGGACCTATATGTTAGCAATTAGAATATATTTCGTTTCATTTCTGTATTTTAAAATATGATGTTCTTTTTAATTAAAAATAGTACATACTATACACATTTCAAGAATTATGATGATTCGAACCTACGTCTTTCGCCGTACCATAGCGACTCATAATCACTCGGTCTCATGTTATATGATATTTTAAATAGATTTTTATTTAATTAGGTCTGTTATTTAGCAGTTATATTAAAAACTTGTATCTATTAATAGAACTTCAACAAACAAACACGAGGAAATATAAATAAGTAACTTAGCAAGAATCAAGATCGCGCGAATATCAAGTCTACGAAATTTGATTGGAGTTGTAATAGCAGTGAAAACTAGAGGCAATTTCATTTGTGACACGCTCTAACTTCATCAGCGTAGTGTTGTGCTGAGTACGCTGGTTTATCGATATAATTTATACTGGATTATCGATACATAACGTATTTATTTTGTTTTACTATGTTCTGTGATGTTTTGCTAAATTAAAAATTTTTCTTCAATGTTATTCATAAACTAAAAATTATGTTTCTTTTTTTTGTAATGTTATTTAATATAATTATGTTGGCAGCGCAATAAAGTGTTAAAACTTAAAATAAATAAATATGTAGTTGGTATTTACCATCGATGTTTTCCTTCACCAATTGAAATGGTGACCGATAGTCGAGTTCAATTAAAAGAATTGAGTTTTTAAAATAAATTGAATTTCTTTTTAAGAGCGCGGATATCACCACCACCCATAAGCACTCACATGGCTAAACTGTGTGAAGCTGTTACCGGTTTTGATATATTTATTGCTTCAAAGTTCAACCAAAATTAAAAAATATCTATCGACATCGCAGCACATCACTAGCAGCGTCCTTTGATGAGGCGTTTAAGTGAGTTCCACTTTGATCTCGCCGCTCAGTAAATTGCCTCGCTTCCGGCCACAGTTGGAGTACTAGTTATTTTAGAAATACAAGCAATGTGCCCTTGCTTCGCTTAAGTTAAATTAGAATTTCATATACTATCTACTCTTTATAAGCATAAAAAGTAACTGTTCCGGCAAACGTTGTTTAGTTATATGAAACATATTGTTGTTTGATTCTCATTTCTCACAACCGACTTGATTTGCAAACATTTCATGAGAATCGGTCTCTTCGCAAAATGCTTAAATTGGCCCCTGAAATTCTGAGCTACGAATTGCGGCGATTTTGCAACTATCTTTTTTATATAGTACTAGTTTACCGCCCGCGGCTTCGCCCGCTTTGTCTAAAACCTTATAAATTATATACTAAAACCTTCCTCTTGAATCACTCTATCTATTAAAAAAACTGCATCAAAATCCGTTGCGTAGTTTGAAAGATTTAAGCATACAAAGGGACAGAGAAAGTGACTTAGTTTTATACTATGTAGTGACTAGCTGTTGCCCTCGGTTTCGCCGGGAGCATAAATTCGAATGATGGAATTTATCAAAAAACCTTTTTTTAACGGATACCTACATCGTAATGGCTATTTGCATGCGAAATGTCAGTCTCATTGATCTAGTAGGAACATCGTTTTGTACATTTCAGTTTTTTTTTAATCTTAACTTTTTAAAATTATCACGTATTTTCCTCGCGATCGAGAATTAAAAAAAAATTAAATACTGCGTCTATCAATTTTATTTTTCATGATTCAGACGAATGTTTTTATGTAAATCAATGGTACCGGGTATGGAAAACATTGTATAATATGTTTATTATCATCAATAGAATAAAAAAAACATAGGCTATCCATACTAATATTATAAATGCGAAAGTAACTCTGTCTGTCTGTCAATCACGCCTTAACTACTGAACCAATTTGCATGAAATTTGGTATGGAGATATTTTGATACCCGAGAAAGGACATAGGCTACTTTTTATGCCGGGAAAATGACGCAATCCCGGAAATCCCACGGGAACGGGAACTATGCGGGTTTTTCATTGACTGCGCGGGCGAAGCCGCGGGCAGAAACCTAGTTTCCTATATAATTTACCTGTCATTTAAAGTTGTTAATATTTACTAAAGAATGACTTGATAGCAGAAACTTGTTAATTTTTGAAACTTAGTGAACTAACTTACGAGTTTTTGCGCTTACTTCAAAATGCTGCGTTCAAAGGAAAAGTTTTAAGTATTTCAGGAGTTCAACAAAACGAACGTTCAAGTAGCTTATATTTTAACTATTTAGAATAATTGTCTGGTAGTCAAAATTTATTTCATGTGTTTATCTTATTAAATAATTTTTTTTCCTTATTGCTAGAATAGCCAGGGCTAAATAATTTTCTTTCATATGGGTGTAAGGTAAAGTATTATATTATCTATATCTATATAGTATATATATATATAATATTAAAAAGTTTGTTTGTTTGAACGCGCTAATCTCGGGAACTACTGATAGCCCATTTATCGAGGAAGGCTATAGGCTATATATTATCATCACGCTAAGATCAATAGGAGCGGAGCACTGCGGGTAAAACCGCGGGGCACAGCTAGTCTGTGATATAGGTTCTCTTTATAAGAGCAAGTGAGACAATTTAGATTCTGTCATTAAATCGTGTTTTTTATTTATTTTTTATCTATATGAAATTGACAACGTTTAAAACAATCTGCGATGACAATTGACAATTGATCAAGCGCGGGAAACATTTACGCTCCACAGATAAACAAAGGTAAGATGGCGGCCAATCTAATAAGTGCTCCATGAATTATGTATCTGTGCTCTTCGATTTTTCTCCCGCCGTTTCTGTTTAATATGGAGTAGCTGATAAAATAAGAGTGTTAAGGAATAATGTACTGGGGTAATGCCTAGGTCATGATTATTTTAGGTAGTTATTAATTTTATTATTTCGAAATCCAAAATTTGCAGGAAATTTTTCAATAGAAAAAATTTGTAGTTGTCCACTAGTTTGCCGCCCGCGGCTTCGCCCGCTTTGACGAAAACCTAATAATTTATATACTTAAACCTTACTCGAAATATACTTTATTTGTTAAAAAACTGCATCAAAATTGGTTACGCAGTTTTAACGATTTAAGCATACATAGACGTAATAGGGACAGAGAAAGCGACTTTGTTTTTATTATACTATGTAGTGATGATGATTAGAGCATTAAATTTTTTGAATATTCTCAATGAGCTTATATTACAGTGAAAGCGGAATTAAACATTTATTTGGCATCTGTTTGAAATGTATTAAAATTAAAATAATTTTATATTACACACTAGCTTTCCAACCGTGCCCGGTTTGACTTAAGAAATTATTACTAAAACCTTTCTCAACAACCACTCTATCTAATAAAAAAATTGCATCAAAATCGGTTTGGCAGTTTTAAAGATCTAAGCATACATAGAAACAGTCATTTAATATAGTAGTAGTGATATATATAATATGATAACATTAGTTACACTAGCAACTTGTAAATCATTGTAGCATCTCGTAGCATCTCGTAGCAGATCGTAGCAAATGATCGTAGCACATTAAGATAAGCTTCGGCAACTTCTCTGGGTTTGTGACGTCATTTGTGACATATTAACCGATTACGACTGAAGTAGGGTTATGTTTTTCGAGTGAATATTTCTGTAGAATATTCTGTATGTATACTAGTTTGATAGATTTTTAGCTTTTGAGGTGTGGCTAAACAGGATAATTTAACATTTTTTAAGTCATGATTCATAATAAAACCACAAAAAAATGCAATGCAGTGCATTATGCATGTTAGGATTAATGCCTTAACCTTCCTCTTTAATCACTCTATATATTAAATTACCTGCATCAGAATCAGTTGCGTAGTAAACATAGGGGCCGACAGTGGGAAGCGTTTTTCTTGTATTGTCAGTACAAGTAAAAAAAATCATAATATTGCTGTCTTCTGAACTTCCTTAAAATTTTCATATAAAAATCGCTTCTCACTGTCTGTTTTACTTTATGTTTGTTTAGATTTTAAAATAACGCAACAGATTCAGGTGCGTTTTTTTAATAGATAAAATGGTTAAAGAGTAAGGTTTGTAAACAATAAGGTATGATTTTTACATAGCTTCAATAGTAATACTCACCAACAGTAGTCAGCAGCATGTTATCCAGCAGGAGAGCAATAGCCACGATCACGAGGACCAACTTGCGGGACTCGCGCATCGCGGCGATGCGGCCGCGCCAGCCCGCGAACCCGTCTGATGCCGCGCCCATGGTACTGTGGTAATATGAAATGAATGAATGAATGAACTGAATGAAAAATTCTTTATTTCACACAAAAATACAAGATTACAAAATAAGAATGATACAAGTTATAATATGTACAGAGGGCGGTCTTATCGCTGTAAGCGATTTCTGCCAGACAACCCGAAAAACCATAAGGATTACATATTTTATGGTGGTGGTGCATTACATTTAGTAATATGTTATTTTTAATGATAAGTCTATTAAGCTTTACAACAAAATATAGAGCCCGCTGTTTATCTATAATTAGAAAGACAGCCGTTAATCGAAACGATTAGGTGTTCGTTTCGTTTTCATTGACATGTACCAATTATTAAAAATAACATTAACACGCAAATATAAACTTCAATAATAACCATCTTATTAAAAAAACTCCAAACCCGTATTAAAATTTTGGCTAAAAGGCTTTGCCTTTCAGTTTTATAAATCGTTGAACAATTAAAATGTAACAACCCTGCGAAAATTTCGTATTTGATTGCTGTAATTAAAGTAAAAGACGTTTAGAGCAATTCAAAATGGCCGCCGGAACAATCTAATGAGTCCTTTCAAAGTGCTCTGAAGTTACGAGTATCTATTTTATCAAAGATGGCAATTCATTTTGGATAAAGTTATTGTTAAGCAAAGAGTGCTCCGCGGTTTCATTAAAAATGTTTTATTTTTAGAAGTGTTCTTTAAGTTAAGGCGTATTCTATATTAAGTTTATTCAAATGCTTTATAATAATTAAGGAGCATTTTCAACCGACTTTAAGAAAGGATGAGGATCTCACTTTCACTGTATTTGTTTTTGGGTTTGTTATCTCAGAATCTATACTAATCTATACTTACTTAATATTATAAAGCTGAAGAGTTTGTTTGTTTGTTTGTTTAATCTCGGGAACTACTGGTCATTCGGTGTCAGATAGATCATTTATCGAGGAAGGCTATAGGGTATATATCATCACGCTACGACCATCAAGAGTGGAGCCACGGGGGTGAAACTGCGCGGAGCAGCTAGTTTTGAATAATTTGAAAAATAATGTGTGAGATATTTTGATTGCAAGTTTAGTCCATTTTAATGTATTATTATATTATGTGTATCTCATTCCATAATACTCGGGTACCATCATTAGGAAGGTACCCGGTCCTTTGGAAGGCTTACGTGGGGACACGGATCCAACACGCAGAGGCCCTTTAGAGAACTTTACTGTGTTGTGGGACACCAGCCGCAGCCTGCCCATGACTGCACTATAGAGATACAGTCCTAGGCAGTCCGCGGCCGATGTAGGACTATTTCGAGATATGGAAAACAAAATAAACTGGGCTATGGAGTGGGATGTTAAATGGGCCGGTATTTGGGGACTATTGGAAACTATGGCACCTGCCTTTCTACTAAAAGAAAGTAAAAATATGTTGGCAGGTGGTGACTCGCCCTCTCACTGTATGGACCCCCGAAATAAGCCGCTGCAATAGTGCGACAAGGGGGCAACATATTGTGAGCAGCTAAGGGTGGAGAGGCGTCCCTGGACTTTAAACTACGATCACGCGCTCCCTGAGGGTCCAGCATCACGTGCCCACTCGCCACTTATGATTCGCATCCACCCTTCGAGCTAAAAGCTCTCGCGACTCCACTCTGGCCGGCCGGTTAAGGCAAGCCAGAGTTGGGGGTCCTGTCCTCGTCAGGCTTCACTCCGACCGGCCGGTGAAGGCAAGCCGGAGATGAAGACAGGGGCCTCCCCCGGGAGCACTCGGTTCCCGCGGGGTCGCTACTCCCCGACACCCCGCCACAAGGTGTCCTGCGGGTTGACTGACTGCACGGGTGAAATATCTATTGTCACGTAGACCATAGATATTTCAACCGTGGGCGATGGGGTCGTCACATCCCTACGCCCTTATTATATTATTATTATTAAGTTAAAGACTCGGCTTTGTTTAAATTGATCAATATTGAAATCAATCGGAACAGTAGTTCCTGAGATTAGCGCGTCAAAACAAACTTCAGCTATGCATTGAGTAATATAAATATTATATAGATTCATCGATACTTTAAAATATTTTATTATCTATAATATAAAAATGAATCCCAAAATGTGTTGGTAAGCGCATAACTTGAGAACGGCTGAACCGATTTCGTTAATTCTATTTTTTATAATATTCCTTGAAGTACGAGGATGGTTCTTATGGAGAGAAAACGTAAACATGTACCACGGGCGAAGCCGGGACGGACCGCTAGTTTATTAAAAAAATCAGAAATTATTAACTTCTGATTTTTATAAAGTATAAGATAATGTACCTAAACTTAGGACCATCAAGAAATAATAAACATATTTTTAATTTAATTGCATTGCTGAGTAGGTCTGATTGCTTATTTTTAATATAAACACCTTTTGAATTATAATGGGCTGATTTAAATTTTAATAATTAAAATGTATAGACATCCTTTCATTTTTTACCTTTACATAAAACACAATTTTTTTAATTCTTTTAAGGTTATTTATGAAATACTAGCTTTCCGCCGGCGGCTCCGGTTTCAAATAAAACCTATCTTATATTACTCGTGGATAATGTAGCTTTCGAATGGTGAAAGAATTTTTAAAATCGGTTTTCCTCTTTATAATAATATTAGTTCAGATAAAAACGTATGACTGATTCACTCGTTTTTTACATTTTTTTATTATCATAATATTATGAAGTGCCACAGAGAAACTTTTACATCGTATGAAAAAATGTCATGAAATAAAATTTTGATAATAATAAATCAAAGTTTGTAGTTTGAATGGTTTAATTAACGCTTTATGATTTATTTATTTGATGATGGAAAAGCTGAAATTAGCTTTTAAGTCTACGTGACTTAAAAGCTAATTTAAGCTTTAATGGATCTCTGTCATCTAATTGTTTAAATAAAATAAAATAAAATAAATTAATTAATTAATTAAAATATCTTAAGCTTAATCCATACTAATATTATAAATGCGAAAGTAACTCTGTCTGTGTGTAACTCAATCACGCCTAAACTACTGAACCAATTTGCATGAAATTCGGTATGGAGATATTTTGATACCCGAGAAAGGACATAGGCTACCTTTTATTGTAATGAAAGTAAATATGTACCACGGGCGAAGCCGGGGCGGACCACTAGTTGCTTATAAATCAGATATTTTAAAAAAAAAATCCAAATGTTAATGTAAAGCTCAATCATTATAATATATATATATATAATAATTATATAAAAAATTAAATTAATCACATTCTAGATTTATTTTAAATAGACTTCATATTATTTTTGGACGTCAAGTTATATTAAAAAAAATATTAAGCACATATATTAAATCTGTAAAAAAATCAACGAAATTTTATATTCGCTACATAAAAATCAAATTATCTCCTAGTTAGATTTATTTTGAGTAAACTTCAAATGGTTGATTGGACGTAAAGTATCTAATATTAAACCAAAAAGTATTAAGCACTTGTTAAAATGTAATAAATCTGATGTAAATTAACAACAAATTATATATTTCCTAAAATCTGTATGCCATTAATAATCCCTCTATTAATAATAAAAATATAAAAAAGTCTTACCCTAATTATAATGTTCAGGACATCTCAACATAAAGATATGTATAACAATACTATGAAGACGTCCGTCCACCTCGGTGTCCGGAGGCGTACTGAGCTTTCCACACACTCAAAATCAAGCTTGGAATGCAGACCAATATAAAAGAACCGACGTATATGCGATACTACCCCCTTTATACTACAAATATATATGAAACGCGGGGGCAGAGGAAGGTCTTTGTGATTGGCCAACCCTTATCAGGATTATTAAAAGCGTGTTGATTAAAATTGAGCTCTGCATATATAGTTATAGAGTTGATTGTCCATTGTCAAAGTTAATGGTCCTGTATAGAATGTAGCTAGTGGTAAAGTGGACTTTATAGTTTCGGTTTTAGGGTCGGTTTTCGTGTGTACAGTTATATAAAGCTACAGGTTTTCGATAACTTCTTGCTGAAAGAGCGACATGGTGCTCAGTGGAAAATGACGTGAAGAATTTTTGTTAATGACCCGTCACGTATTGTTTGAAATTGGGTTGGCTTTATGGATTAATGAGTTTATGGGTTATTGAGTCATTAATTTGAAAAGAAATGAGATTGTGTAGTGAGTGGTGTCTGGGTGATAGAGAAGTTACATAACATTGTATTTTAAAGATTTTTTCTTTATAACCGACTTCAAAAAAAGGAGGAGGTTATCAATTCGGCCGGTATGTTTTTTTTTATGTATGTACACCGATTACTCCGAGGTTTCTGAACCGATTTACGTGATTCTTTTTTTGTTCGATGCGGGATGGTGTCGAATTGGTCCCATAAAAATTGTATTCGGATAGGCCCAGTAGTTTTTATTTTATGGGCATTTTTGCAAGTGCAAGTTTGAAGTCGGTTGTTTTTAACGCAGTTGTCACTTTTCTGGGATATAATTACTAATACCACAAATATATATAAGATACAATATATAAAATACATAAAAATTTCAGCCATAATAAAGTCTCAAAAGCCATTTTTTGGTTTTTTATTAAAATGAATTTTTTAATTAAAATAATTTTTGAAATCGATCTAGTAGTTTCTGTGATTAACTTTGGCGTTCAAACAAACACACAAATTTCCCATCTTTATATTAAGTATAAGCACAAAAATAAAGATGCAAATTAAATACCTATAGATAAAAAAATAATATCAAAATTAACAGTAAACTCTACCAGTATAAATTCATAGATATTTACCTCATAACATTATTATTACCTATTCCTTTATAAGTCCTTTATATTTAATACTAAAAATCACCTGATATCTAAGAGTAAAATAATAAAAAGGTGCTTTATAAAAACATAAGGCGTAATAATGCGAAAATATAAAATTTTCACGTACGCCATTTTACTTGAATCTCCTCATAAGAGGTCCTTAATTTCTGTCTCTATCCCTTTCACACCCATATATTATCATATAGCTGTCTCGCTCAACATTTCTAAGTACATTCCGTTCCTATTTATGACCCATACAAGTGAGTTATACGGATTTGCTTATCATTTTTATTACATTTTTTTATACAAAATTTTTATGTCATCATATGTGTATAAAAATGAATCCTTTTTCCTTGGTCACTACGTGAATTGAGAATATAGATGATATCTAAGTATATATTTTTTAAGTCTTATAATAAGTACTTTGTAGAAAACAGAGAGTTACCAAAAAGGTCCGACTTTTCTCTGTGGAAACTGCTTTCCAAACCGGAATCCGGCGGTGATGAGTAATTTCATTCTGTAATTTGTCGATTCAGAAGTCTTGTTGAAGAAGTATTTTTTTTAGTTTGAAGATTTTTACGAAATTAAAAATTATAAAAGTTACGCAGAAAGTTCGTGCTTTAATCAAATTCGAATTAACAAATAGATATAATGCAACGGCTTTAAAAGTGTGTATGAGAATTACCTTAAACTCTATCTATTGCTGTGGCGATATTTCTCGCAATTTTACTGAAATTTTATATCGAGATTACAATAATAATTTCTGACCCTCCGTATTAGGAGCCACCTACCGCAGTATTGGGCTCTGACCAAAATCATACCTCCGTATTAGGGAAAATCGACCTGACTATTTAAATATTTTTTTTAAATAAAAAATATCATGAAAATAAACATAGACTCAACAGCAATACAAAATTTAAGTTCCACTTTTAACGATAAAGTGGTTTGGCACCTTTAGAAAGACTTACTAATGCTTATTTTTGATACTTACTTTCAAATGTTGCGAAATACCTCCGTATTAGGTGCTTTTACCTTACTTATATTATAAATGCGAAAGTAACTCTGTCTGTCTGTCTGTTACTCAATCACGCCTTAACTACTGAACCAATTTGCATGAAATTTGGTATAGAGATATTTTGATACCCGAGAAAGGACATAGGATAGGTTTTATCCCGGAAATCCCACGGGAACGGGAACTATGCGGGTTTTTCTTTGACTGCGCGGGCGATGCCGCGGGTGGAAAGCTAGTAGTAAATAAATGTTTCATCAAATTATATATGGGCTTTGTATCCACTGCATTCTACACGCACCATGTGAAATAAATATTATAAATACGAAAGTCACTCGGCCCAAGTGTTTGTTTGTTACGTTTTCATTCCTAAACTGCTGTTCCTATTTTAATGAAATTCGGTACATATGTTGTAATAATAACCTTGGATTTATCAAGATATATAAGCCTTAAAGTGGTAAAATACTTAACAAAGGTTTGCCTAAATTTACACGCAGAAAGCTAGTCCATACTAATATTATAAATGCGAAAGTAACTCTGTCTATCTGTCTGTTACTCAATCACGCTTAAACTACTGAACCAATTTTCATGAAATTTGGTATGGAGATATTTTGATACCCGAGAAAGGACATAGGCTTTACTTTTTATCTTTTACTTTTTACTTTTTATCCCGGGAAAATGACGCAATCCCGGAAATCCCACGGGAACGGGAACTATGCGGGTTTTTCTTTGACTGTGCGGCAGATGCCGCGGGTGGAAAGCTAGTAGTTTATAAGGTGTACGAGAAAAGTCGTAACTTGCGCTGCCAACTGTACACTACATAGAAAATACTGATCAAATAGGAAACTATTGGACAAATACAATTACATTTATTTGTTCGCGAAACAAATTGTTTTGTACGATCACAGATTTGTACGATAGAAGATGTAAAGGGATTTATTTTATTTTTATAACAATAAAACTTTTTTACAAATAAACTATTGAAACAATAATATAAACAACCTTTAATAAGTACAAAAAAAAACTTTCAACAATTGTAGGATTGTCTAGTTTATGCTTATCATAATTTATTTCATACTAGCTTTCCGCCAACGGCTTCGCGCGCATTTTTAAATAAAAACCCGCATAGTTCCCGTTACCGTGAGATTTCCGGGATAAAACCTATCCTATGTGTTAATCCAAGTTACCTTCTATATGTGTGCTAAATTTCATTGTAATCGATTCAGTAGTATTTGCGTGAAAGAGTAACAAACATACACATAGACATCCATCCTCACAAACTTTCGCATTTATAATATTAGTAGAATAGGATTTTTTGAAACTGGTTGGGTTTTAAAATTATTATTCAGAATCAATCCGATATTTACCATTACATTATGATACTTACATAATATTACCTATAGATAAATTATCAATTCAGTAAAAAATGGAAATTAAAAAAAATAACTATATCCCCATTTCATTTAAGAGAAGAATAAAAACTTTTTATTTCTCATTACTGTAATTGTTTAAGTGTATAGATTATACTCATTTGAAATAAACAGTTTCTCTGTATAATTGCATTTTACTCCTAAAAGTTATTTACATCAAATTACCTACATTTAATACTAAAAGGAGTAGCTGCGCTACGAACCATCGTAGGCGTCTACAAATTGTCGTAGACATCGCTTGTTAGCTTAAAGTTGCATTCGTAGCTCCGTAGCAAGACCGTAGCACAGTCTACGATAGTGTCTACATAGCAATATGATATTATTTTAACTGCAAAGGTTTGAAAAAACTTACTTTCTAAATGAGAAATTTTTAAGGAATATATAATATAATTATCACAAAGCCGAGGCGGGATTCGAACCCGCGTCTTTTCTTTAAAAAAATGTGTGCGTGTACTAGTACGAAGTAAGAAGTGAAAACTGATACTATGAGTAGTAGTAAGAAGTGAAACTTCTTTATGACCTTATTTTTCAAAAAATAATTTACTATATGCAACTTTACAAAAAATACGTCGAATCACGCGTGGTAGGGATAAGAAAAAGATGGCGCGTAACGGAAAAATGTCACGCGTAACTGAAAAATGTTACACTACATTTTTTTCTGACCCCGATAAAGAAGTTTCACTTCAATTATTGTCATTACTCCATTCTTTAAAAATTTCTTATCAATGCACGATTTAATATTTACATTATGGACTTTATAGCAACTCTCCCTCACTTTCTATTATCTTTCTGTTTCGCTGTGATCAACAAAGAAAATTCCCATGACAATAAGATGTTTCACTGCGGTAAAAAGTAGCCTATATCACTCTGTAGCCCCCAAATTATCTCCTGACACAAACCATATAAAATAACCCTGTCACAACGAGAAAAACACTTATTCATCATTCCTTTAAATCTATTTCTTCATCTTTTTCGCATTTATGATATCAGAAAGGAAATCTATACTTCTATACTAATATTATAAAGCTGCAGAGTTTGTTTGTTTGTTTGAACGCGCTAATCTCAGGTACTACTGGTTCGATTTGAAAAATTATTTCGCTGTTAGATAGCCCATTTATCGCGGAAGGCTAAGGCTATAATATATCATCACGCTAGGACTAACAGGAGCGGAGCAATGGGTAAAACCGCGGGGAACAGCTAGTATAGAACTAAATTACAGATACCCTTAAAAATATTCTATGAAATATAAATCTATAAAAAATAGTAGGTATTACATCAAATGTAACTAGGATAATATTACTATTGTAATATTCCTTACGGGAGCCGTGACGTCACGGATTAGAGCCAAGTGCAGATTGCTGTAGGACTGACTGTGAAGATAGACAGAGAGGGGATGAAGTCGACATTGTGTGTTTTTTTTATTAAATATATTGATGAACCTTGTAATAAAAAGTGTATTGTGTTTTTAATATGATGCTCTTATCATGACTCATGCTGCTTTCCACGTACAATCCAGACGCCTTAGACAAAGTAACAATTACAAAACGATAACGAAGTTAGAAATCGCAAAAATGTATGGGATTGACATAGACAACGTGATCTAACGCGGCGTATGTCAATCCCATACATTTTTGCGATTTCTAACTTCGTTATCGTTTTGTAATTGTTACTTTGTCTAAGGCCCCTGGATTTCTTATTTCATTCCTTTCGGAAAATATATTTTTCGTGTAAAATATAACTCATTCTTCCACAATTTTCCATTTGCGACATCTTTAAATTTTATTGAAAGCGAACCCAGAATTAAAAAATACCAACTTTATTTTACTATCGTTTAACAGGTGTAACAACACCTTTCAGTACATTACCGTTCTTACTAATTAACACATAGCATAACAATATAACACCAATAAAAACACTACTCAAAACCATTCCCTATTCCCTTCAAAGTCCCAAAGGGTCGGTTTAAGTGCTAGAGCGAGATAGTGCACAGCTCCACCTGAGTGTGACAGAGACAGACATACAATAAAGATTAGTAGAGGAATCAAATGTCTCTTGTGACGATTGATGGAAGCTAATGAATTGATAGCAAAGAAATGTATTGAACTAGCCTGTTGCTCCGGCTTCGTTTGGGTATTAAAATATTTATTTATTAATTTATGACACTTTATTGTACAATACCAGTAATAAAAAAAACATATATAATTTAACATATCGTTTGTAAATATCTTTATAATAAATGAAGTTTGTTTGTTTGAACGCGCTAATCTCTGGAACTACTGGTCCGATTTGAAAAATTCTTTCGGTGTTAGATAGCCCATATATCGAGGAAGGTTATATAGTATATTATATTATCAGCCTATGACCAATAGGAGCAGAGCAATGCGGGTAAAACCCGCGTGGCACAGCTAGTTTGCTATATAATATTACTAGCTTTCTGCCCGCAGCTTCGCCCCCTATATTGACCTAATAAATTATATACTTACCAAAAACATCCTCGAGAATCACTCTATCTATTAAAAGCATCAAGATCTGTTGCGTAATTTTAAAGATCTATGCATACAGACGCTGACGATGGAAAGCGCTTTGCCGGTTCTTCTCCTATTATTGCTTTCCGAATCGGTGGTAAATGTTAAAAATGTTACGACGATTAAAAGTGCATTTATAAGAAGTCTAATTGAATAAATAAATATTTGAGTTTGAGCTTGTTTTATACTATGTAGCGATAGTTAGGACTGCCGTGCGATGCCAGAGAAAGCGACTACTCTAAAAGGGAAGAAATCGATACACAATTGGTTTCATATTAATAATGTCACGCTCCAAAAGGTTAGGAAGTTATTCCCTCCCCCCTCCCCTCATTTTGTTCTGTCTTTGTTCAAAACTTTTTGAAGTTCAGAAAAAAAAATTGTCAGTAAGGAAACAAAAGGAAACCAAATAGTTTAAGAAATATGATGTATGTGTAATTTATAAAGCTGAATAGTTTGTTTGTTTGAACGGTCTGATCTCGGGAACTTATAATTTTTTTGTACGCAAATAAACATACAAACATGCATTGATCAATAAAAGCTGCGTTTTTAGGTATTTAAATTGTATTGTTATCTTTTTTTATTTATTTATTGAATTAATAAAAAATATGTCAAATACAATGCCACTATAAAAAGAGCGTGTGTGCCGAGTACTCGTGTCTGAAGTGAAACTTCTTTGGCAAGATCAAAGATACCAAAATCGTCGACATGCTCCATGACGTGATGATATTGCCATGACGCAACCTTGAAATGTTACTCTCAACGCTAAAGAAGTTTCACTTCAAAAACTAAACTGAAAAACTAATAAAACAATGTACCAGGTGAAAAGTAACACGTAAAGACGAATTGAGACAGGAACTTCGTTAATCAGCAGACCGATTTCCATACAAAGTCCAATTTTTTTTCTACGAATTCAGCAAAGTTGTAGAACAAAAGTTGTTCAGTTTCATGAGAAGAAGCTCCTGTCAAAATGCGTCTGACGTCTTACCAGTCACCCTGTATATTATGAAACTAGCTTCCGCCCGCGACTCCGTCCGCGCGAAAAATTAAGAAAAATTAAGATTTTTTTTCTACGTATTTTTCCGGGATAAAAAGTATTCTATTTTATGCCCAGGATAATAAGGTATAATTATACCAAGTTTCATCGAAATCGAATCGTTAGTTTTCACGTGATGCCTGAACATACAGACAGACAGACAGACAAAAATTTTTTTAATCACATATTTGGGCTTGTAATCGATCCAGTAACACCCCCTGCTATTTATTTTTTCAATATTTTCAATGTACAGAATTGACCCTTTTACAGATTTATTATATGTATATTTATTTATTTCAATAAGCTGTCCCAAACTGATAATGCTGTAAATGAATATCCCAAAACTGATAATGTGTATGAATAAATTATATTTCTTGACAATAACATGATTTGAATCCGTGAAAAATTTATATAACAAGTTTGTAATAATCAAACAAGAATCGATAATCTTTTAAAACAAATTACCGATAAAATTTAATTCAGGAATATTTCCGTATCTTATCATAGTTTAACGTACGATAATAATTTTAATGCACTTCTGTTACTGTATAAATGTACTAGCTTTTCGCCCGCTGCTTCGCCCGCGTTTTCAAAGAAAAACCCGCATAGCTCATGTTCCCGTGGGATTTCTGGGATAAAACCTATCCTATGTTTTAATTCAAGTTACCGTCTATATGTGAGCTAAATTTAATTGTAATCGGTTCAGTAGTATTTGCCTGAAAGAGTAACAAACATGCATACACATATACAGACATCTATCCTATTCATATCATATTTTATTTTATAATATTAGTAGGACTAACTTTTCGCCCACGGATACGCCCGTTTTGTCTAAAATCTAATAAATTATATACTAAAACCTTCCTCGAGAAACATTCTATCTATTAAAAAATCCGCATCAAAATCCGCAGCGTAGTTTAAATAGGGAAACATAGGACGGAGAAAGCAAGCGTTGTTTTAAAGTTTATCTAGTGATAAGTAAAAGTTAAAAATGAACGTCCACAATTTCTGACAAACTTTCGCGTTTATTAGCAGAATACCTTTTTTAAAATCCTCATATATTTTATCGTAAAAATACCGGTATTTAATTAAAAACCGATATCCCGGAATACACTTAACTATATCAGTATAACGCTGTTTAAAAACGTCGTATGTAATCCAATAGTCAGGAATAGCGTTCACGATTATTAAATAAGAGACGGTTCGTGCCGACACGTGGATTAGTGTGTCCATGTTTTTTTGGGAATTTTGGGACAAAGAAAATATTTTTGAAGTGAAACTTCTTAAAAAAAAATTTCAAGGTCGCGTCAAGGCAAAAACGTCCTGGAGTAAGGCCACGATTTTTGTATCTCTGAATCTTGCGAATGAAGTTTCACCTCTGACACGTGTGCTCAGCACATACGATCTTTTTTTATGGTCGTAGTTATTTAAATATTATAATATAACTAGCGGTCCGCCCCGGCTTCGCCCGTGGTACATATTAACGTTTTCTCTACATAAGAACCATCCTCGTACTTCAAGGAATATAATAAAAAAAGAATTATCGAAATCGGTTCAGCCGTTCTCGAGTTATGGAATTACAACGAAAAGTGGCATTGATTTTTATATATTAGATATAGAGATTCTATTTAAAATTCGTCTCTTAATAAACTGGTGGAAAGCTCGACTTGATTCTCATAAATCCCGCGAGATTTTCACGGGAAAAGTAGCCTTATATGAGCTGATATAGTTCAGTGAAAGTCATTAAAATTTAGCCGTTTTACACGTAAGACAAAAAGTGAAAAAAGAGCATGTGTGCCGAGCACACGTGTCAGAAGTGAATCTTCTTTGGCAAGATTCAAAGATTCAAGACTTAAAAATTTTTTAACTTCATTAAGAGCCGATTTTTCAATCCTTGGTTAAAATTTATCCGTCCAATAAAGTATTACACGAACATTTTAAAATATCACCTGTAAACTGTCGGGCAATTAGAATACATTTTTGAAATGGTAGTTGAATAAATTTGAACCAAGGATTGAAAAATCAACCCTAAATGAAAGCTTCTAAACGCATTGACACCGTATCCCTTACACGATCGTTCATTATTATTTTCAACTTTATTCAAAACACGTTTGAACTCATTTTGTATTTACATATTTTAAATCGAAATAAAGATGCTTGTGTTATTTACCAGAACATAATATAAATTCTGAACAATTCTATCTCAAATATAAACAAAATTTGAGATAGAATTGTTAAGATTCCTTTCAAAACATATTAGGAATGTGAATATTAATTTAACAAATTATAAACTAGCTGCTTGCCCGGCTTCATCTGGATTGAATCAGGATAAAAAAAGCTATATCACTCCTGAATAGTGTAGCTTTTTTATATAAAAGAATTTTAAGAATACAATTTTCATGATCGTATTTCTGAATACATTATGAAAACATACAGATTTAGAAACAATATAATATGATAATATATTTGGTTTTATGGCATTCAAATGGTTTATAAATATAAATTTATAAAGAATAGAAAAAAAAACGATCACAAGGCGGGACTCGAACCCGCATCCTTTCGCGCCATTCCGGGGCGGATGTCTGACCAACTCGGCCACTCGTGAGCGATCGAATGTATTCTATTCTTTCAGTTTTATGTGACGACGATCTTTTTTGTTGAATTGCAACAAAATGCAATTGGTCAGGCATCCGCCCCGGAATGGCGATAGGATGCGGTTTCGAGTTCCGCCTCGTGATCGAATTTTTTCTATTATTATAAATTTATATTTATAATATTTGTAATTATGACATAGAATTTTTATTATAAATAATTATTTTATTTGAAGAATAATACAGATTTCTACTGGTGAATTAATTTAAAAAGGTTCGGTTAAGAAGTTTTACCTATTATTTACCACCATTATAAAAAATGACCATTTTAAACAAACTTACACAAAATATAATAATTTTTGTCACATTACAGATGTGTCACAACCAGTGTAGATTTTTATCAATAGTCTCAACTTATAATCTACTAGCTTTCCGCCCGCGATTTCGCCCGCGTTTTGAAAGAAAAACCCGCATAGTTCCCGTTCCCGTGTTATTTACAGGATGAAACCTATCCTATGTGTTAATCCAAGTTACCCTTTATATGTGTGCTAAATTTCATTGTAATCGGTTCAGTAGTATTTGCGTGAAAGAGTAACAAACACACACATCCTAACAAACTTTCGCATTTATAATATTCGTAGGACTTTTTTATACTACTACCTACTAAATTATTACGGTCTTACCCATTCGCTTTGCAATGGATTAGTTATTGCAATAACCTGTCTTTTTTTTATGATTGACGTTTCATGTGAGCAAGAGCAGGACACAGCTATTGTAGAAAATAATAGAAATTTATCCATTGTTTAACTTTTTATTAGAAAGGCCGTTATATAATATATAACTCTATCAAAAACTATAAACCGAAAAACATATACGCACGAAAACTACTCCCTTAATCATAAATAATAGACTGGATTCCAAACGTTGAATATAACGCGGGACTATGGATCTATATTTATAGCGGGGGTGGTAATTGACCTACTGGGGGGGAGATTAGATAGCGCAGATGTGACTTATGGGAAATATAGGTTTGAGTAAATCATGTAGTAAATGATCAAGTCTGTGTAATGTTTAAAAATGAGTCAGCCGAATGAATGTTTAAACTTGCCATATTATGCTGAACCTGGACCATTTCACAGCCGTAACACATAATAGCAACTTATTTATTTAATATGTTAAATTGCCATCTGTGTTTCGTATTTATATTTGTATTTGTTCTGTGTTATGTTATTGTGCTTGTCAGTTGTAATATGTGTTATTTTTGTGAAAAAATGTTTGTCTATGAAACTAAAGCTACGTAAAAGCTTCAAGGTAATGGAAATTAGAGAGAATATGCCAACCATATTTTAACTTATTTTTTCTTATTATTTATTCATTATAAGAGCTTCTTTTTCTTCATAAAACCCTTAACTATAAGGCACGTGATTGATATCCCAAATTGTTGCTTGAAAATTAGTTATCTGAAAGAAATCGTTCCTTAACGTAAAAGCCACGATTTATCTTCATATCAAAATATAGAGTCGAATTTATTATTCTACGAAGTGTCGGTTTCTTCAAATACTGTTTCATTCTTTTTTATGTACACTTAAAACTTTCATTCATTTCGAATATTAACTAACGCTAAGGTTTATAGTGTTCTCCAAACAATGAACCGCACGTTTCATTTTATTCAACAAAAACATATTGTTCAGTTCTATAAATAAGTTATTCTTTGACCCGCTAAGGAGTAAAAGACAGGATAATACGAGGCACGTCTCGTGACTCGGCTTACATGGCGATGCTTATATAGGTATATGACTAGCTGCTCCCTGCTGTTTCACCTGCATTGCTCCGCTCCTGTTGGTCTTAGCGTGATGATATAATATAGCCTATAGCCTTTCTAGATAAATGGGCTATCTAACACCGAAAGAATTTTTCAATTGGACCAGTAGTTCTCGAGATTAGCGCGTTCAAACAAACAAACAAACAATCAAACAAACAAACTCTTCAGCTTTATAATATTAGTATAGATTATATCTTAATAGCAATGAATATTTATTTTAAAAACTTTTCAATTGAATTTCACATTAGACTGACATGCTTAACCACGGTAAAAAGTATCTAACTACCTAAATCATTTTATAATTATCTCAAGACGTAAAAATCGAACATACAATAGCTTCGGCTAGCTACTAGTTATTATTCTGTACTTCCACATTTATAATATTAGGTTCTCATTATACTATAATATTAGTAAGGATTTGTAAACTTTATATTTTAACCTTTGATTATTGACCTGACCTAATTTAACAAGCTTTCATGACCCCATATAAAGTATAAGTTCAGCAAATAATAAATACCTATATAGTTTAATATAGTTTTGTTTTAGAGTGAGAGAAATATTTTAAATATGTTTATTGTATGTGATAGATTATTATATCACTTAAGCTGATGTTATTGACTTATACAACAGTGCTTATACACCATTATGACAGTAGTATTTATTTATTACTTAATAAATAAGTTACATATTGAAAGTCAAAGAAATTACAATACCTCGTTGTAGATATAAATACCTTTTTTTGGATAAATATAAATAGTCGCATTAATATTTTATTACACAACTCTGTTAAATCAAATCAATTATGTTCTGAATAAGGTTATGAATGAAAAATATTATTTATTATTATAAAATAATATCAGCGGCATGTAACCCCTGTAACCCATACATTCAACAGGCTGCCTATGACATGAAGAGAGGGGGGGCTGTGGAAATCGAAATTCATCCCATTCCAACATTTCTGACCCGTTTTATTAAAATATCACGATTGCACGTGACTCCGCTTGACGTAATGGGTATTTGAGAATATTGATATACTAATATATTGTCCTGACTTCGTCTAAAACGAACGGTAATAAAATAAATATAGCGAATAGCCTTGTGTTTGAAAAATCAGCTTTACAATATTAATATGGTATAGATTTAAGTAATCTATACTAATATTATAAAGCTGAAGAGTTTGTTTGTTTGAACGCGCTAATCTCAGGAACTACCGGTCCGATTTGAAAAATTATTTCTGTGTTATATAGCCCATTTATCAGGCTATAGGCTATAATATATCATCACGCTAAGACCAACAGGAGCGGAGCTCCGCGGGTGAAACCGCGGAGCGCAGCTAGTTAATTATTATGGGGCTATGCTGAAATCCATCAACATTATTCATTTTACGTATAAACAGGACAAACATTCAAACTTTGTCACTGAAAATATTATGACCTAAAAACTACAGTACCCCGCCTTATCACGGTAAAGAAAAAAATATATGTTATCAATAGTCACTATCAGTAATAATCAATACTTATCTATGTTTGTTGCAGTTTTCACTCGATCTAGTGCCGTGAACATAGTGTTAAGTGTAAACACTAATATAGTGCATTGGTGTTTAAATTTTTATTAAAAGTATAGGAATTTTGTGTTGTAGCTATTTAAAGGTGAAAAACTCAAGTAAAGGCTAATCAAAAATCTAATATTTAAAAATTTTGTTCCTAATAAGATTAAAATACATAAATATGTATATTGTATAATCCATACTAATATTATAGATGCGAAAGTAACTCTGTCTGTCTGTTACTGAATCACGCCTTAACTACGTACTGAACCAATTTGAAAAAAAATTTCTTATAGAGATATTTTGATACCCGAGAAAGGACATAGGTAGGCTACTTTTTACCCCAGTTTTATCCCGGAAATCCCACGGGAACGGGAACTATGCGGGTTTTTCTTTGACTGCGCAGGCGAAGCCGCGGGTGGAAAGCTATTATGTAACTGTAAATACTACTTATATACTAATAGATTAATTTAAACGTATGCCATAAACATTGGTATAAAACCAAAAAAAACTAGAGAAAAATTTGGAATAGAGATAACGAAACATTTCGTTAGTTGAGTTTTTGATAAATTATCTTGACGTGTATTTATAATAAACGATTATAAACGCTCCGGCTTCGCTCGTGGTACATATTTACGTTTTCCAGAACCATCCCTGTAGTTCAAGGAATATAAAAAGAATTATCGAAATCGGTTCAGCCGTTCGCACGTGATGCCTGATGTAATTTTTTTATTACTTATATCTCTTTATTACATAAGGTTGATTCACTCGCAAAATAACTGACTCATTGTGATTAATAATTGTGAAATTCAGATAATTCAGCCTGTGATTTAGTTTATCTCTAACCAAAATTCATGTGTATAAAGGACTACCTGTGTCCCGCGGTTTTACCCGCATCACTCCGCTCCTATTGGTCTTATCGTGATTATATTTACAGCCTTCCTTGATAAATGGGCTATCTAACACTGAAACAATTTTTCAAATCGGACCTCTAGTTCCTGAGATTGGCTCGTTCAACCGAACAAATAAACTCCTCAGCTTAGTAATAACAACGATGCATAAACGATACATAAATTAAAATATAAATAACTTTTGTTTATAAAATCAAATGTAGATTCAGAAATATATGAAAGTTTCGTGGAAGAGTATTGTTTAAAAAAACATTATTTAATTTTACAAATGAATTTAAATTAATTTTATCTTATATTAAAAAAATACATAATTAAAACTAAGCATAAATAATTAAATAACTACTTCTTCTAAAATAATTTTACTATCATTGAATTTTTCCTACATATAAATAAATTTCTAGACTTTCCCAAAATTAATATTATATTTATTTGCTTCTATTGTAAATGAATTTAACGAAAAACAAGTACAATGTCTTACAAATAATCAAAGTATTAGCAAGTTATAATTTCCTTATCATTTGATAATACGATAATTTTATGGAAGATATCGGCCACAGTCGATTACTGAAATTCTTCGTAAAAGGGTACGTATATTTGTTTTATTACATTCATATATTTTTTATCATTAACTAGCGGTCCGCCCGGGCTTCGCCCGTGGTACATGTTTACGTTTTCTCTCCATAAGAACCATCCTCGTACTTCAAGGAATATTATAAAAAAAGAATTAACGAAATCGGTTCAGCCGTTCTCGAGTTATGCGCTTACCAACACATTTTGCGATTCATTTTAAGATTTTTATAGTATAGATGAGCAGCACTAAGGAAATAATCACTACATAGTATAAAACGAAGTCGCTTTCTCTGTCTCTATGTCCCTTTGTATGCTCAAATCTTTAAAACTACGCAGCGGATTTTGATGCGGTTTTTTTTAATAGATAGAGTGATTAAAGAGGAAGGTTTTAGTATATAATTTATTATGTTTTAGACAAAGCGAGCCAAGCCGCGGGCGGTAAGCTAGTAATGTTATAAGTCATCATCTTCAATCATCATCTTCGTCAAAATTCATGATGAGTATCTAGATCTACCTCTACGGTCATCATGAATTTTTAGTTAAATATTTCCACTTCTTATTATTTTACAACACTTGTTAAAAAATAATCCCCAAAATGAGAGCAGAGCCCAGAGCGTAATCACAAAATACTTTATTATCAACTTACGTCCGATATGCACAATTTTGAACAATGACATAATTTCGCAGAAATGAAGTGGCGTATCTTGTATTGAAATTATTAAATTTCTCGCTTTCCGCCCGCGGCTTCGCCCGCGTTTTTAAAGAAAAACCCGCATAGTTCCCGTTCCCGTGGGATTTCCGGGATATAACCTATCCTATGTGTTAATCCAAGTTACCCTCTATATGTGTGCTAAATTTCATTGTAATCGGTTCAGTAGTATTTGCGTGAAAGAATAACAAACACACGCACATCCTCACAAACTTTCGCATTAATTATAATAAGAAGAATAGGATAGGAATAGAAATAGAATAGAAGGATAGGATATTTAATAGACTCATTACAAAATAATAACAATCTTAAATTGATTGTCTTACGGTGGATTTATATCAAACTAACATAGAGCTAGAGCTAGAACAAGAGTATTAATTCGTGATCTTTTAGTGTAAAAACACTCGTATTCAGTGTTGTTCAGTATAAGAAAATTGCGTAGAATATTTTCGAACGCACTAAGAACAACGAAAGAATGCTCTACGCCTGTTTACACTAAGAGAATTTGACATAGTGGGGTTAGATGAGCATTCGCTCGTCTGATGTAAATGGACCTTTATTATAGTCTATAGAAATATGAAAAATGACAGTTACAATAAAATTAAATAATTTATATATTATATAAAACTCAAAAGTGACTGATATAGTGATCTATCAACGCACAGCCCAAACCACTGGACGTATCGGGCTGAAATTTGGCATGCAGGTATATGTTAGGACGTAGGCATCCGCTAAAAAAGGATTTCCCAAAATTCTTGCGGGAACCAGGAAAAACGGGGATGCACGTACAAAGTCGTGGGCGGAAGCTAGTAGAGATATAGATATGAAACTAGGTAGGTAATAAGCAATATTAAAAATTCGAATTTTTATCTTGTGGATGTGAATATTTTAGTTCTTTTTTTATATTGTACTAGCTTTCCGCCTGCGGCTTCGCCCGCGTTTTCAAAGAAAAACCCGCATAGTTCTCGTTCCCGTGGGATTTCCGGGATAAAATCTAGCCTATGTTACTCGTGGATAATGTAGCTTTCGAATGGTGAAAGAATTTTTAAAATCGGTCCAGTAGTTTATGAGCCTATTCATTACAATCAAACAAACAAACAAATAAAGTTTTCCTCTTTATAATATTAGTGTTATTGTATGAAGGATTACTGGTGATTACTGGCTACTTATAATACGAATCTGTTGAAAACAAAGTCTGATGTTTAGTTTTTTTTGCCACTATTACGTTAGTTAGGTCTTCATTTGTTTTTAATGACGAAAACATACCTATTCGTTAAATATCTATAAAATAACAATTTTAAAAAAAATTGCTCGCCATTTGACAGATGAAATTTTAAATTTTTTGGTCATAGATAATATAATACTATATTTATTGTGTAATATAGAGTATTAGATTGTATGGTAATATTAAATGGATAAGTTTTAACTAAGGATTGAAAAATCGGCTTGTGTTATTTATATACATATTATTTTAATACCGAAGGCAACGATTAGAATTAAGGTTAAGTGTGTATGTTAAACATAATAAATAGTTTGTCTTATCGATTCTTGATACATGAGTTCCGGTGTTATCGATTTAAGTCCTTATTTAGTGCACATTTACTATCTACACATAAGAAAAAACTTTATCTATATATATGCAAAAGCAAGTCGTTATATTTCGTAAAACGTTGAACAGATTTTAATTATTTTCAGTTTTGTCTTCTCTTGAATTAAATATAAGATATTAATTTTTTTAAAAGCAAAGTCATCCGGGTGAAGCCAGGGTCAGGAACTAGTTTTAAATTTAAAATATCTGATTAATCTCATATAAGTGCACAGATATTAAACACTACATAGTACTAATAAGTGTAAGGCTTGTAAGGTTTCTTGATTAAGCTGTTTGTTAATGCCAAGTTTACTGGATTCATTCCCTGGGAATGTCTTACTAATACATATTTATAAGACCTTTTTAATATCCTACTTTATTTATGTCTCTCTCCATAATACACGGGTACCGCCATAAGGAAGACACGAGCCTTTTGAAGGCTTACGTGGGGACACAGGTCCAACACGCAGGGGGCCTTTAGAGAATTTTAATGTGTTGTGGGACACCAGCCGTGACTGCCCATGACTGCACTATAGAGATACAGCCCTGGGCAGTCCGCGGCCAATGTAGGACTATTGCAAAATATGGGAAATATAAATCTGGGATTTAGAAAGGGTGCGTTCGATGGATTGGTAGGTTGGTTCTATAGATCCTCTTTTATTATTTTCCAGAAAAATCATGTCTGATACAGACAAAAAAGACAATGATACAAACATCGAATCAAAAGTACCAGGTGAGCAGGAAGTACGAGGAGTGACCGCGAGCGAGACAAATATATCACAAGCTGAAGGAACCAGCGAGACAGACTTCCACTATGAGCCTGTAATAACAGTGACGAAGAAAGAAGCGTCCTTCGCGAAAGGCGATTTGAAACTACAGAAAATCAGCGTCACGGAAGATATATCGGTAAAGTACCAACATTTGTTTAAAAAGCAGACGATGCCGGGCAAAACGGTAGTCACCCAAGTGCAAACACTACAATATAAATACTGAAAATAAATGTGTTGTTGGTACATGCGTTTTATTTATTTCGAGCTTCCAATTTTATTTGAGACACATCTGAGAGATTGCATAAAAGTTCATTTATAAAATCTCCTTCTTTCAATTAACATTTTTACATTGGTTACCTTCATACTATGTTACCTACCTCAATTGAAACCCTAGTAGGAGGCCTGCGACCCAGCAGGGCGAACGTATATGGGCTGATTCGAGTGTACTACATACAACTTGAAAACAGTAGGCTTATCTTTATACCAAAAGGATAGTGAACCATGACCAATGAAGCATTATACGAATATTTTCCCAATACCTTGTAAACTACAGAACCAAAATTTTAATTTTCCATATAAAGAGCTGTCGAGTGTCGATATATTCTGTGATTCTTAGTACCCTGGTAGCTTAAACAAGAATTTGGCATTAATCAGCTCTTGATTACTTAAATTATTAGTTAATTTTGAAACTAAACAATAAAATTTATTAATAGAATATTCAAGTATTACACATTTATATTAAAATAAAAAATAATTAGGTACCAAATGCTGATGATATATAATTTACAGGGACGCGCGGAGTCCTATATTCAATTTTTAACCCAATCAACACTTTCTACGAGATTCTTCAAGTTACAATTAATAAAATAGCTCCAAATCCTATCTCAAGAACGGAATCGTAACAAACAAATTGGATTTCATCTAATCGCATTAATTGGCTGTAATTACTAATTGTACATATATTCTTGCAAATAATTACATGTACTTGATAGCTCACACAGAGCGGAACCTTTCCATACAAGGCGAAATAATAAAAAAGAATATTCCAATGAAAAATCATGTTGTTGAACATGATACCATATCTAAAGTTTAATATAAAAGTATTTTCCTTTCAGGATAAAACGAAAAATGAGACAATTATCAACGAAGTACAAATAATTACGGACAAAGACGGTGCCTGTGAAGTGACACACACACAAACAATTGAGACGGTGAAAAAGGTTGAGAATACGACACCGACCCGAGAAATAGGTAAATTACATTCATATTATGAAAGTGAAGAGTTTGTTTGTTTGTTTGAACGCGATAATCTCGGGAACTACTGGTCCGATTTTAAAAATTCTTTCGGTGTTAGATAGCCCATTTACCGAGGAAGGCTAGAAACTAATCTTGCTAAGACCAACAGGAGCGGAGCATTGCGGGCAAAACCGCGGAGCACAGCTAGTCTATACTAATATCATAAAGAGGAAAGATTTTTTATTTATTTGTATTGAATAGGCTGCATAAATACTTTTTTAATGATGTATTTTCCTAATAGATTTTAGATTAGATTAGATTTCAAAAACAACAAACACACTCGCTCTAAATAATCCAGGAATTTTAGAGACAGGTCTAGAGACCAAGATTTTAAATACAAGATAAAGCTCATTGAATTTAATCTAGTTATTTTATTTAAGTAAAGTACTTTAAAATTACTGTAGCTCTGTAGTTTCACTTATTTTGATTTAGTAATGTACAATATTCTGTACTTGGAAAGATTTTCAAGAATATTTAAAACATTATTTTATGAATATGAAAAGTGTCCTGAAACTTATATTATTTTTTTAAACATTTTCCATGTACACGATTACAGAGAAACAAGATGAAAAGAAACCACGAACTAAAATTCCAATGTCTAAATTAAGGCGGGCTGTTAAAAAGATAACGGAAGAAAGAAAGAAATATGAAGAAGCTGAAAGACAAGTAGGTATTGCAAATCATTTTTGCTTCCAACCTTTTTTCTAGTACAACCATGATTGTTTTTTTTTTACCAGAAAGTTCTCTCGTGATCTCGAAACAAATACTGTCTCATAATCGATTATTTTATTAATTAGATCCCAACAAATTAGCCGAATAAACAAACAGTTAAAAAAACAAACCATACATAGTTAAATTATATTTATAAATGTATAAATATATATCTATTATTTTCATTAATTAAAACATGATTTTTCTTTTTAAATTTCACGATTTAATGACAGAAGTTAATGACTTGCTTATATTGATAATTAATAATACTTTTTCAGAAAATGTCTGCTCAACAGCGCAAGTCTTCCATTCCTCGACTGAAACATACAGTTGTAACAGCCACCACAAGTAAAGAAGAAGCAAGAACTGCTTCCCCAAGAACAGATGAAGAATTTGACAAGCTGTTCGAAGAAATCGTTGTCAATCAGAGCGCGGATGAAAGTCCACTAATAAAGGACCCAGAAAAACTAGACTCCAAGTTCGAAGAATTAATTCACGCTTACGATGAAAATAAAATCGAACCAATTAGCATTGACAGAGTGAAAACCAGGATCCCCATGCTAAAACGTAAAAGTGAACATGAAATTGATATGTCAAAATATTCGGAGCGCAGGAGAAATGCATCTCTTAAAAAGAGAGGATCAGTTGATAGTTCAACGCACAACTCTTTGACAACTATGAACGTTAAAGAATCGAAAATACAATCGCAAACAATACAAAAAACTTTTACACAACAAAGAACTAAACTACAATCTGAAACAAAAACAACTCAACAACAATTATCAAAGATTGCAGTCAATAATAGTCAAGACAATCAAGAACAGATAAGTTCATCAAAGGTAGTTAAGGAAACGACACGATCATCCGATAATAATGAAGATGTTAATTTTGAAAATGAGGAAAGCCAATTTACCCATAGTGAAAATTCCGAAGTCTCTAATGAATCTGTGAATTCAACAAAACATAACGAAAACACAAAAATATTTAAGAAAAGTTCCTCAATCGATAACTCTAGAACTACAAACTTTAATAACGAAGAAACAAACACAAAAACACTACACAAAACTATTCAACGTACAGTCAGTGAACAGCACACGTCCAGTATAACATCTACAAATATTTCTTCTAATATCTCACAAACAAAGGAAATAACAACTACAGAAATAACAAACAACAATAACGGAGCCACTATAAAAGCAATAATAACTGTAGAGAGAGAAAACAGTGCATCAGAAGTCCCAACGATTACAAATGAATCAGATAAAACAATTAATGATTCCAAAACAACACAACATGTTACAAATGAGGAAAGCAATCAAAGTTCAGTGAACTCAAATAACATGCAAAACTCTATTAACAATCAAAAATTGTCCAATGAAGTTGAATTAGTTCAAAAAGATACAAAAGATAGTTTATCTGACGAAAATACAAATGTGTCTGTAGAAATTTGTGAAATTATACATGATAGTGAAGATCTTAAAGATAAAAGGAATGAATCAGACCCAAATCATATTAAAGAAATATCTGAAACAAATATTGAAGTTAAAGAAAGTGCTGAAGATAGTAAATCAAATATTGAGGAAATTGCTGCAGATAACAACATTATATCAATTGAGACTAAAGAAAAAAATGCAAATGTGAATAATGAAGAGATGAGTAAGCAAGATAGCATTAGCATAGTAGCTGACAATGAAAATATGCAAGAAGAAAAATCAGAATCGAATATAGTTCCAGATGTAAATGAAGAAACCAACACACATAAATCACATATTCAAGAAATTGCTACTGATAATAATATTATACCAACCAAGACCATCGAAGACAGTAAAAATATGATTGATAAAGAAATTAGTAATCAAGATAGAATTAGCATAGTAGCTGGCAATGCAGATAACCAAGAAGAAAAATCTGAATCTAACAAAGATCCAGAAATAAAAGAAGAAATTAAAATAACAATTAAACAAACAGATACATCCGAAGAAAAAGAATCCTCAACACATGTCGAATACAATAAAAAAATTATAATAAACGAAAAACATAATGCTGATTCAAATGAAACAAACGATAAAGACGAAGATTTAAAAACCAAAGCAACACAAATCAGAGATGTTGAATCGAATGATGTACAAGAAAAAGAAGCCAAAACAAGTGCAGATTCTAGTAATAAATCTGCTAACTACCTCGATGTCTCTGTCAGTATGGTAAAACAAGTGGTTACACAACAGAAACTTAATGATAAAACGAATAATAATACACAAGAACATTACCTCGATATTGTTAATGAGAATAATACTATTAAAGAAATAGAACAACCTGAAATTGAAAGTATAACATCATTGGAATATAATGTAATACCTAAGGAAGTTGTAGAAGGTAAAAAGGATGAGAAGAGTCTAGAAGCGTGTACTAATATAAACAAAATACCTGAATCTACATCAAAACAAGTTTCACAAAATCTTCCAAATACAGTACCTGAAAAATCCGATAGTACTTTAACCTCAGTAGAAGAATCTTTGGGCTCAAAATTAAATGTTGGTTCTAAAACATTTATTAGCAACGAAGAAAAACGTGTAATAGAAAAAACTGTATCTAGAGAGGAAAGTTTCATTTCTGAGAATAAAATCATCGAATCTAAATCCGAAACAAAAACACAAGTAACGGACGTTGATGAAAAACCTCAAAACCCTATAAATCTATGTCAAGACAAAGACAATACAAATTTGACAGACAACAATATAACAAGACAAGTAAATATCACACAAAATGTAAACATATCTTCTGAATCTAGTTTAATTAATGATTCTGTTATGGAGAAAGAATTCGTTTCCAAAGCCTATGAAAAAGAAACAAAGACAACATTGAAAACTCAAAATATTTTACAAAAGAAAGTTACAGAATCGGAAACAATAACTACTAAAATTAAGGAAGTATTGAAGAAATCTAATGACTCTTACGATGATTTAAATGTTATTCAAAGAGAAAGTAAAGGTTTTAATAGCGATAAAAGTCCGATAAATATTGATAAAACATTAATAAGACCAGCTACTCCAGTAATTGACATTTCACCAACTTGCATTGATGGTAAAGAAAAAGAAATTATAATTTCGAATGATAATCTATCAAATAAAGATGTAACTGAACATTATTTCAAGGAAGCTTCTCAAACAAGAGTTAATAATGCATCTAATACAACAGATAGTTTAGATGTAAATAAAGAAAGAACTGAAAAGATAGTTTTAGATAAGAGTATGATAAATGAACTATTAAAATCAGACCTTCAAGAGGAAGATATTATTATTCTTAGAGGCAAAGTGAACAGAGTTATGAGTCGACTCGATTCTATAAACAGTAAAAAGACTAACATTCAACAGGAGATAGTAGATGAAGTTCCTAAAAGAACTGTTTTGTCTAAGATCGCCATTTTTGAAGTAAGTTTGTATATACACTTTTTATTCGCATTTTATCGAACTAATAAATACTATGTAAATATAGAAAAACTTGTTCTGCAATAAACAAAAATCGATAATATTATAAAACAGTTCCATATAAAATTTAGCTTGATCTATGTTAAATAGTCGTACACTTTGTAGTTTGTACTGTAATAAACAACAGCTTATAAATAATATTATCTTTATATTTATAGCGTAAAGAAGTAGAAGAAAAACCTCTCTACCGAAGAATACCACGCTCACAAAGCCATGGACCAAGTCTAAGGCATAAACCTAAAATAGTTGAAGAAGTACTCAAAACTACATCCAAAATGGAAAACAATGTTAATATAAGTCGAACAGGAGTTTACAATAAACAACATTCGCATAATTTAAGTAGAAATTTGATAAACAATCAGAAATCTGAAGATATAGTGAATAAATTGACTAGCAGTCAAAATAATTTAGATTTTGAAAAAGACACTAATAATAGTGAAAATATAGTAATAAGCGATGACAGAAAATATTCATCGCTAAAGAGCATAAATAAAGATGAATTACACTATGAAGATAATTCAAAAACTATCAAAGTATCGTTCAAAGAAAGAGATAATAAAAAAGAGGTTTCATACGCAGAAATTGATTTAGGTGATGCTGTCAAGGGCAAAGTGCAAAACGTAGTCAGAATGATATCAATGGAACGTATGGATTTGGAAAAAAAAGGCATTATAGATATTAAGGAGAAGCCGAAACGAGGAACTGTGTTAGAGAGAATCGCTCTATTTGAGGTAAGGAAAAAAGATCGTGTGTGCCGAGCACACGTGTCAGAAGTGAAACTTCTTTGGTATAATTCAAAAATACCAAAGTCGGCGCCTTACTCCATGACATGACGGTATTGCCATGCGGCGACCTTGAAATTTTACTCTCAACGCGCTTAAGTTTCACTTCAAAAAAGTATTTAAAAAAAATATTTTACTGGGATAGTTTTATGAGTTACACTATCATCTTTCATTGCATTAATCCATACTAATATTATAAAGCTGAAGAGTTCGTTTGTTTGTTTGTTTGAACGCGCTAATCTCGGGAACTACTGGTCCGATTTGAAAATTATTTCGGTGTTAGATAGCTCATTTATCTAGGAAGGGTATAATATATCATCACGCTACGACCAACAGGAGTTTAGCCACGGGGGTGAAACCGCGCGGAGCGGCTAGTATACTTATAAGAAATATCATATTTAGTGTAGTTAGTAGAATATTTAGTTTGTATGCGGTGGTAGTTATTTTTATGTATGTATCTTTAAATAGATTTAGCATATGTTTTTGTATGAGAATGTATTAAATAAATAAAGAAATACAGTTGATCAAACAGTATTTAAATTAACGACTATTTACACTTCGCGCAAATCCTAAAGAAACCAAGCTAAAATTAAAATGATTAAAATTAAATTTTTGAAGCGAAACTTCAAGGTCGCGTCATAGCAATACCGTAACGTCATGGAGTATGGCGACGATTTTGGTATATATTGAATCTTGCCAAAGAAGTTTCACATCTGATACGTGTGCTCGGTACACACGCTCTTTTTTAATCAAATATATTCCACACTCGCTGCATCCCACGGTTTCACCCACGTAAATGTGTTTTTCCTTTTAAAATATAAGAATAAAAAATAACTGCGTTAAAAACAACCGACTTCAAAAACGGAAAAGTAAGAAATAAAAAAGATTTGATATTATTAATTACTACATATTATTTTTATGTGCTATTTACTAAAAAGGTTTGATGTCGGTGCATGGGCTTAATACTAAGTGCTTAGTGTTTGGCACCGACTTCAAACCTATTTAATAAATAGCACATAAAAATAATATGTAGTAATTAATAATATCAAATCTTTTTTATTTCTTACTTTTCCGTTTTTGAAGTCGGTTGTTTTTAACGCAGTTATTTTTATTTAATACTTTTTAGTGTATTTTTCAACACGAATCAAACGAGCCCAAACTCGATAAAGTTGAGTCAATATATTACTGAGTTCCTATGGCCACCTTCCGATTCCATCATCAGATCAGCTCCATGTCATGATAATGTTTCATCGCTATCCAATTTACATTTGTATACAAAATTTCAGCTCAATCGGTTACCGGGAAGTGAATCAAAGTTACTTGCTACATTGAAATTAAGTCATCGAGTACAGACAAAAATGCTCATAAAATAAAAACTACTAGGCCTAGCCGAATAAAATTTTTATGGGACCAATTCGACACCATCCCGCATCGAACAAAAAAGAATCACGTAAATCGGTTCAGAAACCTCGGAGTAATCGGTGTACATACATAAAAAAAAAAAAAAAAAAATATACCTCCTCCTTTTTTTTGAAGTCGGTTAAAAAAGTAGCCTAATTTACTCCTTATTACATCGGCTATCTGTAAGTGGAGGTTCCGTCGAAATCGGTTCAGCTCCAGGCCGGCAAGAGATTAGCTGGAACATACAGATAGACAAAAATTTAAAAAAAAAATACTATTTTGGTATTGGTAAACGTACCGTATATATACATTATACACTATACAATATACATCCATGTGAGTTTAGTAAAAAGCGGTTATTTTAAAACTAGCTGCGCTCCGTGGTTTCACCTACGTGGCTCCGCTCCTGTTGGTCTTAGCATGATGATATACAGCCTATAGCCTTCCTCGATGAATGGGCTATCTAACACCGAAAGAATTTTTCAAATCGGACCAGTAGTTCCTGAGATTAGCCCGTTCAAACAATTAAACTCTTCAGCTTTATAATATTGGTATAGGTTTCAAACAGATACTCCAATTTTAAAGTACCTACCTAAAAGGTACTTCGAATAGCTAAATAAATCAAATAAAGATATCAGACAACAAACAATTGGTATTATTATTTGTTGAGGCGTATCATTATTGATTTAAACTTTGTACTAAACTAGTAAATATATCTTATGGGCCCTCTTCACAATGGGCAGCGTTAGGCGAGTAGAGACAATCACGATAGTGTAGAGGCTAACTGTCGTACCACAAAAAACTTTGGACAAGGTTTAACTTTAAGCGCGGGTTCTCTTTAATCTGGTTTTGTCATAGTTCACATAGACAACTATTAAAGTGACAGATCCCTGGTTTAAAGTTGGACTGTGTTTAAATTTTTTTGTGGTAATACCATAAATGTCTATGATCAACCGTCATTGTAGATGTTTATTCATAATCGCCGTGGCCGCAAACATTGACGATCCTTTGTTGGGCCAACGCTGCCCAATGTGAAGAGAACACATTATGTACTATCATTTTTCTATACATTTAAAATCACTCATTTAACGTCATAAACTGCGCAGTTACAAAACGTTAGTTATTATTTTATAATATTCTAGCTGCCTCGGCAGACGTTGCCCATTTTTCGTGTTTTCTCTCCATAAGAACCTTCCTTGTGCCTTAACGAAAACCTTTCTCGAGTGTTACATCAACATATTTATCGATTCCTTTTATTATATACATATCGATAAATAATTAATGTTGTCAACATTTTATTTTATTAGATTCCGAGCGAATTCATTCTATACGCCAATGTTAAAATACTCGTCTAAAATTTTTCAAGATTTCAGATTAATACATAGATTTTTTCAGAAGAAATCAACACCAGTAACCGTGGAAAGTAGAAACAAGCCGAAAGATCAATCTAAAACGGTGTCTGAGGAAAAGATGAATGAAGAAGAGTTAAGATTGAAGATAGAGGAGTTAAAAGGAGCTAAAAGAAAGTATGGGAGATACACAGACTTGAAGTTCGTAGAGTTGAATGATGGTAGCAAGATGCCTGCTATTGGCTTGGGTACTGCATTGGTAAGTAAGCCGTCCAAATTGTGGCATTCTCTCGTCTTTGTAGTATCCCCGCAGAAAGTCGTCATCAGGTCGTGGGACCGTGGAGGCCAGGCTGCGAGTTTCAAAGGCCTATATGAGTCACGAATCGGACTCTAATAGATGAGCTTTTGTTTATACATATTACTCGACAAAACATAATCTATCTCAGAGATTAGAGAAAAAAAGTGATTCAAATTGAATAGCTTTTGTCGAGATATTTTCAAACATTACATACGAACAAAATCTAGTTGAGTAGAGTCTTACCAGCATAATAGATTAATATCGGTATTAAATTGAAATGCAATTAATAGGAACATACCGTGTTAGAAAATGAACTCTGTGAAATTACAAATATTATTCATTGAATGTCTTACAAATTTAATTACGAAGTTGTAGGTAGGTACCTGTTCCCCGCGGTTTCACCCGCATTGCTCCGCTCCTGTTGGTCTTAGCGTGATGATATAGCCTATAGCCTTCCTCGATAAATGGGCTATCTAACACCGAAAATTTTCAATTCGGACCAGTAGTTCCCGAGATTAGCGCATTCAAACAACGAACAAACACTTCAGCTTTATAATGGTATAATATAAATATAGATTATAGTAGGTAACTATAGATTATAATCTACAACTAATTAATATTATTTCTCAGCTCAGTAAAAACCTAACCAAACATATAGTGTCTGCTGCCATAGACCTAGGATATAGAACCATAGACACGGCATATATCTACGGTAATGAGAAGGAAATTGGTGAAGCTATAAATGAGAAGATAAAAGATGGTACTGTCCAAAGGTATGTCCTTCTGTTACCATTTTAAAAAAGAAAAGGTGCCTTGGCGAAAAAAAAAAAATAAAGAATCGAGTACCTATAATTACTATGAGCTAGCGCGCAAGAACAACTATTGTCTCCGCAACTATTCTGTCTCTCCCATCAACTCTATGGGGAGTTGTGTCGCTACGTGCGCGCACTTTCTTACTAGCCCATAGAGTTGATGGCAGAGACAAAATAGTTGCGGAGAAAAAAGTTGCTCTTGCGCGCTAGCTCTTAGTTTGTTTTACTGTCCTTTTCGTTACGTTACATCTAGATATTTAATCATCTATGTGGATATAAAATTTCGTCAAAACCAGTTCATTTATTTTACCATAAACATGCAAACATTGAAACATTTAGCAACATGTTTATTTCCATTTTAGAGAAGACTTATTCGTCATATCAAAACTATGGAGCACATTCCACCGCAAGGACTTGGTTGAAAAAGCCTGTAAAATGTCACTAAAATCTATGGGTTTGGATTACTTTGACCTGTACATGATACATAACCCCATGTCGTTCAAGGTAAATGTTAATTCTAAATAAAAAATAAATAAATATTTCAGGACAATTTTCACACACGGCACGATCTAATCCCATACTGAGCTGCTTGTGTTATGGAATTAACCAGATGGCTGATAAACATACATAATATATAATTTTAAAATAAATACTTAAATAAATAATAAACACCCAGACATAGAGCAAACATCTATGTTCATCACACAAATATTTGCCCCGTGTGGGAATCGAACCCACGACCTCTGGCTTGGAAGGCAGGGCCAAGCCAACCGATCAGTCAAATATTGAGTTTTTTAAACGCGATAACGCGAATATTTGGAAGCTTGCCTTTTGGTTAGTCTCATTTAAATAGTGTCCAGATTTGATTTGCAGGCGGATTAATTTTTTGAAATCGGTTAAGAATTGTCATGTTTAGTTTTATGACATTCATGCAAAATTTGAAGTAAATGCAGTACTTTTGAGTTTATCCCGGACATATTATATTATATACATACAAACAGACCAATATTTTAAAAACTACATTTTGTGGCTTCGATGTCGATTGTAGATCACGCCCCAAGTATTCTTTTAAAATATTTAATGTTCAGTTTCGACTTTCCTACGATTCTACTATATGTATAGATATTTACATTATGTATGCAAATTGTAACCAGGAAGGCGACGACCCCCTACCAAAGATCGCAAACGTGATCCAATACTCAGACTCCGACTATCTGGACGCGTGGTACGGGGTCGAGCACGTAATACGAAAGGGGTTGGCCCGCAGGGGGGGAGTCAGTAACTTCAACTCGGCGCAAGTGGACAGGATCGTGGATAAGGGGAAACTGAAGCCGGTTGTTAATCAGGTAATTGTAGATTTAGTTTTTTTTTTAGGGAAACTTCTTTATCGGGTTTGGAAAAAAATTTAGTGTATCATTTTTACGCGTGACATTTTTCTGTACGCGCCATCTTTTTCTTATCCCTACCACGCGTGATTCGACGTATTTCTGTTGTAAACAGGTTGTAAATGTATTTCTGCTGTAAAGTTGCATATGTGTTGCATATAGTAAATTATTTTTTGAAAAATAGGGCCATAAAGAAGATTCACTTCTTACGTGTGTACCTACACTAGTAGGTACACGCACAATTATTTTTTTTTATTAATATTTAGTGTTCCAACCAGTTACACAAATTCTCACGAAGGTAATAAAAGAGTTGTCTTTTTTTTAATTATGTATTTAGTGATCAAAGTAATGCTAGTTGCTCACATTCCCATGCATTTCTAATGACCTACTTAGCGATCCAGCTTATGCTAGTTACACACATTCGCATACAAAGCAATGTACGACGGTATTTTGCGAATGTCCATATCATAGCGCAAACATTCGTACATTGTACGAATATTTGTACGTACATGAGATAGGGCAGGAATATGAACGACTCAGCGCCAAATTATGACATCGCTGGTATAAATTGTAAGGCTTAATAATAATAACCTTTGAATGTATATTAGTTTAAAATAGTGTGTGTACTTATGGAAATACTAGAATATACAACTTGAACATAGTTATCAATTTTCATACCACCTAGAACTAACTTCATGCTGTTAAATTTAGGTGTCGGTGTGCGCGCGCAGCGTAAAAATTCACTCTCATCGTTTTTCTCCATCGCGCCAAAAAAAGTATAACTTCAATAATACATGTACGATAATGCTATAGATTTCTAAGTAATCTCACTGTAGCTAGAAAGTAATTTAAAACTAAAGAATAACAATAAGTATGTAGTTACTAGTTAGTATAAACATCATCTCACTGCACACCCCCTTTATAATTGCCTCCATTTTTAGTTCGCTACAATTAACTATGTACACTAAATAAAGTACAGTTTATCCCACAGGTGGAATGTCATCCGTATCTCACACAACAGCGTCTAGATGACTTCTGTCAAACGAGAGACGTCAAACTCAATTGCTACGGAGTTCTCGGTTCAAAAGGCACGCCCATAGAGTATAAAAGTGGTTTAACACCTGTCATTGATGATCCCATGGTGTTGGTTATGGCGGCGGGTTTGAATGTGACGCCGGCGCAGTTGCTGATCAGGTTTGTATTATAAACAAAAAAACTTACACACACAAAAAAAGTTTGTAGGATTTGAGGTTGTCAATTGAAGTTAACGACATTTGTATCCGATTTTCAATTCATCAAACTCAAACTGAAACATTTATTTATTCAATTAGACTTCTTTTAGAAGCATTTTCGAATAGTCATTACATATTTTTAACATTTACCACCGATTCGGAAAGCAGTATCTATGGAGAAAAACCGGCAAAAAACTCCATAATTTATCTTTTGAAATCATGCCAATATTACAATTTAATTTTACATAATATGGCACTTAACTATCTGAATACTATTGGACCTCAACTCTACGATCAATTATAGAAAACAGGATCCCCGAGAATCCTTAATTTTGTCAGCATTGGACATCTGCCAACTTGTACCTGGCCAGGATAATGTACTTAATTCTAACAGTAAGCCTGTATAGCTGCAGTGCACATAATCTATAGTAATATTATAAAGCTGAAGAGTTTGTTTGTTTGAACACGCTAATCTCAATTCTCTAGTGGTCCGATTTTCAAAATTCTTTCGGTGATAGCCCACTTATCGAAGAATGCTATAGGCTATTATATAATTGCTCTAAGACCAACAGGAGCGGAGCCATACGGATAAAACAGCAAAGCGCAGCTAGTAAACAATAATATTCAAAACTAACTTCGTGTAACAGTAATTAAAAAAAACTCTTCCTCGACATCGAACCAAGTTAAAACATCTCTAATTTTCATACAGAACCTATGCCCTATGATTTATATATTGCCTATAATTTTTGGTCATAAATTGAACGTAACATAATGAATAAGTAGATACATCCATACTAATATTATAAATGCGAAAGTAAACGCCTAAACTACTGAACCAATTTGCATGAAATTTGGTATGGAGATATTTTGATACCCAAGAAAGGACATAGGCTACCTTTTATTGCAAAATATTTACCACGAGCGAAGCCAGGGCGGACCACTAGTTATTCATAAACCATATCGTATTTTCTTCACTTTCCTACAACTCCCCGATCTCATTACCCGAACGAAACGAGAAACGTCAAAAATATACAAAATAAATAAGTAAATTTATTTTTCAGCTACCAACTACACGTGGGTCACAGTGTGATAGTCAAGTCGTCTACTGGTGCTCATTTATGGAGTAACCTCCTTGCGCAGGACGTACGTCTAGAGACCAGCCATATTGATGCTTTGAACGCTATGAACAGGAATAAACGTAACTTTCTGTTTAAAGGGTGAGTTGTTCTAATTCCCCGAAAACTTTACGTATCCCTAAAAATAAAACTGTTTAATTTAAGGTTCATTTGTTGTGAAGAAGTCATAATTGTCTTCCAAAAAATGTGTAGGTAATTGATGTGTGACAATTATTTGTCTTTTTGACAATCTCACAATAATTAAGACAAATAATGTGATTGATAGATTGACAATCTCACAATAATTAAGACAAATAATTGTGAGATTGACATCACATCTTTTCAAGTGAAACTTCTTTATCGTGGTTGGAAAAAATTTAGGGTAACATTTTTTCGTTACGCGTGACATTTTTAATCTTTTTCATATCGAACGATTATGATTGATTCGACGTATTTCTGTAAAGTTGCATAATATAGTAAATTATTTTTTGAAAAATAAGGTCATAAAGAAGTTTTACTTCTTACGTATGTACACTAGTACATGCACACATCTTTTTTTTATAATATTTCTATTTCTTTGTTTTTTCTTTCAGGATGGGCGACACGCACAGAAATTATCCTTTCCGAATTCCTTTCTGAGAGATAACGTCTTTTTTATGCTATAGCATATAATAATAAGCTAGTTCACAATGTAATTGATTTATAAAGTGCGGCATAGTCCATTGAAATGTTAAATTTTAGCCTTAACCTTTATCAGAGGATCTTTTTTCAAGATGGCGGCTGCGGGATTACTGATATGGCTCTACAAACTTGACTACCTATATGCTTCTACACATCCATAAAATAAATGTCGACAGACCGGTTGGCTTAGTTGGTGCCCTGCCTTCCAAGTCACAGGTCGTGGGTTCGATTCCCACCCGGGACATATATTTGTGTGATGAACATAGATGTTTGCTCTGTGTCTGGGTGTTAATTATTATCTATATATGTATATTTACTTATTCAAAAATTATGTGTGTATGTTTATAAGCCAGCTGGTTTCCTTAACACAAGCGAAAGCTTAGTATGGAGTCAGATCGTGCCGTGTGTGAAAATTGTCCTAAAATATTAATTTAAAAAAATCCTCTGAGAAACGCAACCCTATAAATGTAACTTTTCAATGAACTAGCATTAATAATAATCAAATAAATGTGTCGTAGCTTTTTTGAGTGTACTGCTGTGTGATAAGTTTATTGTTATTATTAAGTTTACGAAGTTTATTACATATTTTCTATTTTTCTAATTTATAAAGATGACTGTGTGTATTTTACACAAATAAATTATAATAAATGTTTTTTATTAATATTTCTGTATTTTGTTTTACCCTACGTCTGAATCCACCAATAGATGAAGTGTATCATCTAGTATTACCTATATTTACAAATACAGTCAGTAAAGTCTTAACAAAGATAAACAAGATTGGACTCGAATTATATCGACCGGCCCGCGAAGGCGCAAAAAAAACCGAAATTTACTTATTAATAATTTATTGTAAAAAAATTACATTATAAATTATTCCTAACTTAATCTACGTCCCTCCCGTTCGATGTTGGAACCAAGAGTGTTCATCGTCTTCGGCGGGGTAGCGTCGCTGTGGTGGTGATTGCCGCAACACTCTCTGGAATTGCAGGTGTGCGCGATGTCGCAATCGCAACCAGGTGCAAGTCCTTCTTGGGTGGCCCCATGTATCCTCTAATAATTAAGGCGTGTTATATGTAGGTACATAACACTCGTACTTGTCTTAAATTGAATAGTAAACTGTGAAGATAAATAGATTATGAAAATGTGATATCGGTGGTAGGTAAATAATATAGAAATCGGCGCTGATTTAGGGCGGGATTCAGCCCTTCACGTTAATTATTAGCCCTTCCTCGAAGTTAATTTTTATTAGCTTTTACTCTCGAACTGTATTTTGAAGTACAAGTGCAAGGTGGTTTTATTTAGTCCTGAAAATTGCATCGCTGGAAGGGTTTTGCGGTGCATTTACATGAAACGAACATAGAGCTAGAGAGCTAGAGCAAGAGCATTCTTTCGTGATGTTTTAAAATGAAATCTGTCTACTTGTTACCCATTTAGGTACCTACAGCTGCAAACTCCGATTTAGATAAAATTTTGCAAACTCCGATTTAGATAAAATTTTGAAACAAAATAGTTAGCCAGGGAACAGGGAAGTTTTCAAAACTCAACACCTAAATTTAGCGTTCTAACAATTTTATTTCCATAAGAACCATCCTCGTACTTCAGGGAATATTATAAAAAAAGAATTATCCAATCGGTCCACCCGTTCACGCGTGATGCCGTGACCAAGGAAAACGGGTTTCATTTATATATACAGGTGTCCCACTATTGGTATATGAAGCGCGAAGGAACTTGTAGTTTTTCATACACTGATCACGTAAAAAATACTTAAACAATAAAACTACATCAAAAAAATTTTGCTAAATTTTTCCTGAAAATCAATGTTTTATTCTCTAGCTTCACGCAGCCGGCATATACCGCCTCGCTAATGTGAGCATTTTGTCTATGAAAACTCAATCGTAAACGATAGCTCACGTGCTGGTAGCAAAGCTGGGCGGGTTTTTTGTTATGGGTGTACACTGTACACATAGAGTTTTAAGAATTAATCTATATGGATAAAAACTGCGTCTGGAATTTTATAAGTATTTTTTACGTACTCAGCGTATGCAAAACTATAACCTCCTTTGAGCTTAGCATACCAACAGTGGGACACCCTGTATATATAGATACAACAAGAACTGTTTGCTTGATTTAGTAATAAAATATCCTTTTTAATTATACTAAAAGGTTGGAATATGGGATAAAAATGCCTTGAGGACATTACCAGAAATAAAACAAACATTATTTTATATTCATTTATTTAAAAACCCTGTAAAATTTGAACCCAATAACATGATTACTATTTAACTAATCTCTTAAACCTAGAAATCTTTAATACTGTCAGTCAATTGTTTCAACATATTGCTACTTTTCGACAATTATCTACAAAAACTTACATTTATCTATACTAATATTATAAAGCTGAAGAGTTTGTTTGAACGCGCTAATCTCAGGAACTACTTCTGATTCGATTTGAAAAATTTTTTCGGTGTTAGATAGCCCATTTATCGAGGAAGGCTATAGGCTATATATCATCACGCTAAGACTAACAGGTGCGGAGCCACGCGGGTGACACCGCGGGGCACAGCTAGTATTAAACTAAGGAAATTTTAAACAAACAAAACAATGTAAGATCGAAGCGGTCGTAATGTTATATTCTATAACAAATATAAGCTACAATGTTTCAACATAACTAACGAAGATATCTTAATATGTACTTGATAGGTCTTCAGTACTTACCTACTTAAAATACAAAAATCATATACTCTAGATCTCACACTTCAGTACTAAGAATGATTTAGTTATTAATCATTACATTCAAACACTTTTGAATCTTGTTTGTATCGTAATATTAAATAGGAATTGACTTAGATTACAAAATAAGGAATTGATTACAAATTTTCCTCAAAAAAAATTTACATAGACTGTAAAAACTTCTTTCATGTAGATAGTCAAACGTCAAATAGATTAGTTTCATGGTTCATTTACACATTCGCGCGAATAGCTAGGCGAAAACAAACACGCATGTCTACGCAAAGCATTCGCTAGTCGCCTTGAAATTCGCGTTTTTGTATTTTGTATACGCGCTACGGTTTACCTTACATTTTTATCGTACAGGTATACCTGCGCAGGTCAACCAATTATAGGTAGAAATAAAAGATTTTAACGGATTTTAAACGCGATTTATAAATATCTAATATAATCCCGACGTTTCGCACTCTTTTACGAGACGTCTGTTTTGGGCTCGAAACGTCTGTTTTGGGTCTCATTTCACCTTAAGATAATAATTGTCGGGATGATAACATAATATAATTAACAAATCGTGTTTAAAATCCATTTAAACCTTTAAGTTCAAAATGTATTATACTCGCGTAAAATCAAATACAAGAAAATACAGTAGGTACAAATATATATAAGTAGGTTAAAAAATTGGTTGTCTGTAAAGTCGGTTTACTGACGATAGTTGAACGTGACAACGTCCGATTGTGCTTCTTTGTCGCTCGTTCCGCGCTCTCGCTTGCACTTCAAACCTAACGGAACGCCTCAGAGCGAGGTAACGCCGCATGAGTCATGTTTTTTCGTGCGTGCAGCCGGCTCTATCGAGTTATAAGACGTTGTCACGTCAAAAAACTGCACAGTCTATTCAAACACTCATAATGGTCTCTCTGCGGACTACATGTAGACCTTTTAGGTGTACCATAGCGTGTGCAGCCGCTATAAGACCATCAGATATGTATAATCAAAGAAAAGACGAATGTGTGAACAATGGTTCGCGTTAACACTCGTATACGAATGTTTCGTCGAATATATCGTCAAAGCGAATAACGAACACGAATGTGTAAATGCACCATTACTACTATATGTATTATTTTATCACAAGATTGACCATGAAAAATTGATACCTAGGTATTAAAATGTTATCTATAAAGCGAAAACGCATGCATGATCTTTTTAATACAACTTATATATAAACTTTTTAAGGCATTCTCACACTGATTACCAAATATCACAAACCTCAATAACTATTGTAGAATATTAGAAATTGCAACAATTTATAAATATAAAGTATTTTGTTTTACAATCACTGATATAACACTTATTGCTCACAATATATGTAGATAGAGTTTTACAAGGATCTTTTGGCACTTGGCTGACACTATAAGAACAGCACATGTTGGCGTTGTACAAAATTTGTGTTTAGTGGAATTTAAAAACGAAGCCGATTCTAGGAAATGATCGTTGGATCTGTCAAGTTACGTTTTACGGTACATTTACATCAAACGAACAGAGATAGAACTAGAACATTGCTTAGAATCTTTTCGAACGCGCTAAGAACAACTAAAGAATGCTCTACGCCTGTTTACACTAAAAGAATTTGTCATATTGGGGTTAGAATGAGCATTCCCTCATTTGATGTAAATGCACCGTTAAAAGATGACGGCATTATATCCGAATTTGTACCAAAAGCTCCTTACAGCACTATATTTAAAGAAATAACACCCATACCATAGCCAAAATTACATGAATCTTATCCTATATAATAATAATTCAGCCTAACTGATTTCCACAAATGTTTAAAACAATGTCCTAAAACAATACAATAAAATCATGATTTAAAATTCTTATGCGAGTTCTTCTTATGTATACTGACTCTACGCGTCGATTTAAACAACTTCCCGCATATTTCACACGCATATTCCTTTCCATCATCACAATGTACCCTTTGCAAGTGCATATTTAAATATGGTTTACTCGTAAACATTTTTTTGCATATACCACACTCATATTCAACATCTGAATGACAATTCTTGACGTGCGTTTGTAACGAATACTTATGTTTAAATATCTTTGGGCATTTCTTACAACGATACTCCTCCCCTGTATCGTTTGTTCGGAACCGCCACGGTTTATATTTTTTCTCGTGAACAAACATCATATGGTTCTTTAATATTCTTAGAGTTTTCACAACTTTCTTGCAAAGTTGGCATTCGTGTCTCAACATTCCGTGGACTTCGTCGATGTGAGCGGTCCAGCGTTTTCGAGTGTACGTCTTATTACATATATTACATGTTTGTAGCTCATCTAATGTTGTCAATTTATGGGTTGATCTGTGTTCGTCAAGGTGTCTTTTAGACTGAAATGTTCGGTTACATTTCTTACAAGTGTGTACATTCAATTTGGTTAAAGGTACTTCAATATGGTCTATGTTATGTTGCAGGAATGTAAAACTGAAATTAAAAATACAATTTTATAATTATTTTTTTATTATTAATAAGTGAAATACTTGTGTTACGATACTGGATTTATATAATTAGTAGTTCTATAAAAAAAAAATATTTTATTTACTAAATTACTAGCCACCTATTTTGATTCAATAATTAAAACTTTGTTATTAAGTTATTTACTTTTAAAACAGGTACAGTTTATTAGTAAGCAAGTCAAATAAGAGTTTTGAGCTATTATAAGAGAAGCTGCTGACAAAATGGCGTTTAGTAGATACCGTTAGAACATAACATTATTCTGTTAGAGGGATGTCCATAAATTACATAGTTTTTTTTTTTTTAGTTTTTATTTAACTCGTCACTCAACCCCCCACCTCCTTAAACATGTAACTTAATTTATGGACGCTTCAGAGGTCAGTAAAACGATAAAATAACATACCTATTAGGAAAAACTTTATCACACTTTGAACACATTCGTGGTTCATATAACATTAAGTCGTCATAGGCTGTAAATGAGATGGGAGTAGCCCTCAATAATATCTCTTCTTCCAAATTTATATCTTCTTTTAACTCTTCTTCAAACGTAATATACTTGGAATAAAATACAGTGTCAGCATTTTCTAGTTTTATATCCGCACTGTTGAAAAACTCAAAATTCATATTTGTTGCCGAATGCATATTATTAAATAACGCTTATTTGACTATTATTTTAATTAAACTAATAATTATTTGCGTATCTAAGCAAATATTTTCAAATTGAAGCACTTATTTTTAAAACTCATGTGACATCACAATGTGACATTAATTATGTCATGACATTGACAGTTCACATGCCACAGCTGTTGTTTGAAAAAAACATCTCCATGACTTTGACTTTGTGATGATACTTGCTAATTGGTTACCTATTTCTGTGAGCTGCCAATTTCTACTTCAACGGATTAAAATACGCCTATTCATCGTGTTATTGTAAGCAAATTAAAGTTTAGAATGCCGCATTTCTTATTTCCACGGCGCGTAATACGTGCGTTTTAATTAGAGTCACAAATCACAACTCGAATTTCATACGGTCCTTTTAGGGCGGCCGTACACGGACCGCTTCAAGCAGTTGAGACCGACCGCTTGAAGCCGCGACCGCGCGGTGAACTATAGGCATGCATGCACCGCCGTACACGTGACGGCTCGAGCCGTCGCGACCGCTTCAAGCCGTCAACTGCATGACGAAACTCCACCATGCCGTGGACCATAACTCTCTCCATAACTCCACTCCACCATAACTCTGTCTGTCTGTTACTCAATCAAGCCTATTAAACTACTGAACCAACTTTCATGAAATTTGGTATGGAGATATTTTGATACCCGAGAAAGGACATAGGCTACTTTTTATCCCGGGAAAATGACGCAAACCCGGAAATCCCACAGGAGCGGGAACTATGCGTGTTTTTCTTTGACTACGCGGGCGAAGCCGCGGGCAGAAACCTAGGAATTAATATTTTAGGAATTAATTAATAAAAGACAGATATTAAGAAACATTTATTTTATTTTAAACAAAAGACTCGTATTTAGATCCTTATAATACTTTTCCTCTAAATTCCAATATTACAATACTGAAATTCATTAACAATAAAACATAAAATTGATTCATTTAAATTAATTATAATTATAAGATAATTATTATCGTCAGTGAAGTTCTAACAGTGCGTAAGTCAGTTTTTGCCCGGTAAAACATTTTGATGTCATTGGATGAAGAAGCGCCGCGCGCATTTTTTCAACCAATGAGAAAGGAGATAGCTAGCCAATAGCGCTTCATATTTCGTTAAAACTGACACCACGTAAGTAAACCTGAATGGCCAACACGGCGTAAGTCAGTCAGTCGCATACAAATTCATAACCTGCAAAGTGCTGTGTGATATTTATTCCTACAAAAGGTAATTATTTGCATTATTTAGAGGATTAATTGCTATAACCTTGTTTTCTATTTACTCTTTAAGCTATGTATCATAAAATTATTTTAATTGGTTTGTTATTATTCAATGAAAAGTCGCTTAATTGAGAATTGTTTGACTTACGCAGTGTTTCGATATGAGTTACGTAGTGTTGTTATAACTTTTATTTTGTTTTAGCTCTGAAAAAATATGGATTCTACGAGTGATAGTGAAAATGAAGAAGTTTTGGAGTTATGTAAACAGTTAAAGATTAAAGTTCCTTTGAAAAAACAGAAGCTAAGAAATGTATCATTATCGGAGTTGGAAAATATAGATTTAAATAACTTGCCTGTTCAAATCCTACCTGAATTTGCATCTGTTTGTAACGCTTCGGTATTATTAAATCAAGAATTATCGCAAGAACCAGTGACACTTGCAGCTGACACAGAAGACGTTGTTCAACATTATGTTGAAGCATTGTCACAAGACACAGTTCCACCTTCATGTGAAGAACTGCCACAAAATATAGTGCTACAAGACCCAGCTACACATTTGGATGTACCACTGTCTCTGGAGACAACTCCATATTCAGTTGAGGAGCAGCCATCTGTGTCAACGGCTACTACAAATCCTTCTTTTATGTTAGAGAAGCAACCATCGGATGATGAATATGGAGATTTAAATTCTAATAGAAAAAGAAGCATTAAGGGGTTTGGAGACTCTAAGAAATGGGACAAATCTAGAACAAAATTGAAACGTATGAAAGGAGAAGAATATGTAGGATATCGTAGAGATAAGAAGGTTGTCGGAAATGAGAAATTTAAAGTACTTCATGATGTACCTCGTCCTGCACGTGAAATGGGTCCTAGGTGCACCTCTAAATTTTGTTTTAAGTCTAAGGTCCGCGGTTGTTCAAACTTGACTGACGATGAAAGGCAAAATATATTTTCCAAGTTCTGGAAAGATATGACATGGGAGCAAAGGAAACAGTATGTTGTATCTAACGTCTTGATTTGCGAGAAAAAACAAATTAAAAATACAATAAGTTCTAGGAGGACTGATAGTAAACAATACTTTCTGAATACATCAATTGGGCGAATTCAAGTTTGTATGCAGACATTTTTAAAAACTTTAGGCTTGAAGGAGTCTACTGTAAGATGCTGGGTGGCTTCTTCGGAGCATGGAATAGCAAAAACATCTAATAATGACGTTAATGAAGAAGACCGTATTATCAAGAAAGATGACATGGCTTTTCTTAAACAGTTTTTTGCTTTGTTGCCTAAAATGCCATCGCATTATTGCAGAGCGAATACATCAAAGCAATATTTAGAGCCGATAATTGAAGATAAAACCACGCTATACAAATTATACGCCATGGAGTGTCAAAAAGTTGAAAGAGCCGCTCTGAGTCGTTGGACACTTTGCAGAGTTTTTGATGAGCTAAACCTGAGCCTGTTTACACCCAAAAAAGATCAATGCGACACTTGTTGTTCACACAAAGTGGGAAATATAACTGACGATATATATAACGCCCATATACGTTCAAAAGACTTGGCCAGAGATCAAAAAGAAAAGGATAAAGATAGAGCTAAGAAATTTGGGGATGTACACGTTTTCACGCATGACCTACAAGCTGTCAAGTTGTGTCCTCAATTACAAGCTAGTGCTCTTTATTATAAAACCAAACTCTGTGTACATAATTTCACGATGTACAATCTAGCAACCAAAGATGTCTACTGCTATTGGTTCGACGAAACTAACGCTGGTCTAACTGCTTCCGTATTTATTTCATGTATCATACACATACTGAGAAGAACTTTAGAGGATAAATGTGTTCCTATCATTCTTTATTCTGATGGCTGTACGGCACAAAATAGGAATGTATTTCTTGCTAATGCACTTTTGCAACTAGCTATAGAAAAAAATGTAGTGATCGAACAAAAGATCCTCGAAAAGGGCCATACACAGATGGAGTGTGACGCAGTGCATAGTTCAATCGAGCAGAAAACTAAAAATAAGGAGATCTTCCTGCCCTCTCAGTATGCAGCACTCTCCAAGGAGGCTAGACCTAAGCAGCCTTACATAGTTGAGTATCTGAGCTACGAGTTTTTCGATGACTACACTCAAAAAACTACTTTTATTTACGACTCTATTCGTCCAGGTCGAACGACCAATGACCCTACAGTTACAGATTTGAAAGTTCTGCAGTATAACCCTGACGGAATAATTAAGTACAAATTAAGCTTTGATGCAGAGTATCAAGAGTTGCCTCGCGGTAGAACTCGACGAAGAATGTTAATGTTTCCTGAAAACCTACCTAGCAAACCAAAGCTTTATCAAAGTGCAATAAAAATTGCTGAAAGCAAATGGCGTCATTTACAAGAATTGAAAGCCGTTATTCCTTTCGACTGCCACAGTTATTACGACTCTCTACCTCATTAATAATTACTTGGATCTCTTTTATTTTAATTGTTAACAAAGCCTGAATACTTTGATTTATTTGTTAAGGTAGGTATAAGCAAAAATAGTACTCTATTTATCTACTACCTCGAACTTTTGATTTGACTGATTTAAAGATACTAAAATGTGTAGGTATTACTTTGTTTAAAAAATATAAGTTTTTAATAATTACATACTAATTTTTTTAAAGAAAAACTGGTGATTAAAAGTTACTTACTAAGTATATGGTTTTGTTATGTTACTTGTGAAATTTATATGATTGATGTTTGTTCCATTAAAATAAAAAAATAAAAATCGATGGCAGTTTTTATAAATAACCTACTCTGCTTTAGAAACATAACGTATGTCCAAGCAATTTTTAATCAACACCGCAGAAGTCACGTTAAAATCTTAATAATATTATTTTATTCATATAAAACTTGTTTTATATCATTAATAAACTAATTTTAAATACTTTTCCGAATTATGTATACCTTAAATGTAGCTAACTTAAATTTTACGTAGTTATTTTGCTCTCCTGTAAAACAGTCATTTTTGACTTTCGCACTGTTAGAACTTCACTGACGTTATGTAACAAATTACGTCATGTAATTATGTAAATATATTAAATAAGTGATGATAATGTTTGCATAAGTGAATTAGCATGACTTTAGCCAATTTTAATTTACTATATTAATTATTTTTTAACATCTTTAATTCAATTTATAATGGTCTTACTAATATATAAATGTTACCCATTCGCTTTGCAATGGATTAGTTATTGCCTTAGATTACAAAATAAAGTACAGATGGAGCATGACAACCGCCCGTCGCCCTTGTCAAAGAAAATACGAAATCAAAAACAAATACGTCGCTGCACCAGTGCTATAGCGCATAAAGTGTCATGCAATACGTCAAAAAGGGTTTGCAATTTTAGTAAAAAAATGCCGTTTTGTGATAATAAAACGCTGTAAAATTTCTTCCCGAAAACAAAAAAAAAGATTAAACATCGTTTCACAGGTTTTCTGTAGATTATTTGGCTGATTTATTTCTTTAATACGAATAATAATTTTACAGATATGAAGGAATACAAAACTTCAACGTATGTTGCCAGTATTTTGAAAATGAATTTGCCATTTTTATTGGTAAAACGGTAAAATGGTTAAAAGATCTTCAGGGTAATGCTGTTGGATTTTTCGATCGTGAATGTGATTATTTGTATAGTGCACTAAAGTTTCATGATAATTATTAGATTATTTTAATAAGCATAATACATTATTTTGTTACTTTTATAAAGCTTAAAAACGTCATAGTCGTTTTCGCTAGCGATTTAATTTATGTGAACTCCATGATGGATATGATGAAAATAAAATGTCCCGTATTCTCGACTAAAAACAACCGCTATTCGTATTCATATATTATGAAAAATAAAAAATAATATAATTATTATAGTTAATATTGAAACTTTTTTTATGTAATTTATTTAATAAAAAATTGAATACAATTATTTTGTCCATATATAGCTTTAGTAGGCAGGTACTTTATGTAATAAAAGAATTTAAATAAAAATTAAAACTTGACTTCTCATTTATGTATATAGCCTACGTCACTACCGCCACTAACATAATAATTCAGATCATTGCAATGAAACCTCACAACTCAAAATCGGTCCAACGGTTTATACTGCAGGGCGTGTCAAAGAAATATTATACATACATCCATAAACTCGAAAAACATAACCCTCTTTTGTCCGTAGTCGGGGAAAAATTTGGGAAATTTTTCAATATCTGGCAACATTACACGCACACAGAAGCACCGTGTACGTACAGCGCAGCGGCGAAATGACAGCACACATAGCTTTATTGAAAATGACGATAAATTATTCGGTTTAGTTCGGCAACGCTCCATCTGTCTTTTATTTTGTAATCTAAGGTTATTGCAATAACCTGTCTTGTGTTTATGATTGACGTTTCATGTGAGCAAGAGCAGGACACAGCTATGGTAGAAAATAGTAGAAATTTATCCATTGTTTAACTTTTTATTAGTAAGGCCGTTAATCTTTAATACTCGCGTAAAATCAAATACTATCTTAAAGAAATATAGAATAATAATCAGTAACTACAATCTCTTCCACAAACATAAAAATTATATCATCTTTCTTGCTTATCTGCAGAATGTGAAGTTTTCATATGTTTACGCACACTGTACGGCGATTTAAAAGTTTTACCGCATATTTCACAGCTATGCCCATTCCCACTATAATGTACCCAAGTCAAATGATTCCTAAGATTCGGCTTATTTTTAAATATTGAATCACATAAACCACATTTGAGAGGTTTACATTTTTCTACATGTGCTATGAGATTCCTTTCCAATTTAAAAGCATGAGAACACATTAAACATTTATATTTTAAATCCTGGGTTTGCTTGGTTTTCAATTTTTCATGAATATACAACTTGTGCCTTTCCATATTTTCAACGGAATTAAAATATTTGCAACACAGATCGCACTTCACTTTTTCGTGACTGTGAACTTTTTTTATATGAACGCTGTAATAAAATAGTCTAATACTTTTGCCACAATATTCACAGTTTTTAAACTGCCTATTGTGTATATTCTGCATATGATGCCTAAAATTACTCAACGATTTGATTATTACACCACAAATGTCACATTTCGCTTCTTTATTTGGGTGTGTTCTTAAGTGCGATCTCAATTTGGTACTTTCTATATGTTCCTTACATATAGGACATATTGACTTATTATTATCATACAAAATACAGTTTCTTTTGTGATTTTCTAAATCGTGATGTGTTGAGAATTTACCGGAACATGTTTTGCAAGAGTATTCGTCACATTTATCAAGTTTCAATTTCAAATGATGTAAGTTGTGTTGTAGAAATGAATAGCTGAAAGGAGAAACAAATTTTGTTAAATATTTCATGTGCCTTAATATAAATGCCATCTTTTTTGTAGGATATTAAAAATATGAATATTGAAGGATCTACAATGCTAACAAAAAGAAAAAAAAAATGAAATAAAATGATATTAATATCCATATTATGCTAAGAATAATAAAAAATAGTTATTTATTATAGCTAAAAGAGAATCAACAAACATAAATACATAGATTATTATTATTATATGCTACTTATATATAATAAAGGCAAAAGTTTGTAAGAATGTATCCATTTATGTCTGTTACTCTTTTACATGAAAGCCTCTGATTGGATTTTGATGATACTAGCTGTGCCCCACGGTTTTATCCGCATTGCTCCACTCCTATTGGTCTTAGCGTGATGATATATAGCCTATAGCTGGGCTATCTAACACCGAAATAATTTTTCAAATCGGACCAGTAGTTCCTGAGATTAGCGCATTCAAACAAACAAACACTTCAGCTTTATAATATTAGTATAGATAATTATACAAACCTATTGGGAAATATTCCATCACAGATAGAACACAGTCTCGGTGCTTCAACTATCAAATCTTCATAATTAGTTATCACCACAAAGTTCTCTTTATGCAATAATTCTGCGTCTATTGTTATTTCACCTTCATTTTTAGGTGTAATTGTGTTTAAGTCATCTGTGTCGACAAATTCAACTTTGACTTCATACGGATAATCTAATTTATTTATTGTTGTCATATTGTTAGTGATTGAAAAGCTGGCGAGCCCGGGCAAAGGGCTGGATGAAAATACACAAAGACCTGGAAGAAAATACTGAATCAGGCCTCGCAGAAAACACTGGATCAGGCTTTAGAGCATCAGTTTTTATTGATTGGTGTCCTGAAAATTAATTTTAAGAAAATATCATTTTATGGGGCTTTACAGCTTCAAATATATAAAAATAGTGTTCTAACTTCGTCTTATTTCTATCCTTAATCTCTATCTTGTTAAATCAGCTCAATAGTTTTGGCCTGAAATACCTATTTGTTTTCTTTGAAGTGAAACTTCTAGGGGCGTTGAGAATAAAATTTCAAGGTCACGTCATGGCTATACCGTCACGTCATGGAGTGAGGCGACATTTTTGGTATCTTTGAATCTAGCCAAAGAAGTTTCACTTCTGAGAGGTGGGCACACACGCTCTTTTTATATTTGTAGTATTATTACCTTCTAAACTATTCTCCTTTTACTGAAAATATTTGTCAGTAAATATAAATTTTATTGAACTTTACAACTGTAAAAATGAAATTGAGTTCGTAGTTTTGACTGTCGGTCACTGACCTCACTCATCACTGCAATACTGAGTGTTTGACAGTGACACTGTGACACAAATGTGAAATGACCAAGAAATGACAGAGCAAGTAATTGTCAATGAATGGAATCCTTTTTCTCCTTGGCAACACGATTTACTAATGAGAATGAGCTAATTTCCGAAAATACAGTTCGTTCGTTGTTGTATCCCGCATCAACCTAGAAAAGCGGCTAAATATTGATTGATTGATTACAATGGTATTATAAGTAAAAAGTATAACTCCGGAAGTGGCAAGTCACAACATGACTTTCTTGGCATTCTACTCCTGTTACTTATTTTACTCTTGATTTTACTCATGATACGTATGCGATTTGTATGGGTAGGTACGTATTTGAATCATGCCATGTTATTTTGACGTCAAATCGTGTATAGTGCCCAAGATAGTGCCACAAACTTATCTGACCCGATGGCAAAAACTGGAACTACGTGCCGCCATTTTGAAATGTCACATTTTCACATTGAGATAATATTAATATGGAGACGATACCGCCTACATCACTTATGTTCCACTCAACATACGTCATGTGGCGTAACTGCACTCAGTCGCTTGCTCGCTCATTGGCGCGAACGTCACGCTCATTTTTTATTTGTTTTAAAGTGAAACGCATCAAATATGCCTACGTGTGTGTTACGATATTGCACAAATAATACAAAGAATACGGAAAAGTGCAAAGGAATAACTTTTCATCAGTTTAGTAACTAGATAATAATTTTTAAAACTTAGTTAGAGCAAAATTTTTGGCGGGCGACATTTTGTCATAGATTAAAAATTTAAGATATGACATTGGGCATGAAATAAGTGTTGTTAGTAATAATTGCTGGCGTACATTTTTATAGTATAAAATAATAATTTTACATATTTAGAAAAGCATAGACTGGTTGTTAATTGAAAAAAGGTGAAATCATGAAATATGAAAATCAATTACTCAATCACCAATTTTTTTTTGTTAATTGATTTTAATCAAGTTTTTAATTGATATTGTATAAGCTACTGACTTGAACGTATAATTGAATTATTATTTATTTATCTGCACTAATATTATAAAGAGGAAAACTTTGTTTGTTTGTTTGATTGTAATTAATAGGCTCATAAACTACTGGACCGATTTTGATGAAAGGAGAATGCCCATTTTTGGTACTGGTTTTTCTCATGCATCAAGACAACAATACTATTAAAAAAAATCTCGGCAATTTAGAGGCCTTCTTACCATCGGAAAATATATTTTGAACAGGGAATGTTTTGTAAAATCTAATAAGACATGTAATTGTTTAGATCCGTTATTATAGATTTAGTGTCCATTACCGGTTACCACGGTAACCAAGCGGTAACTTATTACATTTACTATGGTAAATAGCTAAATGTATTAATATCGATTATTGTTTTCATTGAATTACAAAAAAAATCAATTAACATAAAATCACTCTTTAAGGTATTGTTTATACACTGTAGGTTGTTTTAACAAAGATAGTGAAGTAAAATAATATAAATATGTATATATATAAAAAAAAATATTATTATGACATAGCTTGGTAGGTAACCAGTTATTTCTTATTTGTTTCTTTCTTCGAATATGTAGTGAAAAAATGATTCAAACAACAACAACAACATGTAAACCGAATAAAAACTCAATTGGCATTTTTTAAGTATATATTTAGGTTTTCTTGAAATCCGTCCCGGAAGATTTCTGGTGCCTACCTACACTAGCCGATGAACAGATAGACTTTGTCTGAAAGCATAAGCTCTACGCATAGATTAAAATATATGTTAATCGAAAAATAACCTTTGGACGATAAAATGTTACCTAAATCACACATAAACCTAACTAAATCGGGGTTATTTAAGTTTTGAGGTTATTTCACATTTTTCTCAATATCTTGAAAACCCCTGTTTTTATCACAAAAAAATCAATTGGTAAAAATCTTTTGAATATCGAAGAACCCTCCAAAACCACTCTGGTATTGACGCAACACTGTACTGTGGTCCATACTTTCATGGGCATTCTTCTTTGGCACAGACAATCTTAAGACCCTGAGAAAGAACATAGGCTACTTTTTATTGCGAAATATGTGCCACGGGCGAAGCCGGGGCGGACCGCTAGTTCAGAGATAAGTAATTAATATTTTTTCTATTCAAGATTTCCATGTCTGGGCCGTGAAGAAAGGGAAAAATTATTTTTTTTCTAAAAAAGGCTCAATTTGTAAGGAATAAAACTTCCCATAGCCCTGACTAAACCTAAAACGTCACTATTTACATCATCCTATATTATATGCCAGATATTGTTAGCCCCGCGTAGTAAAGTCAGTTTATACCTAAAATAAATATTAAGTAAGTACAAAGAAAGTTTCAAGTCAACGTGCATGTAAGGAGTGGCACCCAATAAAATAGACAGAATAAAACAAAGTGTCGCCTCTATAGCGGTGAGTCAGTGACATCGCATAATCTATGACTGTCTAGCCGTCATTCGCGCGCCCCGCGCCGCCGCGCTTGGCGCACAGATTTTGTTCGTGGTGTCTGCTCCATATTAATATTATCTCAATGCATTTTCACAGTCTTTTCATACGGAATATTTTGTTTATATAAAAAGAAAGCGACATCAGTGACACTGATCAAACTCTCGTATTAAATAAAGATAAAAAAAAAAAATCAGTGACACTGTCACCGGATAAGTTTGTAGCACTATCTAAGGGCACTATACGTGCACAATATACAGATACATACAGTAAGGAAACTTCATACAAAATGTTCGAAATGGCTCCCCCCCATCAAGCGTGTTTTCGAGGGTATTGAGGGGGATCGATAGTAGCGGGTGACACATCCATAGATTTTGAATATAGTATGGAAAAAAGTTTAAAGTGATGTCAATTCACATTAAATAAATATCGATTGTTTCAGTTTGTAGCCCTTTCAATAAATTTATTTGTAAATACCGTATCTGACTACAAGTTAAGAGACTATTTTTTAATTTCTATAGATATGGCAGCATGAGTTTTAAATTAAGTTGACATATTTTCTACCAAAATGATAGCTACAAATAGTCACTATTAGGAGTCCAGTCTGTTTAAAGGTCGCATCTATTTTTACGCAATCTAGAAGAGCACGAAAATATAAAAAAAGGAAACCTTAAAAAAATCTTGTTTAAATTTATGTGCATAATTACGTTAGGGAAGAAAAGATAGATATTATAATTATTGTATTTTTATCGATACGTGGCGTCTCCACTTTGTCAAGCACTAAGCCTGTCAAACTATTTTCTTTTTCTTCCTAAAACAAAAAGGTAGAGGTTCTATGCTCGTATAATAATAATTTTAATTTATTTTTGCATATTTTGTGTTTTTTTAATTTAATTTAATTTATCGTTTTAAAAATAATTTAGTAGGTATACCTACATACAAGTATTGTAAATTCTGGTTTAAAATAATTATTGAATATATGTACCTATAATACAAATATCAAGCATTATAAATAATTTAGGTACATTAAATAGCCTTCGGCGTCCATAACAAAACAAGATTTCGAAATATAGCACTGATAAAAACGTATTTACTTTTACAAGCTGTATTAATTCGGATTGTTTCTTCTTGTAAATTCATATTTAGGCTACACCATTTTTGTATTTTAACGGGTTTTAATCTCCAAATTACCACAAAATCAACTGTGAAAAAAAGCAAACAGAAATATACAGGCCGAATTGATAACCTTCTCCTTTATTTTTCAAGTGGGTTAAATATCAAAAAGTAACAGCCCTATAGCTATACGTCATAATTTCATCGCAGGGGCTTAGTTTCCTAACTGCTTAGATTACAAAATAAAAGACAGATGGAGCGTTGCCGAACTAAACCGAATAATTTATCGTCATTTTCAATAAAGCTATGTGTGCTGTCATTTCGCCGCTGCACTGTACGTACACGGTGCTTCTGTGTGCGTGTAATGTTGCCAGATATTGAAAAATTTCCCAAATTTTTCCCCGATTACGCAAAAAAGAGGGTTATGTTTTTCGAGTTTATGGATGTATGTATAATATTTCTTTGACACGCCCTGCAGTATAAACCGTTGTCCGATTTTGAGTTGTGAGGTTTCATTGCAATGATCTGAATTATTATGTTAGTGGCGGTAGTGACGTAGGCTATATACATAAATGAGAAGTCAAGTTTTAATTTTTATTTAAATTCTTTTATTACATAAAGTACCTGCCTACTAAAGTTATATGGACAAAAAAATTGTATTCAATTTTTTATTAAATAAATTACATAAAAAAAGTTTCAATATTAACTATAATAATTATATTATTTTTTATTTTTCATAATATATGAATACGAATAGCGGTAGTTTTTAGTCGAGAATACGGGACACTTTATTTTCATCATATCCATCATGGAGTTCACATAAAATCGCTAGCGAAAACGACTATGACGTTTTTAAGCTTTATAAAAGTAACAAAATAATGTAATATGCTTATTAAAATAATCTAATAATTATCATGAACCTTTAGTGCACTATACAAATAATCACATTCACGATCGAAAAATCCAACAGCATTACCCTGAAGATCCTTTAACCATTTTACCGTTTTACCAATAAAAATGGCAAATTCATTTTCAAAATACTGGCAACATACGTTGAAGTTTTGTATTCCTTCATATCTGTAAAATTATTATTCGTATTAAAGAAATAAATCAGCCAAATAATCTACAGAAAACCTGTGAAACGATGTTTTATCTTTTTTTTTGTTTTCGGGAACAAATTTTACAGCGTTTTATTATCACAAGACGGCATTTTTTTACTAAAATTGCAAACCCTTTTTGACGTATTGCATGACACTATATGCGCTATAGCACTGGTGCAGCGACGTATTTGTTTTTGATTTCGTATTTTCTTTGACAAGGGCGACGGGCGGTTGTCATGCTCCATCTGTACTTTATTTTGTAATCTAAGCCCTTAGATTACAAAATAAAAGACAGATGGAGCGTTGCCGAACTAAACCGAATAATTTATCGTCATTTTCAATAAAGCTATGTGTGCTGTCATTTCGCCGCTGCACTGTACGTACACGGTGCTTCTGTGTGCGTGTAATGTTGCCAGATATTGAAAAATTTCCCAAATTTTTCCCCGATTACGCAAAAAAGAGGGTTATGTTTTTCGAGTTTATGGATGTATGTATAATATTTCTTTGACACGCCCTGCAGTATAAACCGTTGTCCGATTTTGAGTTGTGAGGTTTCATTGCAATGATCTGAATTATTATGTTAGTGGCGGTAGTGACGTAGGCTATATACATAAATGAGAAGTCAAGTTTTAATTTTTATTTAAATTCTTTTATTACATAAAGTACCTGCCTACTAAAGTTATATGGACAAAAAAATTGTATTCAATTTTTTATTAAATAAATTACATAAAAAAAGTTTCAATATTAACTATAATAATTATATTATTTTTTATTTTTCATAATATATGAATACGAATAGCGGTAGTTTTTAGTCGAGAATACGGGACACTTTATTTTCATCATATCCATCATGGAGTTCACATAAAATCGCTAGCGAAAACGACTATGACGTTTTTAAGCTTTATAAAAGTAACAAAATAATGTAATATGCTTATTAAAATAATCTAATAATTATCATGAACCTTTAGTGCACTATACAAATAATCACATTCACGATCGAAAAATCCAACAGCATTACCCTGAAGATCCTTTAACCATTTTACCGTTTTACCAATAAAAATGGCAAATTCATTTTCAAAATACTGGCAACATACGTTGAAGTTTTGTATTCCTTCATATCTGTAAAATTATTATTCGTATTAAAGAAATAAATCAGCCAAATAATCTACAGAAAACCTGTGAAACGATGTTTTATCTTTTTTTTTGTTTTCGGGAACAAATTTTACAGCGTTTTATTATCACAAGACGGCATTTTTTTACTAAAATTGCAAACCCTTTTTGACGTATTGCATGACACTATATGCGCTATAGCACTGGTGCAGCGACGTATTTGTTTTTGATTTCGTATTTTCTTTGACAAGGGCGACGGGCGGTTGTCATGCTCCATCTGTACTTTATTTTGTAATCTAAGTCTAAGCCTAACTGTATGTACGTAGTACATCTGTCAACTGTGATACGTGCGTAAAGGTGGCATAATGCAGTTCCCAGACAGTAATGCAAGCATGAAGCATGGCATGAATCTACGTGAATTGTCATGCTGCATGAGCGTCTAACAATATCAAATATATTTTATTGCATTTTTAATTTTTATATAGTTCGCTTTTAGCCCGAATATAGTGCATGAAACGTTCTAAACTTTTGCATGATGACTAAAAGAAATAAGCTTGTATTACATTTAGAAAAAGAAAAATCCAGTCATTTACTTTTTGAACCGACCACTCATGAAAGCTGACGGTGAAATAACAAAAAAAAAACCATATAACTATAAATTTTGTATTGGGGCTGAATCTGAATCTGGTGTATAATCGGATGTTATAAAATAAAAAACAATAAATACTTCATCAGTTTTATTAAACAATTCATTTATTTACACAATATACAGAAACATTGTTTAAAGAAATAAAAAATAAATATCAAATACATAACAAAACATTGCTTAATCCAAATATGTAGAACAAAAAAATATAAATGCTTTACAAACAATAATATATGAGAGACCATTTCTAGTTTTTATTATGTGACATGAATTAAAATGGAAGGCCATTTTTACCATGCGAATATACCATATTGGTTAAAATGTACAAACGCTCAGTACATAGATGGCGTGGAGTGTCCACAACACTATGAATCATTGATGTAATAAAAACAACTAGACTAGATATGTCCGAGCGGCGTTGCATAAAAGTTTCATTCAAATTAGCACCTTATTTCGTAGCAGTAATGCTCAAAGTATACGCTCATCAAAACTCTGCCTAATATACGCGTAGACAGAGTTTTGATTGGGACGATTTGTGAGTGTGAGTATAGTTGTTTATTGTACGTCAATACTTAAAACAGAATTAATAGAATTGGCTCCGATAGATCAGAAGAATCCCGTCTTACGATATAATAATTCGTATACTTTGAGCATTACTGCTACGAAATAAGGTGCTAATTTGAATGATTCTTCTGATTTATCGTACTATTTTTACAAAACAAGAAATTTACATGCAAAATAACTCCGTCTCACTCGCACGCTTTTACGTTTGTTTGTATTTAAGAGATATGAATATACTTCTATAACTTGGTATTTCAATTTGGATGTATAGCCTCTTTTTAAATAAGGACTGTGATATACAAAAATGTGCTTTATCATTGTAGGAATACAGTCTAAAATATTTTAAGTACATAATATAGTATGTAGCTTACTATTGTGTACTTTTGATATTAACAGCTCTAAATCTATAGAAATTGCCAGAACCATAGAACGGGTACCCATCCCTAATCTGACCGGAATACGTCTAGCTTAACTTGCTTATAAAAAAAACTGAAAATCAGTTCGATTAATGTCATTTTGTGCTAAGAGAAATTGTCATTATAATCAGATATTTTATTTCAATACGGATAAATAATAAATATATTTATTTTTGCAGATAAAAAATCATATTTCGTTTTGCGTGTAGGAATAAATTACTTTTTATGGAATATTATTATGTATTACATATATTATTATAGAGATCTCAATTCTCTGGCAAGAAGTTATTAAATGAATGGGCAAACTTAACTGGAAGAGATTGCTTCGTAGTAACTCAGGCCCCGGAACCACAGACACAATAAAAAATCTATTGTGTTGGGACCGATCGGGCCGCTTGGGGCTCATTGGGTTAGCGATTATTTCATATTTTAATTTTCATACTCATTATATTTTCTGTATCTTATATACACAATATAAAATAATTAACGGAATTAATACATTTTACAGTACAGTTATTTCTAGAATAATAATATTTTTAATCATAAAAAAATAGATAAAATTAATTAAACAAAAGGTATGAACGGTACTTTTTTCGCACAGGCAACCCCAAAAATTAAGATAAGTAGTTTTCGTGTATCGTCTCAACTTTTTACTTCCCTAAGCAACCGGGCCTTTAAAATAAATAAATCAAAAACTTTTCTAAATTATTTTAAGTTTATAGTTGAAGTGAAACTTCTTTATCGGGGTTGGAAAAATTTTAACATTTTTTCGTTACGCGTGATATTTTTCCATCTTTTTCTCATCCCTACCACGCGTGATTCGACGTTTTTCTGTAAAGTTGCATATATAGTAAATTATTTTTTGAAAAATAAGGTCATAAAGAAGTTTCACTTCTTACATGCGTAAACTTTACAAGTTACTTTAACTTACAAGTGTCTAAACCTACTAATTGCAATACCCTATTAATTTATAAGTGCGTTGTTACTATCAGTCATAATTATTTTTAAGTTACTTTAGAATAAAAACATCCAACTTAAACTCAAAGGAATCATCGACAAAATTGACGAAATTTGAATAATTTGTTAATAGATTACATTCCTAGCGTTTTCATTAAATGGCTGAACACCATTCAGGCAATTAATTGAACAGCTGATTAGGCTAGTTACCATAAATATTAATGGGATATTACTGTTATTTTATGAATATATAGTATTGTTAGACGAAACTTTTGATTTATATATTACTTAATATTTTTGTGGATGAATAGTTGTCACTATTTCCTGTCAAAACATGTTTAGCTGTCGAAAACTATAAATTGCCGCTTTCCTTTGAATTGTGGCGCATTCGTACGAATCGTGCCTAGGGGCTCGGACGTTGTTTATAAAACGTTTGACCCAACTACACTCACTTTACTAATAGTCGTTCACGTTGACTTGCTGTGATTTCAGATTTGTTATCAACTGCCTACATCAATTAGGCAGTTGTGTAGACTCTCAGTACATTCTTATTAAATTCAAACTAATATTTTATTCCGGCACCCCGTGTAATTTCTTATATTATTGAAGTGAAAACTTCTTTAGCGGCGTTGGGTATAAAATCATAAACTCGCGTCAGGACACGTGGCCTGATCGAAAAAGCGTAAGACGGATTTTTTTTAGCCCTTATATTCCATGCGTAAGACGGATACCATTCCAAAATATCAAACATGCTGAACGTTAATAATCAAGTTTTCACTTCTGCCGGCACTCCCGGAGTGCAACCCGTCTTTTTTTTTTATAGCCATTACAATATATTATATACTCTTCTAACCTACAATTTGACACCTTCCACAGATGATAAATATCCACAGACGGTATATATTACAGACCTTTAATAATCTATGATATTTCTCCACAACCCTAATAACTACATCTAATTTCTTGTAAGTATTTATTAAATCAATTACTTTCAGAGCTAAGACATTGTAAATGCATGTTGAGTAAGTATATTAAAACGCAAAGAAAAATTTTGAAAAATTGCTAAATTTTCTTTTTGGCTGTTTGTCCCGTCTAATCGTTGAAACAGATGCACTGATATTAACGCGACATTCTCTTTTGGTAGTTTTACGTTATAAAGAGTAATTTTCTCAAAAACACAAAAAAATATTGTCATAAACGCGAACAAAGCCGTGCACATCAGCTAGTTAAGATATCAGTCTATAGGACATAACTTGAAGTATTATACACAACATAAAGAAATGTTTAATATCTATACATAAATAAAGAAAGAGCCGTTTATTCCGAATCGGTGGTAAATGTTAAAAATATGTAATGACGATTCGAAAGTGCTTCTAAAAGAAGTCTAATTGAATGAATAAATGTTTGAGTTTGAGTTTTATTAATCAACGCTAAACTCAGCTGATAACGCAACCCCAAGTGACATCTCAAGTTTTGTTTATAGTATAGAATAGCAGCTCAATTTTTTACGTAATGCCTCCTCTACACTACTCGCGAAGTTCCTCGGCGAAGTAAACGGCCGAAGTTGACTGAAGTCCGCGGTGCTACACTACACACTCGTTCAACTTCGCGAGGAGCGCATACGTTCATATTCAGAACTAATTCGGGTAACTTCGTGCCCTTTGACTCGGGCGCAAAAACCGACAACAAACGGAAGTCGGCCGAGGCGAGGTAAAGTTGAACGAAGTAAGCCGAAGTGCCTCTCTACATTATTCTATTCGTCTAACCTCGTTCAACTTCGCGAGTCGTGTAGAGGAGGCATAAGAGCATACTCAATTCTGAGATCGGTTTATAAATACGGGCTCTAGTGTCTGTCTTTTTTCTAGAAGGTTCATATGCATGATCTTACTATTGTTAACTATACCCCCACAAAATGGCAACACTGTGCCGGGTAGATGTATAAAAGCAGTTGGTGACTAGTACATCCTTCCATTCGTTTCGCGGCTATCAAGGCAGACGGTCATCTACCCGGTATACGTGAGCCATTTTGACGATGCCGAGTACGTCCACGTGACCTACTTCGCGGCATTATTTAGCACAAAAAGTTCACACGTACACAGTCACGTTTATTATTCGGCGGTTAAGTTAGATCAACCAAAGTAAAACACAAAAGAACAAAGGAAATGTAAAAATAAGAAAAAAAAAGTGCACCAGAACTACCTGCCGTACGCAATGTAATGACCGTTGGACAAGTGGGCTTATGGAGTTCACTATCCCACTTCTGATGTTAGAATCAGAAGTGGAAATTCATTAAAAAAAAACACGCACACGAGACTTTATCCAAACTTTTAATTGTTATTACAACAAAATTAAATCAATAGTTCAAAACAACCGACAGGTAATTCGTCTGCACTTACACATTAGAAATTCAAATAAAGATAAACGATTAACACAACACAAAATGGCTCACGTATACCGGGTAGATGACCGTCTGCCTTGATAGCCGCGAAACGAATGGAAGGATGTACTAGTAGTCGTCAAAATGGCTCACGTGAAAGAGACGTATCGCGATCTCGTAATAAACGTAATAGTCGCCGTCGGTCGTTTTCGCACTCGCGTAGTTCTTGCTCAAGCGATAGTCGTCGGTCAGAACTCGCACGCAGTGCGTCACGTCACTCGCGTCAATCTCGTGATACAGTACCACGTTCCCACCGCCGTCGCGACCGGTCCCGTAGCGCCGCTGTACATCGTTCTCGCAGCACGGTGCGTCATACAAAACGATCTCCTCACTACTATCGCTCGCGTCAATCTCGTAGCGTTTCAAAGTCTCGTCGTTCGCATAAGACATCGCGTCGTCATAATCGTGACCATAAAACGAGGACTCCTTCACCGCGGCTGATGACTCCAGTTCAAAGCGCGTTGAGGTCTGCCCTTCCCGTTGAACGTGGTGAGCTTCGTGAATCGAGATTGATAGGAAAAGGTCGCGTCACGAATTCGACTATGCGTTGTTCGGAGACGTCCACTCTTGCTCAGGCTATTATCGACGCAGTAAAGGCAGTTCAACCCGCACGTGCGGGCAACTACTTCGTCTCCAACTTCGATCCTACCATAAACAATATTGATGTGTGGTTCGAAGAAGTAGACCGCGCTAGGGAAATGAACGGGTGGTCAGATCATGAGTGCTTATCCCGAGTAGCGAACTGTTTGAAGGGCGACGCTAAGGCGTGGATTAGCGAATGGGTCACCAACGATAGGACTTGGTCTAACTTTAAGCGTGAGTTTAAACCGCTCTGCCCCGCTAAACTCGACTTTGCTAATATCCTTTACGATACTATGAATAAAACCTCGGACAAATATAGTACTTACGCTGAATATGCCCGACGAACCTTACTTCGTTTACGTATTGTGCAAGGTTTAAGCGACGAACTACGCATACTTATCGTAATAAGAGGCATTGTTAATCCCCAAGTACGCGCGGCCGCAGCTAACGCTGACTTAAACCCCGACAACGTAGTATCATTTCTGTCTATCTACACAAAACAAAGTCATATCAAACAGGAAGCCCGTAGTTCTGCACCGAAGCCGTTGTCTAGACCACCAAGGCCAAGTTATCATGATAAAGACATTAAGTGTTATACTTGCGGCCAACGAGGCCACTTACGCCGCGATTGTCCTAAAAGAACAAAGCCTTCGGCCAGCAGCGACTCTAGTAAACCTCGCGTCGAGACTCGGAGTTCCACGATCGTTTGTACATTCTGCAAAAAGCCGGGACATACAGAAAAAGATTGCTTCACTAAGAATCGGTCGGAAGCCCGCAACGAGCATAGAATTAACTTGTGTACGGATTCTTCAAACTATTCTCAGAAAAGCGACATTACTACCGCCGTTGTATGCGGGGTGCCAATGGATGTTCTTATAGATAGTGGAGCATTAAATGTCTCTTTAGTCTCTTCGGCTGTATTGAAGTACCTCCCTTGCCAGCCAAAATTTCGTCGGTGCGTACTTAAGGGAATCGGGAACAAGGAATTCGTATCCACCTCGTACGTCACAGTTTACATAGAGTTCGACGGTATATCGATCGAAACTGACCTAACTGTGGTACCGTCTTCACTCATGGTAACTCCGATTATAATAGGGACGGATGTATTAAACAGAGACGGCGTGACCTATGTGCGGACAAAAGATCGTCAGTTCTTTTCCCATTCGGCATCGAAAGCCCGTGTTAACGTCATTAGAGAACAGCCAGATAACATTGAAATAAACACACCACTACACGGTTGCGAACGCGAAGCGTTACTTAGCGTAGTTAGAAAGTTTTCAAAATATTTAATTACCGGTACGGCTGAAACTACTGTCAAGACTGGAGAGATGGAAATCAAACTGACCAGCTCGACACCCGTAGTGTACCGACCATATAAACTGTCCTACCAAGAGAAACTGAAGGTTAGGGAAATAACGGCGGATCTTTTAGAAAAAGGCATCATAAGGCGCTCCACATCAGAATACGCTAGTCCAATCATACTAGTGAAGAAACGTGACGGCTCTGATCGGCTTTGCGTAGACTTTCGAGCCCTAAACCGGATTACGGTGAAGGACCGATATCCTCTCCCGTTAATAGAGGATCAAATAGACAGGCTAGGAACTCATGCTTTCTTTTCGAGCTTAGATATGGCTTCTGGCTTTCACCAAATTAAAATTAAAGAATCGTGCGTCCACTTAACCGGTTTTGTAACACCGGAAGACCACTTCGAATATTTAAAGATGCCTTATGGTCTGGCAAATAGTCCCATCGTTTACCAAAGGATAATCAATGACACACTACGTGATCACATAAACGCGGGAAATACCCTGGTCTACGTGGACGACGTGCTGCTACTAAGTGACAGCATTGAAGAGGGCATCGAACTGCTCCGAAGGGTGCTAGGAACTCTTACAGATGCAGGATTCTCTATCAACTTAAGAAAGTGCTCGTTCCTAGTTACTGAGGTAGAGTATCTTGGCAGGATCATTAGTAAGGGTCAGGTGAGGCCGAGCCCACGGAAGGTTGAAGCCTTGGTCAACACGAGTCCACCAGAAAACGTCAAGCAGGTAAGGCAGCTATTAGGCCTTGCTGGTTACTTTCGACGTTACGTCAAGGGATACGCTACCAAGACTGCTATTATCGCCCAACTCACTCGAAAGGGGTCTGAATTTTCGTGGACCCCGGAACATGAAAGTGTCCGTCAAGACTTGATCAGGTACTTGACAAGTGAGCCAGTTTTGGCCATTTTTAACCCTAGATATCCCACAGAGGTCCATACAGACGCCAGCAGCGTTGGTTACGGAGCTGTCCTACTACAGATCCACCCGGATGGTAAGAAGCACGCAATTGCTTATTTCAGTAAGGTGACGCAGGGTGCCGAAAGTAAGTACCATTCGTACGAACTGGAAACGTTGGCCGTGGTGAAAGCACTCCAAAACTTTCGTCATTATCTAGTGGGATTGAAATTCACCATCGTGACTGATTGCAACGCGCTGAAGGCGACTGAGCGCAAGAAAGATCTGCTGCCACGAGTTGCAAGGTGGTGGATTTATTTACAAGACTTCGATTTCTCAATGGAATACAGAAAAGGGGTGCTTATGCCACACGCAGACTACCTCAGCCGCAACCCGGTTACTCGAGTAAACCACATACAGAAACCTCGTAACTGGGCTCACACTGCGCAAGAAGCGGACCAAGAAACTCAGGACCTGCTTCAAAAGTTACAAGACGGGGCTCTAGACTCAAACAGGTATGTGGCTCGTGACGACCTTCTCTATTATCGTTACATGCCAGTCGGAGAACAACCACGCCTGTTGTGTTACATACCCAAAGGACATCGGCTTAGCCTTCTGCGGGTATTCCACGACGAGCATGAGCACATCGGCGTGGAGAAAACTATAGACCTCATCCTGAAACACTTTTGGTTTCCTGGCCTGAAACAGTTTGTGACCAAATACATCTCCCATTGCTTGACCTGTATCTCGAAGAAACGAATTCCCCGGGCGCCTCTTCAATACATCACTTCATGGGAGAAACCAGACACGCCTTTCCACACAGTACATGTTGATGCATTGGGGCCACTACCCGCATCTGGAGAGTACAGATACGTCCTTATCATTGTCGATAGTTTCAGCAAGTACTGTTTATTACACCCCATGGTCCGTCAAGACGCTGAGGAGCTCAGGAAAGTTGTCACGCAAATAATTTCGCTATTTGGTGTACCGAAAGTCATGATAACCGACAAGGGACGTATGTTTGAGTCAAACGTGTTTGTCAAGTGGGTTAATGACTTGGGCTGTGACCTGCATCATATAACACCTGAGATGCACCACGCTAACGGCCAGGTTGAGAGGTATATGCGCACTGTCCTCAACATGATTAGAGTAGAAGTCAGTCAAAGAAATACATCGTGGGCAGACACGTTGTGGAAATTACAACTCGTTATTAATATAACGAAGCACAAAACCGTACAAAGCTCCCCGTTAAATCTCCTCATAGGAACCGAAGCAACGACTCCGGTGATTCGTGCTTTAGTGCGAGACGTGGCGATCGAGAACTCGTCACCTAACAGGGAAGCGCTCAGAGAACTCTCCAGGAGCAGAGCACGACAACTCCTCGACAAAAACCGGACTGAGCAAGATGAGCGTGAGAACCGTCGAAGACGACCACCACGGGAGTTTAATGTAGGCGACCTCGTGTTCGTAATGAAAACTTCTCAGTCCACAGGCAAACTAGATTCAGGGATGCGAGGGCCCTACAAGGTGGTGAACATCTTGCCTAGCGGCCGATATGAGTTGAAACTCGTTAGCGGTGACTACGGGAAGAAGACTCAAGCCGCGGCACAGCATATGGTGCCCTGGCGTGGCGAGTGGTGTCCCGAAGCATGTGCCGCATTTTTTGATGGTGAGTACCATTGGCTCGTAGCGATCCAAATCGCTAGTCGAACCCTGGCGTTGAGGTATTGCCTAGTCGCTGGCGTATCGTAGTGATGTACTTCACTAGTCGAACGAGCGTAGATATACCGTCAAATCGCCGTCCGTATGTCCGTAGTGAGTTGCCTCGCTAGTCGGATTTGAGCGTTGACGAATTGTCAAGTCGCCGACTGTATTTCCGTAGTGAGTTGTCTCGCTAGTCGGATTTGAGCGTTGACTAATTGTCAAGTCGCTGTTTTACTAACGAGTGCGTAGAAAAGTATCTAGATGTTCTCTAAGTTAGCAAATTGTTACTAAGTCACTGAAGCCTTGATACTGCTCTAGTCGCACTGGCGTTGTCTGACAAGTGTTAAATCGTAATTGTGTATTAGAATCCTTGCATAACCTGTAGCGTTCGAATCGCTAGCCAGGAGTACTGGACTGAAACCCTTCAATAGCAGGTGGCTGTAGACTACTCCTTATAATTTCAGGTGAAGCCGAACCCTGGGAGACCATTCAGCCATCAACGTCTGCTGCAGATGCCGTGCGGAGGTCGCTCCCTGATGAACATGTCAACGATGGGAGCCGGTCACTCTCCCCAAGACCACCATCCAACGAGATCGACGGACCAGTGAGGCCCCTACCTAGCCAAGTGGGATTGTCGATGCCACTACTGGGCTAGGACGTCGTCACAATCAAAAACCAGGATCGAGGACGATCGGCTGTCAGGAGAGGCCGTGTTAACTATACCCCCACAAAATGGCAACACTGTGCCGGGTAGATGTATAAAAGCAGTTGGTGACTAGTACATCCTTCCATTCGTTTCGCGGCTATCAAGGCAGACGGTCATCTACCCGGTATACGTGAGCCATTTTGTGTTGTGTTAATCGTTTATCTTTATTTGAATTTCTAATGTGTAAGTGCAGACGAATTACCTGTCGGTTGTTTTGAACTATTGATTTAATTTTGTTGTAATAACAATTAAAAGTTTGGATAAAGTCTCGTGTGCGTGTTTTTTTTTAATGAATTTCCACTTCTGATTCTAACACTATTTATAAATTCTTCAAGTAAATGCAAATATTTCATATTAAATCGCCAAAAAATTACATTTCTTGCTAGAAGCATCTAAATTATATTATTTTACGCTGCAATAGTTAAATTTCAAAATTCGGTCATATTATTATCTATTTACAATTCATGATCTTTCATCATCATCATCATCATCGACATATTTAATTTTAAACCTTATGTAATTTGAAGAAGTACCTACTCAATAATATTTTTTTCTGTTATTCTATATACATAATTATATGACAATACATACTTTTAATTAACATAATTTAAACTGATTACATTTCAATATTTTTGAAGTGAAACTTCTTTATCGGGGTTGGAAAAATATATTTTAGTGTAACATTTCTTCGTTACGCGTGACATTTTTCCGTCAGCGCCATCTTTTTCTTATCCCTACCACGCGTGATTCGACGTATTTCTGTAAAGTTGCATATAGTAAATTATTTTTTGAAAAATAAGGTCATAAAGAAGTTTCACTTCTTACGTGTGTACACTAGTACACCTACACGCACACATTTTTTATATGATATAATACAATAAATAACGACATATAAATAAAAATAAATACATTCCTTAGTGCCTTAGACACATAAAACAAAAAGAATAGAATAAATTCGATCGCTCGGGCATGGCGGGATCACGGATGGCATTAAAGGATGCGGGTTCGAGTCCCGCCTCGTGATCGAATTTTATCTATTCTTTATAAATTAAAAATTTATAAAAATAAATACGCGAATGAAATTATTGCAAAAGTTAAACTAAATTGAATAAAAATTATACTATATTATAGACTTATAGAGAAAAATAAGTTTTGAAGTGAAACTTTTTTAAGCGCGTTGAGAGTTAAATTTCAAGGTCGCGTCATAGCAATACCGTCACGTCATGGAGTAAGGCGACGATTTTGATCTTTGAATCTTGCCAAAGAAGTTTCACTTCTGACACGTGTGCTCTTTTTGAACTATAATATTTTTTTTAATATTCATCAGCCATAATTAAAACAAATAATGCAGTCCATCCAGTAAATGGTTTACAACCGGACCCTTTGCCATCTTGGTCCGAATACTGCTCCCAGAGGTACCCCGTCCTTTTGTATTGGTTTATTATGTTACCTATTACGAAAAAGAGAGTAATGTTTACGTGAATTAGTTGTAATTGTTGATATTTTGCGTAATTTGCGAATGGGAAGGCAAGTTTGATGAAAAAAGATTATCTATACTAATATTATAAAGCTGAAGAGTTTGTTTGTTTGTTTGTTTGTTTGAACGCGCTAATCTCGGGAACTACTGGTACGATTTGCAAAATTCTTTCGGTGTTAGATAGCTCATTTATCGAGGAAGGCTATAGGCTATATACCATCACGCTACGACCAACAGGAGAGGAGCCAAGGGGGTGAAACCGCGCGGAGCGGCTAGTTAATTAATATGAGACACTGAGTTACTTGGTCAAAAAGTCTTAAAAGAGTAAAGAGATTGATATTATCTTTTAAATAGGTAAAATAAATAGAATGGAACAAGAAATATGTACATATTTAATTTTTGTTAATGATGCGGGAATCGAACCCGTATAATATTCAAGGCCAAAAAAAATAATCTATATAGATAAAACTCAAAGGTGACTGATAGTGATCTATCAACGCACAGCCCAAACCACTGGACGTATCGGGCTGAAATTTGGCATGCAGGTAGATGTTATAACGTAGGCGTCCCCTAAGAAAGGATTTCCCGAAATTCTTGCGGGAACGGGGAAAAACGGGGATGCACGTACAAAGTCGTGGGCGGAAGCTAGTTTTACATATAGCCAAAGAGGAGGATTTCATGAGCAATCAAAAATTAATCGATTTTTTTTATCAAAAACACTGTATAACTTCTTGAATTAGGTACAAGTTATTATCATAGAAAAATAATGGCCTGTCCACACTCACCCATTAAATTTTGCTTCAGTCTTCTGTGTTTTAGGGCCGATACATACAGGTAGTTACAAACTTAAGGGCTTTTTCACACAGGGTCTTTTCCCAATAATATAAAGGCCATGTCCACACTCACCCACAACATTTTGCTTCAGCCTCCTATGCAGATCGTCAGCTTTACCCGCATAAGGCCCTTCCACACTAGCATAGTGTTTAAGGGCCGATACAGCTAGATAATTAATGTTGATCCACACTTGGCCACGCCAGTATGGAGGATCGTGTTCTGTATTCCTTTTCATATATAAAGGCGCTGACTTTGATAGTGACCTGAAGATTATAATTTAATGATTTAAAAAAAAATATTTAACGTGTTTTAATCTACACTAATATTACAAAGAGGAAAACTTTGTTTGTTTGATTGTAATGACTATTCATGAGCCTATGCTCATAAACTACTGGACCGATTTTAAATATTCTTTCACCATTCGAAAGCTACATTATCCACGAGTCATATAGGATAGGTTTTATCCCGGAAATTCCACGGGAACGGGAACTATGCGAGTTTTTCTTTGAAACCGCGGGCGGAGCCGCCGGCGGAAAGCTAGTCTATTCTAATATAAAGCTGAAGAGTTTGTTTGTTTATTTGAACGCGCTAATCTCAGGAACTATTGGTCCGTTTTGAAAACATTATTTCGGTGTTAGATAGCCCATTTATCGAGAAAGGCTATAAGGCTATATATCATCACGCTAAGACCAACAGGAGCGGAGCACTGCGGGTAAAACCGCGGGGCACAGCTAGTACAATAATAATTAATGACTGACCTGGAAAGTAGTTACATATGTATTTACATTATTTAATGGTTTTATCTTGAGGATTATTATCATAAAGGGACGATTTGATATTTTTATTTGTTGTAAAAAATAGGTTCAACCGATTCTAATGAGACTTTCACAGAATGACAAATTTTTTCATCAAAAAGCTCATTAGCAGCTGTACATCGATTGTTTAACATAAAAAATACACAAAAAATACAGGACATGATGGACAACTAATAAAAAATGAGCACTGTATGCAAAATCTATACATATAATAAATTTGTAGAAGGGTCAATTCTGTACATTGAAAATATTGAAAAAATAAATAGCCGGGGGTGTTACTGGATCGATACCAAACCCAAATATGTGATTAAAAAAATTTTTGTCTGTCTGTCTGTCTGTATGTTCAGGCATCACGTGAAAACTAACGGTTCGATTTCGATGAAACTTGGTATAATTATACCTTATTATCCTGGGCATAAAATAGGATACTTTTTATCCCGGAAAAATACATAGAAAAAAGTAAATCTTAATTTTTCCGCGCGGACGGAGTCGCGGGCGGAAGCTAGTTCATTACATAAAAAATATAATATACACATATTATGTAGAAATATCAAATATCGGATTTGTATAATATTTAAGAAATTATAGCGTAGTATTATTTAAAATTTTCATCTGAAAAATATTTGTATATTTCTATCATTTACTTTATACTAGCTTTCCGCCCGCGGCTTCGCTCGCTTTGTCTAAAACCTAATAAATTATATACTAAAACCTTCCTCTTGAATCACTCTATATATTAAAAAAACAGCATCAAAATCCGTTGCGTAGTTTTAAAGATTTAAACATACAAAGGGACATAGGGACAGAGAAAGCGACTTCGTTTTATACTATGTAGTGATATAGATTGGATTTGCAAAATATTTTAGAAATTATTGCGTAGTATATCTGAAAAATATTTGTATATTTATATAATTTTATAAGAAGACTAGCGGTCCGCCCCGGCTTCGCCCGTGGTACCTACATGTTTACGTTTTTTTTCATAAAAACTATCCTATCTCTCAAGTTGGATCAAACTGCACATGGTGTGCGAATTTTATTATAATCGGTTAAGTGGTTTAGGAGTTCATTGAGGACAAACATTGTGACACGAGATTTATATATATTAAGATTATAAATTAGGGATAGGCATGTTACAATAACCCTCTAAACCATACTTTTCATACAGTCGGATAAATATTTACCTTAAACCATAAGGCGACCACAACAAGTCCGGTTTGTCCAACATATCAAGAATTTTGCCCAACTTCACACTTTTCGGACTCAGCACTTTGAGTAACATAGGAAAGAGAGAGATGTAGCCTGCGAAAGAGATAGATATATTATGGCGTGACATTTAAAGATTACTAAAAAAGAATGACTGTTTTGAAATTAATAAAAAAGAGCGTGTGTGCCGACCACACGTGTCAGAAGTGAAACTTCTTTGGCAGGATTGAAAGATACCAAACTCGTCGCCTTACTCCATGACTTGACGGTATTGCCATGACGCGACCTTGAAATTTTACTCAACGCGCCTAAAGAAGTTAAATAAATAAATATTTCAGGACAATTTTCACACACAGCACGATCTGATCCCATACTAAGCTTTCGTTTGTGTTATGGAAACCAGATGGCTGATAAACATACATATATAATTTTAAATAAATACTTATATAGATAATTAACACCCAGACACAGAGCAAACATCTATGTTCATCACACCAATATTTGCCCCGGATGGGAATTAAACCTACGACCTCTGGCTTGGAAGGCAGGGCCACTACCAACCAAGCCAACCGGTCATGTCAGTTTCACTTAAAAAACAAAAACTTAAATCTATACTTATATTATAAAGCTGAAGAGTTTGTTTGTTTGATCGCACTAATCTCGGGAACTACTGGTCCGATTTGAAAAATTCTTTCGGTATTAGATAGCCCATTTATCGAGGAAGGTTATAGGCTATATTTCATCACGCTACGGGCAACAGGAGTGGGGCCACGGGGGTGAAACCGCGCGGAGCAGCTAGTCCATACTTAATATTATAAATGCGAAAGTAACTCTGTCTGTCTGTCTGTCTGTTACTCAATCACGCCTAAACTACTGAACCAATTTCCATGAAATTTGGTATGGAGATATTTTGATACCCGAGAAAGGAGATAGGCTACCTTTTATTGCGATATATGTACCACGGGCGAAGCCGGGGCGGACCACTAGTAAATAATAATTTCCATACCAAAAGCGGACGTAACCAATCTCTCTTGCGGCGGGCTGGTCACAGACCGTACTACTTTCGTCACTTCATTCGGCGTTTTGGCAACTTGACGCACTAACTTCACTCCATCTGTGTGTAAACCTGTGGAAAAAATAATGTGTGCGTGTATTAGTGTACACACGTAAGAAGTGAAACTTCTTTATGACCTTATTTTTCAAAATATAATTTACTATATGCAACTTTACAGAAATACGTCGAATCACGCGTGGTAGGGATAAGAAAAAGATGGCGCGTAACGGAAAAATGTCACACGTAACGAAAAAACGTTACACTACATTTTTTTCCAACCCCGATGAAGAAGTTTTACTTCAATAATCTATATATATAAAAATAAAACCCGTTTTCCTTGGTCACGGCATCACGCGTGAACGGGTGGACCGATTTCGATAATTCATTTTTTATTATATTCCTTGAAGTACGAGGATGGTTCTTATGGAGAGAAAACGTAAGTATATACCACGGGCGAAGCCGGGGCGGACCGCTAGTATATAATAATATTTTACTTCCCTAATCTTTAAACTCTATTTAAAAAAAGAGCCTGTGTTCCAACTTCCAAGCATACGTGTCAGAAGTGAAACTTCTATGTCAAGATACTAAGGTACCAAAAAAAGGACTTCCCCCTCTTAAACAGTTTAGATTAATACAAATAATAATAGTTTAAAAAAACTAAAAAAACCACGCTTTTTATAGAAAACCGAACTAAAAAATAGAAAATTTTATCAAATTAGTGTACCTATTGTCATCGGTCCTCAATAAATCTACAAAGTTTGAACGAAATCTGGCCGTTTATAGTGGGTCAAAATCGCGCCCAAAGAAGTCGGTTACAAACATACAAACATACAGGTGAAGCTAATATAAAGCGTGTAAAAATGATTATTGTTGTTCTAAATAGTTTCTTAAAAGCAACTCCTACTATGCTAGAATCTATAGTAGAAAAGTAACACATGATTACTATATTGTTGAGGGCTGATTTTTCAATCCTTGGTTAAAACTTATTCATCGAATAACGTATTAAACGACCATTTCAAAATGTATTATAATTGCCGATATTTGTCAGTTTACAGATGACATTTTAATATATACGTGTAATACTTTACTGGACGGATATATTTTAACCAAGGATTGAAAAATCGACCCTTAATCAATTGAAATGTGAAAATCTCACCATAATCGGCATACGTTTCTGTGTGAGAGGACCAGTGCAGTTGATTTAACATATCTTCGTCGCCCAACTGATCACGAATCACTTCGAATCTAGAAATAAGTTTAGTATTTACAATTATTATATCCATTTACTAGAATATTTTTTTGTCGGAAACTTGTGAATGAAACAATAAAATATAAAAATTAAATATTTTAACGGATTTTAAACGCGATTTATTCTTTATATTATTTTCGACGTTTCGCACACATGTTTATAAATCTGAAGAGTTTGTTTGTATGAACGCGCTAATCTCATGAACTACCTGTCCGATTTGAAAAATTCTTTCGGTGTTAGAGAGCCCATTTATCGAGGAAGGCTATAGGCTATATATAACCACACTTAGATCAACAGGAGCGGAGCAATGCGGGTGAAACCGCGCGGAACAGCTAGTTATAAATAATAGGTAACAGAAAACATTAATTAAGATATTTGTGTAAACTGTAAATGATAATTTTTTTTTTTTTTTTTTTCATAAAATGATTATTGACGTAATAGTAATGCTGTATTGTAAGGACTAACTACAATTATTTTAGAAATGTAACTTTAGGTCTATTTGTGTATTTCCATTATGTATTTTTGTTTGTATAATAAACTAGTTTTCCGCCCGCGGGTCCGCCCGCGCAGTCAAAGAAAAATCCGCATAGTTCCCGTTCCCGTGGGATTTCCGGGATAAAACCTATCCTATGTCCTTTCTCGGGTATCAAAATATCTCTATACCAAATTTATTATCATTATTTATTTATTTACAAATTGAGACTTAATCTAGGCTACATTGTAACAAACGGCGGGCTTATCGCTAAATAGCGATTTCTTCCAGACAACCGGTTGTACAGAGAGAAATTAAGTAAAGGATAGGAGTAGGGCAGAGCATAAATAAATATAATCACTAATAAATATTTCATGCAAATTGGTTCAGTAGTTAAGGCGTGATTTCGCGAACAGACAAACAGACAGACAGAGACAGAGAGTATAAGTATATAACTCACTTGCCAGTATCCCGCTCCAAAACCCTAGCTATATGGACCATGGCATCAGCAGCTGCATACATCCAACATCTTAGATCGACATGCCTTTCAACATCCGTTGGATGTGACGCCCTGTAATAAAGAGAAATATAATAAACTAGCGGTCCGCCCCGGCTTCGCCCGTGGTACATATTTACGTTTTCTCAACATAAAAACCATCCTCGTACTTCAAGGAATATAATAAAAAAGTTCACGCGTGATTGCCGTGACCAAGGAAAACGAGTTTCATTTTTATATTTAACTAGCGGTACGCCCCGGCTTCGCCCGTGGTACATATTTCGCAATAAAAGGTAGCCTATGTTCTTTCTCAGGGTCTTAAGATTGTCTGTGCCAAATTTCATAAAAATCGGTTGAGAGGTATTAACTCAGGCCCCGGAATCACAGACACAAAAGAAAATCTATTGTGTCGTGGACCGAACGGGCCGCTTGGGGCTCAATGGGTTAGCGGAAAAAGCGGAAAGCGTAACAGACAGATAGACAGACAGATAGACAGACAGAGTTACTTTCGCATTTATAATATTAGTAGGGATAAATAGCATTACTTTTTTTAGTTTTATAGCATTCGAATTTTGTTTTTTTTTTTACTGGACATAGGGAAGCGCTTGACCACAATCTCGCCTGATGGACAGCTAAGATGTGGTCTAAGATGATACGCGATAAATTCGCATTCGAATGCCACATAGATTTTTTTTAAGTGTATAAAACATCTAACCCACGCGGGATTCGAACCTACCTCTTTTTCCGGCTTGGCAAAAAGACTTGAGTTCGAATCCCGCCACGTGATCGAATTTTTTCCATTCATCCAAAACCATATTTTTATTTATAAAGCATGTGCATGCTATAAATTAAAAAATATGAAATTCATAGAAAAAAGAGCGTGTGTGCCGAGCACACGTGTCAGAAGTGAAACTTCCTTGTCAAGATTCAAAGATTCCAAAATCTTCGCCTTACTCCATGACGAGACGGTATTGCCATGACGCGACCTTGAAAGGAGAATGCCCATTTTTGGTACTGGTTTTTCTCATGCATCAAGACAACAATATATTTAAAAAAATCTCGGCAATTTAGAGGCCTTCTTACCATCGGAAAATATATTTTGAACAGGGAATGTTTTGTAAAATCTAATAAGACATGTAATTGTTTAGATCCGTTATTATAGATTTAGTGTCCATTACTGGTTACCACGGTAACCAAGCGGTAACTATTATGACATTTACTATGGTAAATAGCTAATATTATTTTCATTGAATTACAAAAAAACAATTAACATAAAATCACTCTGTAAGGTATTGTTTTAAATACACTGTAGGTTGTTTTAACATATATAGTGAAGTAAAATAATATATATATATATATAAGAAAATATTATTATGACATAGCTTGTAAGATAGCTTGGAAGGTAACCAGTTATTTCTTATTTGTTTCTTTCTTCGAATATTTAGTGAAAAAATGATTCAAACAACAACAACAATATGCAAACCGAATAAAAACTCTATTGGCATTTTTTAAATATATATTTAGGTTTTCTTGAAATCCGTCCCGGAAGATTTCTGGTGCCTACCTACACTAGCCGATGAACAGATAGACTTTGTCTGAAAGCATAAGCTCTACGCATAGATTAAATATACTGTTAAACGAAAAATAGCTTTCAGACAATAAAATACTACCTAAATCACACATAAACCTAACTAAATCGGGTTTATTTAAGTTTTAAGGTTAATTCACATTTTTCTCAATATCTTGAAAACCCCTGTTTTTATCACAAAAAAATGTATTGGTAAAAATCTTTTGAATATCGAAGAACCCCCCAAAACCACTCTGGCATTGACGCAACACTATACTGAGGTCCATACTTTCATGGGCATTCTCCTTTAACTCTCAACGCGTCTAAAAAAGTTTCACTTCAAAAAATTCACAAGTTTTCGCAAATTTCTTTATCTATACTAATATTATAAAGAGGTAATTATGTATGTATGTATGGTTTTCAGTTTTCACGCATAAACTACTGGACCGATTTCAAAAATTCTTTCACCATTAGAAAGCTGCATCTTCACTGAGCAACATAGGCAAGGTTTTATCCAGGAAATCCCACGGGAACGGGAACTATGCGGGTTTTATTTGAAAACGCGGTCGAAGCCGCGGGCGGTAAGCTAGTTATATTAAAACTCACCTAGGATAATCATCCAACCCCGAAGTCAACGTTTTAGGGTTCAACTGCAACCCGTCATCATCCCTCCCACGCCATCTATACGACGTTGGTTCCGCACCTTTCTGACTGTTTAGGAACCAATTGTACCATGTCTGAAAATATAATTTGTATTGAGAACTAGTGATACGCCCCGGCTTCGCCCGTGGTACATGTTTACGTTTTCTCTAAGAACCATCCTCGTACTTCAAGGAATATTATCACTACATAGTATAAAACAAAGTCGCTTTCTCTGTCCCTATGTCCCTATGTATGCTCAGATCCATAAAACTACGAAACGGATTTTGATGCGGTTTTTTTTAATAGATAGAGTGATTCAAGAGGAAGGTTTTAGTATATAATTTATTAGATTTTAGACAAAGCGGCCGAAGCCGCGGGCGGTAAGCTAGTAAAAAAAAAATAACGAAATCAGTTCAGCCTTTTTCGATTTATGCGCTTACCAACACATTCTGAGGTTCATTTTTATATTATAGATGAGAGGAAAATAGCAGTTAATTATATAGTAGTAGTTTGTAGAAATGTTTAAAAATATTTGTGAGCTTTTTTAATGACAACATTTTTTTCAAGGCTCGAAAGTTTGAAAACATCTCATTTATACAGCGTTTGTTTTGAATCCTATGCAACTAAAAATATTAAAGGATTTTCAATGCTTTAAAATTAATGTAAGTAAGTACATAATTAATTTTGAAATTCACAGTATTTTACTGACATTAATAAAAAATTTACTAGCTTTGTTTCAAATCATGTTGGAACAGATTGACCATTTTCTTTCACTTGAAAAAAAAAAACATTGGCCTTCGTTAGATCATGTTGACGATCTACACATTGGCCCACACTGGCCCAACATACCTGCAATCTCGGGAACATGCGATCCAATGTTCTCCTATGCTTCGAGTCGTGTTGGAACAGCATTGGGCGACGTTTGACCATGCTTGCGATCTACACATTGGCCCACACTGGCCCAACATACCTGTAACCTCGGGAACATTCTATCCAATGTTCTCCTATGCTTCGAGTCGTGTTGGAACAGCATTGGGCGACGTTTGAACATGCTTGCGATCTACAAATTGGCCCACACTGGCCCAACATACCTGTAACCTCGGGAACATTCTATCCAATGTTCTCCTATGCTTCGAGTCGTGTTGGAACAGCATTGGCCGACGTTTGACCATGCTTGCGATCTACACATTGGCCCACACTGGCCCAACATACCTGTAACCTCGGGAACATTCTATCCAATGTTCTCCTATGCTTCGAGTCGTGTTGGAACAGCATTGGCCGACGTTTGACCATGCTTGCGATCTACACATTGGCCCACACTGGCCCAACATACCTGTAACCTCGGGAACATTCTATCCAATGTTCTCCTATGCTTCGAGTCGTGTTGGAACAGCATTGGCCGACGTTTGACCATGCTGGCGATTTGTATCAACAACATTGGCGGATTGGCCGCCGCGTTGCTTTGCACTACGAACTCTTTTGGCACGCGGGCTAACGCTTCTGTGCCTGGAAGATAGAAATAATAATGGTTTAGTTTTTTATTTATAGTTCTATAGAATTCAAGTGGTATTTAAATATTTTAAGAAAAAAAATGTGTGCGTGTACTAGTGTACACACGTAAGAAGTAAAACTTCTTTATGACCTTATTTTTCAAAATATAATTTACTTTAATGCAATAAAGAAATACATCGAATCCCGCGTGGTAGGGATAAGAAAAAGATGGCGCGTAACGGAAAAATGTCACGCGTAACGAAAAAATGTTACACTAAATTTTTTTCCAACCCCGATAAAGAAGTTTCACTTCAAAAAAAGAATATCTTATAGTTTCTTGGTCGTAGCTTATAGTTCGTAGTTCGTCTTTTATAGTTTGTAGTTCACAGTTCGTCTATTATAGTTTGAAGGTCGTAGTTTGTAGTTTCTGATTTTATAGTTCGTAGCTCATGGTTCGTCATTTATAGTTTCTAGGTCTAGTTTGTAGTTCGAAGTTCGTCTTTTATAGTTTATAGTTCGTAGCTTATAGTTCCTAGTTCGTCTTTTATAGTTCGTAGTATGTAATCGTAATCTATCCCTTATAGTTTGCAATTTACACCATCTATAAACACATATTTACCCAAAATCTGCTCCCTCGGTATCCAGCCCTCCACGTTGATCAGATCCAACCAATGAGCGGCCACATCCATCTGTATGTCCACCGACCATCTCCCAACCAGCAGCCCGTGGAAACCCTCGTCCCATAGGAAACCGCGCGGGAAGAATGACCTGTGAATTATGTTTAAAAGGAATGGTAGTTAAAATAACTCCAGTAGTTACCGCGATTAGCGCGTTCAAACAAACAAACTCTTCAACTTTATAATCTTAGTATAGATTTTTATTAATCGGTTGTATATTTTAACAAAAAAGGAAGTTTTGTTTATAATATTACTCATTTTTAATCCTTTTTTCGTCATAGATGAAACTTAGTTAAGACATACTATTATTATTTGGCTGTAAATTTTCCAACAACAATTCTTTTTTATTTATTACTAGTTGCGCTCCGCGGTTTCACCCGCGTGGTTCCGCTCCTTTTGGTCATGGCGTGATGATATATAGCCTATAGCCTTCCTCGATAAATGGGCTATCTAACTCCGAAAGAATTTTAATCAAATCGGACCAGTAGTTCCTGAGATTAGCGCGTGCAAACAAACAAACAAACTCTTCAGCTTTATAATATTAGTATGATCATTCTAGTTAAAATATACACACCTGCTAGGTACACCAGTATACAACGGGGCTTTCCAATACGGTACCGGTTCTCTCGTATACAAGGATTTCACCCGGCTAGTCCCGTAAAAGTAGCCTATACCGCCTATCATGTTCGATAATGCCGCTTTCGCTATATTAATATCTGATATTGGATACCTGTAATTAAAAAAATAAATAAATCATTTATTAAGTACTAGCTTTCCGCCCGCGGCTTCGCCCACTTTGTCTAAAACATAATAAATTATATACTAAATCCTTGCTCTTGAATCACTCTATCTATTAAAAAAACCGCATCAAAATCCGTTGCGTAGTTTTAAAGATTTAAGCATACATAGGGACATAGGGACAGAGAAAGCGACTTTGTTTTATACTACATATTTAGTCATATGCTAAATGTACTTTTGAATTATAAATAGATTTTATTTTTAACCGACCTCAAACAGGCGGAGATTCTCAATTCGGCCGGTATATTACTATTTCTTTTCTAATATTAGAATGCATTCTATTGAATAAAATAACCATTAAATAAATAAATAAAATAATTATTTATTTATTTATGTATGCCATAAAAGGCCTGCCACTCAGTGCAAAACACTGATTTTCAGTGGTTGCCATAAAGGATGCCTTGCTGACAGTGGATGTATTTTTTGCTCAAAAACTGCATAAGTTTATTAAAAACTAGCGTTCCGCCCCGGCTTCGCCCGTGGTAAATATTTACGCTTTCTCTACATAAGAACCATCCTCGTACTTCAAGGAATATAATAAAAAAAGAATTATCGAAATCGGTCCACCCGTTCTCGAGTTATGCGCTTACCAACACATTTTGCGATTCATTTTTATATATAAGAAGATAAAATCTAAATATATATCTATTTTAATATTATAATGTAATTATACTTAATATCATTATCAGTAATAAAAATTTTAAGTCTCACCCTTTATCCCTCAACTTGAATTCCTCCTCGAATTTCTCATCAAACTGCTCCCGTTTCTGTTCCAGAGCCTTCGTATACTCCGCCCCCTTTAAGGGCGCAGTCGGTAAATCTTCAGTACTGTACACTATGTCTAGTACGAATGGTGTTTCCACTAGCATTTGTATTGGCACGAAGTTCACTTGTTTTTCCTGTAAATAATAAATGAAATGAAATGAAATGAAAATACGTTTATTATGGATACATACCAAAAATACAAAAAAAAGAAACAAGAAACTTAAATCTAACTTAAATATAATGTATTCCACAATAGGCCTGCCACTCAGTGCAATACACTGATTTTCAGTGGTTGCCTTAGGATGCCTTGCTGACAGTGGGTGTATTATTGCTCAAACTGCAGTGAAAAGTTATTAAAAAAAATATATATATATATTTAAATATTGTAATAAATACATACTTGATTATAATTATACTTACTTAGTGAATAGATAATATTACACATTGACTTAAAGCAGCAGAGAGGTTATTGGATAAATACATAAATAATCTATAAAAAAATAAGAACAATATTGGGGATGCAATATTTTACACAAACTTTTGAGGCGTCTGTCTGTTTGGGATAAGCTTAACAAATTCACATATTTCTGTTGTAGATTTATTTCGACGTTGAAATTATAATTTACTAGCTTACCGCCCGCGGCTTCGCCCGCTTTGTCTAAAACCTTCCTCTTGAATCACTTTATCTATTAAAAAAAACGCATCAAAATCCGTTGCGTAGTTTTAAAGATTTAAGGATACAAGGGGACATAGGGACATAGGGACAGAGAAAGCGATTTTGTTTTATAGTATGTAGTGATAGCGAGTATTATACAGGGTGTCACGGATGTCCTATCGTAGGCCTAATGGAGCTTATAGTGTTTAACCTTCTGATGCTGTAAAAAATATTTAAAAAATCCGGTCGTGCAGGAAAAATTATCTTACAACTTTTCAATAAACTTTGTGTTCGTAACCCTAACTACGCGGATCATACTCGCGAGCGTTATACATAAGCGGTCATTGACCTCGAACGCAATGCTTAATTTCGAACCTCGAAAATAAATACCTACCGTTTGGATAATATTTTTTAGAGTATACGAGACAAATACACAAGTACACTATCGTTATTCGTTACCAAAAAAAAACGAAAATTTACCTACTTAGTACCATCGCCTTCTGACCGCACCCTTTTTATACTTAATCATATTTTAATCTTTACTTAGTTTTTTTATTATGATACATGCGTATCAATTATTTAATTTATTTTTGTACAATGATATTGAAATAAGGTACATACCAACTTGTAGAAATTTCAGCATACAACATGCAGTAGGTACCTATCACACACACTAAACACACCTTCACAACATACCTACTAAAGCACCCGTACTCAAACTCAAACATTTTAATACTCCACGTTCGTATAATACCTACGACATTACCACAGACATTACCGACTCAGAAACTCACAGATGAAACACAGAAAACGGCAAAAAGCAAACGATAGCAACTTGACACCGAAAGATAAAACAAGCGACTAACAAAAATTCATTTAAAATTACTTAAAAACTTCAATAATAATACGAATAAACGTACAATGCGAGTTTAGGGATTCGTAGGGAAATGTTTGTAAAAATATCTTTTAATAAGAATGATTTAGAATACATAATAATATCTGTTCCTTTCAACTTTTGCTAGATGAAACTCAATAATTAAAATATGGCGCCTAATCTAGATAAGAGTATAAATAGCAACTTAAGGTACCTAAATAACTATTAAATAATAATATTAGTCCCAGAATAAAACTTAATAATATTATCATTTCATGATAATTTCACATTAAATTATATGATTGTGTTTTTTCATTTGTAGTTACAAAAGAAAATTGAAAGTAAATAATAAAAAGATAAGTAAAATAAAATATTAAATAAACAACGGAACCGTATTTTTAAAAGGCGGCATTTCACAAACGAAAGGAGGCGTTACCTTTGCTAGTTGCACAAAGACACCGCCGCCGCGCCGGCACGTGTAAGCGTCCGCGCATTTTTAATAGTTGCACTTTACTACCTATTTAGTTCTCCACCAAACGTCTTAGCGTAATGGCTGTGATAGATCTGCGCGGGAGATTCGGGATCGTTACTCGTTAGTCGAAATTCTTATTTTGTGTTTATAATAATTAGTTAAAGTTATTAAAGCAGTGGTTGTATAAATCCATGATAATGCATTTAAGTAGTTACGAGATTTTCTTATGTTACTTAGTTATTTTAAGAAGTGATTGATATTTGGAGTACCTAGTAGGTATAATATTTAATACATTATGTAATATTTGTTTACCTTCGTCACTCATCATTCGTCATCATTGTGCAATATGTACCTATTACGAATTACGATCCTGTGATTCCTGTGCATGATAATCGGGTGAGTGTTTGCATTTTGAAACCGTTGATTTCACAGAGGTTGATTTCTTCTGGTAAATATGACACCGTGTGCATGTAATTGGTGTTTACGACACATCTACCTAATTACGAAAAATCAGGTTTTATTACAATAATTATTTTGTCAGTAATCTTAATTATGTAGGTACAGGTAGTTGTTATGACTTACGAGTTTGAGGGAGTCGTACTTTATTTTTATCGTTATGAAAACTTTGATAAATATTTTTTTTGTTGTTTACGGAACGTGTAGTTATGTGTATTAGCTTAATGAAGTTTTTCGATTCATGAAAAATCTGAAGACTTCCTCGTAAAATTAAAAGTATAAGTAAATACCTAGTAAAGCAAAAGTAAAAAACACATTGCATAATGCAGACAAAAATAAAAATTTAAAAAACTTAAGTTAGGATTAAAATATGTTAAAAGTAAAAAGTATTAAAAGGGCTCGACCACGGTCAGTTTCAGTTTCAGTTTTTTTTTTTTTTTGTAAAATAAACGATTATTTTTGTATGTGTTTTGTATACTCTAAAAAATATTATCCAAACAGTAGGTATTTATTTCCGAGGTTCGAGGTTAAGCATAGCGTTCGAGTCCGCGTTCGGTCAATGACCGCTTATGTATAACGCTCGCGAGTATGATCCGCGTAGTTAGGGTTACGAACACAAAGTTTATTGAAAAGTTGTAAGATAATTTTTCCTGCACGACCGGATTTTTTAAATATTTTTTACAGCATCAGAAGGTTAAACACTATATGCTCCATTAGGCCTACGATAGGACATCCGTGACACCCTGTATATATAGCGACAATAATAATTCATGTTAAATATTTATTCAACTTTTTTCATAAGTACGAAATTATTTGTAACCAGAGAACGGTAAGAACAATTAACTTGATTCGTAATTTATTGATTTTTTTCTACCTGTATTTATTAGAAACTGAAATTTTTGAAACTATAGTCGAGCCAATTTAATAAGCAACATTTGACGTCTATCAATTTTATCTTCGAAGAGAGGTAACCTGCTTAAAAACATCGATTAAAGTGAATTAATCGATACGGTTTTGTAACATTTGTCAATCGAATTTATTAATTTATGATGATTTTTATTCACAAGTAATCAATGCATTCGATTCTAGATGACAGATTTAGATTTTCAGAATAACGTCTCTGGTATTTAAAAAGAAAAAAGGTTAATTGACACAAAATTGTAGCGACGTCAGTTCTTCAATTCAGAAATTGTTTAATATGTTTAGTATGGTTTATCAGTAAAATGAAATCTTAAAATTACTTGTATCGGTCATTATTATTATAATTCTGTAATCATAATTGAAAAAAGTTAAGCAAATGTGCAGTTCTAACAAAACGAAATATCATGTTATTCTATGTCGTCGTTACTAGGTTACGTTGTTGAATTTTGTTGAACTGTCAAATGTTGCCTATTAAAATGGCTCTACTATAATTGCTGTCATCATTCATTATTGTCTACTAGTAGTCCGCCCCGGCTTCGCCCATGGTACATATTTCGCAATAAAAGGTAGCCTATGTCCTTTCTCGTGTATCAAAATATCTCAATACCAAATTTCATGCATGCATTTCATTTGGTTCAGTAGTTCAGGCGTGATTGAGTAACAGACAGACAGACAGTTTGAGTTACTTTTGCATTTATAATATTAGTATGGATTTGTATAATGTCACTACATAATATAAAACAAAGTCGCTTTCTCTGTCCCTATGTCCCTTTGTATTCTAAAACTACACAATGGATTTTGATGCAGTTTTTTTTTTATAGATAGTCTGATTCTAGAGGAAGGTTTTTGTATATAATTTATTAATTTTTAGACAGGGCGGGCGATACCGCGGGCGGAAAGCTAGTAGTAATATAAATACATCCAGGCGTAATCACAAAAACATAGCATTCAAAGTATTTTATCTACTATACAACCACATCAAAACCAACTCAACCCTTCCCACCTTCCCCACAAACAAACAAACGAAATACCTTATCATTCAACTCGTCATCTTGCCCTACTACCGCTAGCCTCCCAAACGCTGGGTGCTTCTCTATCTTCAATAGTGAGTAATATTTTTCCTTTAACAAGTGTAGGCCTGGAGAATGGGCATCTGCATATGATGTGTGGAGTAATTTACCTGGAATATATAAAAAACTAGCTTCCGCCCACGACTTTGTACGTGCATCCCCGTTTTTCCTCGTTCCCGCAAGAATTTCGGGAAATCCTTTCTTAGGGGACACCTACGTTATAACATCTACCTGCATGCCAAATTTCAGCCCGATACGTCCAGTGGTTTGGGCTGTGCGTTGATAGATCACTATATCAGTCACCTTTGAGTTTTATATACATATATAGATTATATTATATGTTAAAAATCCTCACTAATATTTATCGATTCCCGATGGAGACGAAGAAAAAAAAATGTCTCGGTCTGGCGGGACACAGAAGGCTGATCACCTACTTGTCCCTAAAGAAAATCAATCAGTGAAACAGATGTATAATGCATTTGCCCCTTAACCCAAGTGGGGACATGGGACTTCACGAAACAAAATAGTATTGATTAAATTTATAAGACAAAGGAGACAAATCAAACAGAGTAGAGAGACAAATCTAAAGATGTTCAATTAAAAAAATTATAGGACTTCCTTTTCCTCTTAATATTAGTAGAATATAGATTTACCTTCATGCGGCACCAAATGCACTCTAAAATTACCCAACGAGGGTGTGTACCCCACTATTGCACCTCTTTCACCCCAAATTCTCGAACTTGGACTGGAGCCCATCGATTCATCTAGCGCTCCGTACCAGATGAGAATAAATGGGGCATTCGATTTGTCCTGAAAATGTAAATGTAAAAATACATGTAAAATCCGGCTCGAAGGACCATAAATAAAATATGTGTGCGTGTATTAGTGTACGCACGTAAGAAGTGAAACTTCTTTATGACCTTATTTTTCAAAAAATAATTTACTATATGCAACTTTACAGAAATACGTCGAATCACGCGTGGTAGGGATAAGACAAGTCATAACTGCAGCTGCGTTAAAAACAACCGACTTCAAACTTGCACCTGCAACATTTACAAATACAGACAAAAATGCTCATAAAATAAAAACTACTGGGTCTATCCGAATAAAATTTTTATGGGACCAATTCGACACCATCCCGCATCGAACAAAAAAAGAATCACGTAAATCGGTTCAGAAACCTCGGAGTAATCGGTGTACATACATAAAAAAAACATACCGGCCGAATTGATAACCTCCTCCTTTTTTTTGAAGTCGGTTTAAAAAAGATGGCGAGTAACTGAAAAATGTCACGCGTAACGAAAAAATGTTACACTAAATTTTTTTCCCCGATAAAGAAGTTTCACTTCAAAAAGTTAAGATTTCATAGCTTGTCTTATTTTATATAATATTCATTTTCAAATACATAAACGTAAAAATGGCTATAGACTTTCTACTACATATATTTTTTAGTTTTTATAAGTGAAAATTTGCAATATAAGTTTTTGAAGTTATACTTCTTTTGGCGCGATGGAGAAAAATGATGAGTGAATTTTTACGATGCGCGCGCACACCGACACCTAAATTTAACAGCATGAAGTTAGTTCTAGGTGGTATGAAAATTGATAACTATGTTCAAGTTGTATATTCTAGTATTTTTTCCATACGCCAAAGAAGTGTAACTTCTAACGCGTGTACATAAGTACACACACTCCTTTTTTTATAATAGAATTCGAAAAGCAAAATTAATTATTTTCATAGGCAACAAGTACACTTATAATAAAATCTCAACATCAACAAAAACTTGAATCTCATTGCAGAGCATAGATCTGGTCTTTTTATGTTATTTCAATCGAACTTAAATCACATAAAACTACAAAATATTTTAAATTAATATTAAAGTCAACCATATCTAAGCCAAAACAAAACATTCAAATGCATTCAATTTACATGAAATTTTTTTTCAAAGAAAAGAAATTTTTTGAAAAATTTTCTATAAAAAAAATCTCAAACTAAATACAACCAAATTTGCACCCTACACCACTCACCACAGAGGTGACATTGATCCTAGCAGTCCACTGCCCCCCGTGTTCCCCACCGGCCGTTTTAACATACGACGTGACGATATCGTGCGGCGGATCCGATATTATCTGTTCGCCGAACGTGAAACCGTCATGTCGTATCCATCCGTACGTCGGTAGATTGTCGTTCTGTTCGCACCAGTGTCTGGAATCGTTGATACATGGAATTAGAACTAGATGGATTAAAAAAAAACGTTCAAATGCTAAGCCATTTGCGGACAAACCCGCAGGCAAAAACCAGTTTATTTATAGCTTATGTGTTAGTATCATGTATGTAACTGTTTCATCAAAAATTCACTGAGCAGTAAAAGTAACAAATATTACATGAAAAAACTGCTCAGTGAATTTGTCATCATTTTCAAATGTTTGTTACTAGAATTTATAATCCTAATATTATAAATGTGATTGAGAATTCTTTGTTTCCCTTTTACGCAAAAACTACTGAACTGATTTGGATGAAATTTGGTACAGGGATAGCTTGAAGTTGAAAAAAACATAGTATAAGTCTCATCCAATGGAACACGAACTATGTGGGATTTTCCTTTTTCCTTTGACTATGTGGGCCTAGCCACAATCAGATAGCTATTATTAATATAGATTGAAAAACAACACCAACCTGATACCCTTATGAGCGGCAGCCGCCAGCTCATACCACATCATGCCAAACACAGGGGACCTCGGCTCTCGACTCTTTAGCCCAAAGTACACCCCGGGTCTATAGCTACCCCAGTATCTTTCTGGCACATCAAGACCTGTTTCTTGTACAGCCTGGAAAAGATTTATAATACAAAGAAGAAAGAAAAAGACATTTAATTAAACACACATGAAATACTTTTAAATAAAAACACAGAAATTAAAATAAAACGTGTGGCACTCGGGGACTGCCACGGTAAAGCTATTGCATGCCATGCCTTCAAGCCACACCTTCGCCCATCAAAGTGGGGAGCGTGAGGTTTTTTCGTTACGGAATTTCTTGATTCGGTCCCCGCCCTCAAGCCCCGCGATAGAAGCTATGCAATAGCTTAATAAAAAGAAAAACAGTGAAATTGCGATATAAAATAGAAACATATTAATTTTGTGTGAATCTGTGTGCTGAACAGGGACAACGGCTAAACTGTACATTATAGGGCGTAGAGTTGAGAGTCGTAATTTTTTTTATGGTTAGCTATTGTCCTATGGAACCTAAATCTGAAATTTCACACCAAGGAAACTTTTAGTTTTTGAGTTACGAATTTTTGAAAATCGTAAAATTACTATAGAAAGTTACTCCATCTTGTTCTTGTTACGCATATTTATTGTTTTGTCAATGTCAACCTGACACACAGCACCTGCTTAGTGTGATTCATTTCAAGTACAACATTTCTAACCATTAAATAGAGTAATTAATTTTATTTAACTTTTTACGAAAAAAAAAAAAACACTCCGAACTCGAAACAAGTTAGGTTAGGTTATGTTAGACTTTTTTTAAACAATCGAGCGGAGCGAGCGCAGCGAGCGGAGCGTCTCGAATTGTTTTACGTGAAATGCAAATGAATAGCCAAATTTGACACTTAATTTATTTTGTTTAACTTTTTACGAAAAAAAAAACCCTCCGAACTCGAAACAAGTTAGGTTAGGTTATGTTAGACTTTTTTTAAACAATCGAGCGGAGCGAGCGCAGCGAGCGGAGCGAGCGCAGCGAGCGGAGCGTCTCGAATTGTTTTACGCCAAATTTGACATTGACAAAATAATAAATATGCGTAACAAAAACAAGATGGAGTAACTTTCTAAAGTAATGTTCCGATTTTCAAAAATTCGTAACTCAAAAACTAAAAGTTTCCTTGGTGTGAAATTTCAGATTTGGGTTCCATAAGACAATAGCTAACCACAAAAAAATTGTCGACTCTCAACTCCACGCCCTATAATGTACAGTTTTACCGGGACAACACTCAGGAATTCTGCAACTTAAGAGCTGCAGCACTGATTTTCAGTGCTACCCAAATAAGAAGATGAAGAGTTTATTTCAATGTGTTAATCTCTAGAACTCTACTTTTAAAAATTATAGCACCAATGACAATGATAATAATTGTAACATTTGTAAGGATTAGATTTATTTTTTGCAATTAGATTGTTGTTCTTAAGAAATAGTTGTACCTAAATTCTAAAGAATTAAAATAAAATAGACAAGTTCAACGTATGTTTCTTAGTCTGTGAGTGGATCTAATTCCTAGCAAAGGAACCTTTTAAAAATAATTGTTAATTAATTTATTGTTTAGTTACAAATAATAAGACTAAGCACTTGTATAGTTTTAAAACATGCATATAATATCAATGAACCATCACATTAATAAATAAAACCGATATTATTAAGAAATTATGGTACTTATAGGAAAACATAAGCAATACGCTACGGGTGCCGGTATTTTTATGTAAGTTTATTAAAGTTACCTTTTCACCGTCAAAGGGTGTGTTGACTCTCGTTTCAAGGTACCCTAAAGTACCAATATACACAGCCACAATCAAACATGTAACTCCTACTACAGTTTTCCATACTGTTTGAAATTGGTACGATTGTATAGGTGCTGAATTTTCGGAGCTACTCGACCCACTTGTTTCATTATTATTTCCATGTTTATTAGATAAATTCGACTTTCTGTGCTTTACCATGTTAAATAAGCATTTAACTCCACAAGTCTCACAATAAATTTAATCGTTTTAATTTATTTTAGACCAGTTTTGATTATCAATTTTATGAATTTTTTCGCCCCACCAAATCGGACAAACGTCAATACCTACATGCAGGGGCCTTAGACAAACGTACGTAACGCCATGGAATAGAAACTGCTAACCAAAGAGTAAAGTAATATAAGGTGCTAACGCTAATTATTGACATAAGCTCATGACATTTTGGTAATGGTTCGATCACACTACCAACGACGCAGACGACCACGACCAAAGTTCCAATCTTGCCGAAATTTGTTCAAAATCAATATTAAAATCTCCCGTCATTCTGGTACTCAGGAATAAAAAAATTCGAGGTCAATTAATAAAAAGAAATAGGGTTTTTTGCGATTTTCGCCGAGACGGTAAGTTTATCATACAATCACCTGAACCAAAATTGTATATAATCTAATTATCTATAAAAAAGGTTAAATACATTTTTTTTCTAGGAGCCACCGTTTCTATGAAAAACCTGTTTGTTTATCCATTGATCTCAAAATTTTTTTTCCAAACACCAATACGACAGGAAATTCTTAAATTTCATTTTTAATTGTGTTTTGCACAATTTTATTTAATTGCGACTGGATGAAAATTTTGTTCGTGGTCGTCGTTGTCGTTGGTAGGGTGACCGAATCCTTATGCAAAACATCATACGCTTATGTCAATTTCTATCGATAGCGTATTCTATTCCTTGGCGTTTTGCCGTTTGGCTAAGGCCCCAGGTCGGACCGTCGGAGCTTTCACGTAGACTGACATTAGTGTAACGTTCTAAAACTCAATGAATTTATTTACTATAAATTAATAATTAACACTGTATAAGATAAATTATTATTACACAAATATTGATTATTATTTTTAACTAAGTAGAAATATGGAACTTATTTCAATCAGCAGATTAAATTAAAAAATCATGAATTTAATTTTATCCATTTCACACGTTCAAGTTGTTAGATGTCGTATAAATTATAATATCGTTACGGAGTTGGCATGTTTTACATTATGTTAATATAATTAGCATCTTGCACTATTTTAAACTTTGCAAACTGCAACTCAGCTGTTTAACTATAGAACAGGATTACCGAACGTGGAGCTGGGAAATGTTTACAAAAAAATACCAAAAATAAACAAGAGATGGCGATAATGGAACAAAATTTGAAAAAATCGAAGATACAAGTGTCTTGCTTGTAGCAACTTGGAAGTTGGAACACTTCATACCTTCATACCTTGCTTCATACAAAATCATTTCTGGACGAGCCAATGCTACTCTTTTCAATACTTTTTTTAAATATTTGTAGATGGAAATAATTTGCGTAATAAACACAGGTTATACGGAATCAGTCTTATTGATTCTTAGTTAAATAATCGATATAAAAAAGCGATGGAAGCGCTGCAAGGGAATCTACCAATAACACGCCACCTGTCCAAAAGGTCGATAAAGTAGTTCAACCGCGTCGGTACAACAGTATACACCCCCCACGTCGCAACCCCCGCCCCGCCCCGACGCTCGAATTCAGTACAATCGAGCGCCACGGGTCGCGCGTACATACCGTGAAAGACCGCGACATGCATGACGCTACGCGACTGTCATGAAACGAACGCTGTTTTCAAAAACTTATTAGTGAAATAATGTAAAACAATTAATAAATAAACGTTGTGTAACACCGTGGCAAGGAAGACGTGTGTGTATTCGTTTTTGACCCGCCGGCCGGCTACGCGGCACGCGACGACCAAAAAAAAGCAACTGATGTCAGTGAGCCAGTGGATTGTTAGTAGCAGTGTTGTGTAGTTTAAAATAGTTAAATGGATACACGTCGTGCAATGTTCGTATGAAGAAGAAAGGCAACCGAAACATTGTAAGTGGTGAAACCGAGTGATTTTGATTTCAAAATGCGGGGTGTCCCACCCTCGTCGATTCTATTCGTTTGGGGTGGCTGAACGAACCACGGAGGTACGGAGGTCCATCCCTCGTACGCTTTTTTTTCTATCCGAACAGGTCCCTAACCCCTTTTTTATGCGGCCAGTTTTTTTGGAGGGAATGTTGTTGTATCGATCTTTTTATAGGTTATACCTAATGTGTATTTGTTTTTATTTTTACGATTTGAAATCGAACGTTCGGTTACAAACGTTGTTAGCGATGCATTCAAGTTGATATTCTTGTTTTTGAACCTAGATTTTAGTGACTGTTACTAGCAAATAATTAATCGTATAGAAAATTAAAACTTATATTCGTATCGTTTTTGTTTTAACATCACTCTGACTTTTATATACCCTCTGTAGGTTAAATTTATGTTCTCTATAATTAAATGAAAACCACGGCAAAGGCATCCAAAGTTCCATCCATCGATACCTACCTAGTATATAAATAAAAATTTCATTACTGTCTGTTTATTCCTATCGTGTTCAGTTGTTTTTAGAAGGTATGATTTGAGATAGTAATGTGGTATGATTTTATGTATGTTATTTATTTTAACATTTTAAAAACATGTGAAATAAAGACTAAGTACCGTTAGGATTAAGTAAACAAACATACATAAATTCGAATTTGTAAGGTTTGGTGTAAGTATATCGACATTTTACTTACCTAAGCACTCACGAAATATTGGTACCTACCTAAGGTAACTAGGTACATAGGTAATGTATGTATGTTCGAAGATCGTCAACAAAATAACGAACTCGTTTTGATGAAATTCTCCTAGCTTAGCAGCTTGCTTACTATTAATTACTTTTGACTTAAAATTGGCATAGATTCAGCTTTTTTATACCTACCTACCTAGGTATCTACTGTTGACATGTAACTATGTGTAACAATTCGTGTGTACATGTATGTGTGTGTGGGTGTGTATGTGGTGCAATGGCATATTCGTGTTCATACTACCTACCTAGGTGGCTAGGTATCAACATTTTGTATGGGAATTAGAAAAAGCGATTTTTCATATAAGTGAATTCACCTCATTTACCATTAATATTTTTTTTAGGAAGATACCTACAAATATAACTCGTTTAAAGATACGATCTATCTAACGACCAGATTTTATCATAATTTGTTAAGCACTTGAGAAGAAGCTCACAGTTAATTTAGCACTTGTAATGTTAGTATAAAATAACCTGTTTTCGTCATGGTGAATAAGTTCGTCCATGTTGTTTTCACACATGTGTGAAAATTTTTATCCGAAACGGTTCAGCAGTTTTTGAGTGAAACCATCATATAAATCGCAATATCGCACAAACTTTCGTATTATGTACTTATATAGGTATTACCTAGTTTGTTTGTATGGATAGATAGCATAAGCTTAATCCCAGTAAATTAGAAATCAATGCATAAGACATATTAGTATAATTAATCAAAAATGTAATTGTTCTGCTTCTGCCCTATTGCCCCCTTATTGTGTTTTCTCTCTAAGAACCTTTGTGTCTTACAAAAACGTGGCCGGAAAAAAACGAAGCTAAAAAATAGCCGAATTGGTTGAGCCGTTCTCGAGTTTTACGTTTACATTTGGCGAATATTTTTTAGGATTACTGATTCTGTCAGTGTTAAAGCCACTGTTTATACATTTACTAGAAAATAGCAAATCTACAGACTGCTTAAACCAAAAAAGATAAATCATGAATTCCATCTAGGCATAGGTACCTAGACAAGCTTTTCGATTAGAACCGACCACGCCCGAAAGAGGGTTATGTTTTTTACGACATGGTATTTTTAAAACACTGAGTTTAATGTATAAAACATAAATGAATGTTTACTCCACAATCCGATCAGAGACAATTTTTCATAAATATAATTGTAACTAGGTACTAATTACTATCGGCCATCTTTTTATAAGCCACAATATAGACGAATATATCATCCATCACGGTCTCTGAACTCTCAAGTGATCCATGATTCAAAGAAATAGTTAAAGAACATAGGGTCATTGCGCCTGTTCGCGTCCACTTAGTGCAGTTGGAAAGTTTGAAGGAGAAAATAAAAATGTTTCAGAACAAATTTCAACGCAAAATTTATGTAACATGTTCGTTAAATAGTCTATTTTAAGATTTACTTTCAATTGTCTTGGAAATATCATGTGGTTTTTATTTATCTAGACAAATAGCAGAATTAGGCGTTTTACCCAGTGCGCGTCCAAAAATTCCAGTTTGCGTCCACCCGTGGACCAGTTCGCGTCCACCAGCTTAGAAAAGGAATTAAGAGTGTATTGGGTGATATTTTATCAGATAAATGCAAATAAAAATTAGATTTTAATAAATTATTTATTTACGAATATAGTTATTTAATAAAAACCGGCCAAATGCGAGTGGGACTCGCACACTGAGGGTTCCGTATTATCCTGTTTTTTTCATATGTTTTAACTGTAAATGATTATTTTTTCAATGTTTCCCTTATTTGTGCTATAAGACGTTGCTTCGTACCAAACTTCAAGTGGCTGTATTCACGTAAAGTACCCTGTAGGTTTTGATTCCCTTGCAAATGTCGAAATTTGCGAAAATTTTCAGCATAAACGGCTGTATCTTTTGATTGCTTTGGCTTCTAAGTTTGATTTTTTCACTGCTTCAAGGGACCGTAGATTTCAGTATTCAATATAAATTTCAGCTTTATACCTCCACGCGTTACTGAGAAAAAGGGTTTTGACAGAAAGACAGACCAGCAGACGGACATACAGACGGACGGATATCAAAGTAAAAAATAGCATAAAAATTTGCTAATTTGAATGTGGTCTTAGTCAAAAATTTACAATCTATTTTAAATTACATATTTTAACAAACAATTCATTGCTACGTAATGAAAAACAATGTGGACGCAATATGTTCTATTGTTATGCACTAAGGGTTATAGTTTGCGCCCACCGTGGACGCAAAATGGAAGTTGTACAAATTCGGTGTAGTAATTCGCGTCCACCTTATTTTTGCTATTAATTGTAAAAGAAATAAGTTGATTTATAATCCATACTATTCCATGTTTTGTTAGCAAAGTAAAGAAACAGTTACATATTCAAAAATTCACATATTTTTATCAATAAGATACTTACCGTCAAGCGCGGCGCTGCGCACTATTCTTTTTCTCAAAATCCCGCGCGTTTTAGCTCTCTCGTTTAATAGCCAAAATTAAATAATTTTTTTTAATAGGATAGGCGGTCCGCAGGCATATTTTGAATATGTGTGCATGTCTCTTATACATTGAGGTATTATCGAAAATTTTTCTTGTTACAATAATTTTACTTAAAGTATACTTATTTTCGTGAATTTTCTAAAATATGTCCGCAAAATGGACGCGAATAGGCAGGTGGACGCGAACAGGCGCAATTACCCTACCTAGGTACCAACATTATGTACATAAAAATTAAAAACATGTAAGGTAGGTAAGGACTCGAAAAATAAAACAATTTTTAGTACCAACTAGATACCAACTACCTAGATAAAGAATATCTATCAAAAAAGCATAGACTGATATGCATCCTAGAAAACTAAAAGAAGTAGGCATCACTTGTTAATAATCTCAGGATCTGTTAAGCAGGAAAATTGTCTACCTATATCCTATAAAAAAATAAATTGATGGTGAATTGAATGATATGCAAAAATCAAATTAAAAATAGGTCCAGGCGTTTTCGAGTAACCGAGTAACGCACATACAAAATAAACATTTTGAAATCAGTTACAAATTAGAAGTGAACAAAACTCGAAGTAATTGTGAAACCGACAGCACGCGGTCCCGAATCCCGAGTGCCGTGACGTCACATTTCTTTTCAACGTGATGGGGTTGATGACGTCATAGCGTGGGTAGCTGGATGGTGTAAATGTACTTGTAATTATTATTATTGTTATAGAGATTATAGGGAAGTCTATGGTTTAATTACATTTTTTGTTTTATGTCCTATCCTTCCAACTATTATTATAAATGCGAAAGTTTGTGAGGATGGATGAACGTACTATGTATGTTACTCTTTCGACAGTCTATATCGAAGCCAAAAATATAGTTTTTAGACTTTTAGTTTGTATGTCCGGGCTAAACTAAAAAAGAACTGCATGAATTTACTTCAAATTTGCATGAATATTACTAGGGTTGTAACGGAGGCCTACTTAGCGGAGGCGGAGGCGGATGCGGAGGTGAAGAGGTTCGCCTCCGCGGATACGGAGGTTAACGGATGCGGAGGCGGAGGTGTAATTTGTTGGGAAAATATAAATAAATTTATGATTAATAAAGTCAGCAACATTTATTTATATCCATACTAATATTGTAAATTCGAAAGTAACTCTGTCTGTCTGTCTGTTACTCAATCACGCCTAAACTACTGATTACTGAACCAATTTGCATGGAATTTGGTATGGAGATATTTTGATACCCGAGAAAGGACATAGGCTACCTTTTATTGTGAAATATGTACCACGGGCGAAGCTGGGGTGGACCACTAGTTATATATAATGTGTACAATTGTACATACATGTACATGATTCATCTTAGTAATCAAAATTGACAAGAGGCAAATTATATTTTACGAACAAAAGCTTTGCGGCTTTTTCGTCTTCTAAGCGGTTTCTCAAGGGTTCGTAAATTAAACCAGCAGCACTAAATAACTGTTCGCTTGGCACTGAACTTGGTGGCGCCGATAAGTAAATGCGAACTATGGGAGCAAAAACTTTATATTTAACTAGCTGTTCCGCGCGGTTTCACCCCCGTGGCTCCACTCCTGTTGCCCGTAGCGTGATGAAATATAGCCTATAACCTTCCTCGATAAATGGGCTATCTAACACCGAAAGAATTTTTCAAATCGGACCAGTAGTTCCCGAGATTAGTGCGTTCAAACAAACAAACAAACAAACTCTTCAGCTTTATAATATTAGTATAGATGTTATATCTCCACCACAATAAGGGATCTTCCTTGACGAACGAACGCTTTGACAAGTTGATTCCTGTTATTCATTCACTCACACTCCCACCACCCGCTTGGCCATTTCACTTGAAAACACGCAGCCGAGCGGCCGTGTCACCTAGCGTCGCTCCTTGCACGTTGTTTGTGATCGTAAATGAACTTCCGATATGACTCCGCATAAATTTTGCGGAGGCGGATGCGGAGGCGGAGGTTAAATTCTTTGCGGAAGTTCCGCAGTAACGGAGGCGGAGGCGGAGTTCCGTTACAACCCTAAATATTACATACAGGTCGGGTCAACATATTATATATAGGCTACGTATCATCTCACTAAGACCAATAGGAGCTGAGCAATGCGGGTAAAAACGCGCGGCACAGCTAGTTTACAATAAAAGGCTAGCAAGGAACGTAGGTACCTAGGTGAAACCAAAAAAATAATATAGAATCGACAGTAGTTGGGCGAGAAACTTGTTTTCTTTCAACTGTGTTATTGTTACTTGTAGTTCTCGAGACGAAATATTAACGGGTTTTAAACGCGGTTTAATTTTAACCTGGTTTAAAATAGAAAGAATTTATTGGTTACTAGCTTTCCGCCCGCGGCTTCGCCCGCGTTTTGAAAGAAAAACCCGCATAGTTTCCGTTCCCGTGGGACTGCGACATTTTCCCGGGATAAAAAGTAGCCTATGTCCTTTCTCGGGTATCAAAATATCCCCATACCAAATTTCATGAAAATTGATTCAGTAGTTTAGGCGTGATTGAGTAACAGACAGACAGACAGACAGAGTTACTTTCACATTTATAATATTAGTATGGATTATATTTTTTTATACGAAACTCCGCTCCTGTTGGTCTTAGCGTGATGATAATAGCCTTTAGCCTTCCTCGATAAATGGGCTATCTAACACCGAAATAATTTTTCAAATCGGACCAGTAGTTGCTGAGTTCAAACAAACAAACAAACTCTTCAGCTTTATAGTATTAGCACAGAATACATAATAGTAGCTAAACGCTATCTATGTATTAGTATAGATTTCATTATCATTATTGTTCGCATTAATGTCGTCGTTATTATGGACATTTTAATTGTAACGTATTCTTAGATAGATCTGTTATAAAAGAAGATATAGTTAAACTTTCTTCTAGCCAAGTAGGTATTTAAAATCGGTGACCGCGAACAGATTTTTCTAGACTTAACTCCTTTTAACCTAGATCTACTAGATCGCGTGAAATTACTGTCTTCTAAACGTATAAACATAATATTTTCGTCAATTATTAGTCGCTAATTATTCAATACATTTCATTTAAGTACTTACACAAAATATTTTACAATATTTTTATTGCATTCTACTATAGAAAACGAAGGTATTTAAACGGATTTAAAACAGGATTAATGTTCAATCTATACCTACCTATATTCTATAATTCTATACTTCTTCACTTATATCTTTTAAGAGCAAAGATTAATATTTTTGTATGTAACGAATTAACCAGTCCCCACTTATAGATCTAGACTAGCCCTCCACCTACGACTTTGCCTGCTTTATCTTATACATATTTAAAAAAATTTACACTAAAATCTTTTTCGAGAACTAAAGCCAGAAAAACCGTATCAAAATTCGATTCGTCGTTTTCAAGATCATCATAACATATAGGGATAGACTGACAGTCGTTCTCGTGAAAGACAAACATACATACATCACAAACTTTCGCATTATTAATACACTAGCTTTCGGCCTGCGGCTTTGCCCGCGTTTTGAAAGAAAAACCCGCAGTTACCGTGGGATTTCATGGATAAAACCTAGCCTATGTTGCTCAGTGAAGATGCAGCTTTCTAATGGTGAAAGAATTTTTGAAATCGGTCCAGTAGTTTATGTGTTAAAACCATACATACATACATAATTACAAACCTTTCCTCTTTATAATATTATTATATTTAACTAGCTGTCCGCCCCGGCTTCGCCCGTGGTACATATTTACGTTTTCTCTACATAAGAACCATCCTCGTACTTCAAGGAATATAATAAAAAAAGAATTATCGAAATCGGTTCAGCCGTTCTCGAGTTAAGGTGAGTATCGACTTCGCGCTCCAAGAGATCGAACATTGGCGCGCGCTCCAGCCGCGTGAAATGGATACCAGTTTGGAACGCGCGCCAAAATGTTCGTTGGAGCGGTCGAACGCGGAGCGGTCCGTTCCGTCGGGTGTCGGTTTTTTACCGCGCATCAATCGTGGCGCGCGCGCCAATGGAGACGGGTTTGTCGTATTTTTTGTGTTTGTTGCGCTCCGAGTAATAATTATGGATAACCAAAGTGAAGTGAATTTTTTTATTGTGTCTTCTATCACTTCGAACTGCATATCTCTTATAAGTGGCACTCCATACTGCATTCTTTTTCGGTACAGATCTTTTATCCACCAACGCACTTTTCGTTTCTGTTTTTTCTTTCTTATTATGCTGTGTATAATTACAAAAGCTGCTGCTGCTCGTACACGACTGGCTTCCATGATGAACGGTCAAACACTGGAACGGTTGCCACGCGCGCCAGGCGCGCTTAGTTGATATACTTCAATTATTTGGAACGCGCTCCGCGGAACGCACTCTCGGCGCGGTCATTCATGACGCGCGCGCCAGGAGCGCGAAGTCGATACCCAGCTTTATGCGCTTACCAACACATTTTGCGATTCATTTTTATATATATAAAAGAAGAAGATATTAATACATAGTAGTAAGTGATTATGGAAATAAAACTAACTAGGTATACATCCGCACTTGCATACAGAATGTCCTCAAGGTGACGTCACTCAAGGGTCAAGGTAAAAAAATGGTCATCTTTTTACCTGAGCAGTAAACGGGCAACAATAGCCCATGTGGATGTAACCTGTTTTGGCAAGTGTAACCGAGTTTAAAAATTGAGGTTTTGTTGGTTTCTGTACTGAAAGTACGAAAAATTAGATAGAAAATTTTTCTATTCTTCATCATCACTACATAGTATAAAACAAAGTCGCTTTTTCTGTCCCTATGTCCCTTTGTATGCTTAAATCTTTAAAACTACGCAACGGGTTTAGATCCGGTTTATTTTAATAGATGGAGGATTCAAGAGGAAGGTTTTAGTATATAATTTATTAGGTTTTAGACAAAGCGGGCGAAGCCGCGGGCGGTAAGCTAGTAAATTTATAAATTAGTGTTAATATTATTGTATTAGTTGACTAGCTTTCCGCCCGTAGCTTCGCGTAGTCAAAGAAAAACACGCATAGTTCTCGACCCGAGAGATTTCCGGGATAAAACCTATCCTATGTGTTAATAAAAGTTACCCTCTATATGTATGCTAAATTTCATTGTAATCGGTTCAGTAGTATTTGCGTGAAAGTGTTACAAACATACACATCCATCATCACAAACTTTCGCATTTATAATATTAACTAGCTTCCGTCCGCGCGGAAAAGTTAAGATTTATTTTTTTTCTACGTATTTTTCCGGGATAAAAAGTATCCTATTTTATGCCCAGGATAATAAGGTATAATTATACAAAGTTTCATCGAAATCGAACCGTTAGTTTTTACGTGATGCCTTCAAATACAGACAGACAGACAGACAGAAAGACAGACAGACAAAAATTGATTTAATCACATATTTGGGTTTGGTATCGATCCAGTAACACACCCTGGTATTTATTTTTTCAATATTTTCAATGTACAGAATTGACCCTTCTACAGATTTATTATATGTATAGATTAAAATTAATAGGATAGGATTTATAATAGGTATTAGAAAGACTAGCTTTCCGCCAGCGGTTTCAAGAAAAACTCGCATAGTTCCCGTTCCCGTGGGATTTTCGGGATAAAACCTATCCTGTCCTTATTCAGGTCTTGAGCTATCTCTGTAAAAAAAATCTAAAATCATGCAATTATTTTAGATTACAAATTAAATCTTTTATTTTGTAATCTAAGGCAGTTATAATGTAAAAGTTATATGAATAAAAGTTCCGTAAGTAGTAACCGACTTCAAAAAAAGAGGAAGAGGTTATCAATTCGGCAGTTATATATTTTTTTTATATTTAACTAGCTTACATCCCGCGGCTTCGCCCGCTTGGTCTAAAACCTAATAAATTATATACTAAAACCTTCCTCTTGAATCACTCTATCTATTAAAAAAAACTGCATTAAAATCCGATGCGTAGTTTTAAAGATTCAAGCAACAAAGGGACAGAGAAAACGGCTTTGTTTTATACTAGGTAAAGGTATGTAGTGACTAGTGATTTAACAAACGAATAAAAAATTTGCTCTAAGCAACGAAATTAAAATATTTCCTTAACAATTATATGCGTCGTAAGAATTACGAAAATTAATTATTGCATGCTGTACTAAAATATATTACAGTTTTTAAGGATGTTACTCAATCACGAATAAATTGCTGAATCGATGTTTAATGAATTATTAACATGGAAAAGCGTAAATTTAAATTACGACGAGAATATCCCATAAGAAAATTCAATTACTTTTTAAGTTTGTGTCTATGACAAAATTTATTAAAATCGGTTCAGCAATTTGGTTGGTTGAATGAACAAGGGAAATGTTTAAATATGACCAACATACAGACAAATTGTTTTATTGCATGCATTATAAATAGACATTGCATCTATTTAAAGGTTGCTAACTATGCTAAACATTTCGTAACTATGCTAAATTTCTTTAAGCACAGAGTAATGAATGTACAGAGCAAAAATATGTTGTGAATTTTTGTTAATTCGTATTTTGTAATTTGTATGTATGACTATTAATAATTTTACTGAATCTAATATCACATAATATTACGCAAAAATCTACCTTTTTAACAGCTTTGGTTTAAAGTTTAGGTTAACTTTAAAAAGCAACCTTTTCACTTCTAAATGTCATTTTAGTACCTATCTTCTATCTATTAAATTATTAATTAATAATTTTAATAAATATTAAAATTAAAATTTTCTTTCTGGATACTTGGATCTATACATAATATAATATGTAGCCTTATATGGCCATACTCAATAATCAATAAATAGACTATTTAACACCGAAATAATTTTTAAAATTGGACCCATAGCTCCTGAGATTATAGCACGTTCAAACAAACAAACAAACTCTTCAGCTTTATAATATTATTAGGTAGATATGTGACATCTACCGAGCCAACCACTTGGCCAGCGTGGATCCTCATAGGAGGCCCGTGTCCGTACAGTGGGAACGAAATAGGTCGATGATGATAATATTTTGTAGTCTCTGTTCTTCATTACTCTGTGTTAACTGGTGATGGTAATATTTCGTAGTCTCTGTACTTCATTACTCTGTTCTATAACAAGTGCTTGTTGATATTGCATATAATTTATTATGTGATTAGCAAATTGCGAATATACAATGGTCGAGTGGTCATTGTGTAATCCTATAAAGTTAACTGTTATTTCATTTGTGTTAAAAACGGTCCACAATTAGGAAGTTTTAAATCCATACTAATATTGTAAAGCTGAAGAGTTTGTTTGTTTGTTTGTTTGTTTGAACGCGCCAATCTCGGGAACTACTTGTCCGATTTGAAAAATTCTTTCGGTGTTAGATAGCCCATTTTATCGAGGAAGGTTATAGGCTATATATCATCACGCTACGACCACCAGGGGTGGAGCCACGGGGGTGAAACCGCGCGGAGCAGCTAGTCTAAGATAAAAAAGTAGGTAAATTTATCATCAACCAAACTGGAATTAACTATAGAATTTGTTTCTCTATCAAAAATATGAAACGTTGAACATCACAGACCACAGTCCTAGTCGGTCTTGACATAAAATGTAAGAGCTAGTGCGCAAGAGCAACTTTTGTCTCCGCAACTATTTTGTCTCTCCCATCAACTCTATGGGGAGTTGCGTCGCTACGTGCGTACACTTTCATACTAGCCCATAGGTGGGAGAGACAAAATAGTTGCGGAGACAAAAGTTGCTTGTGCGCGCTGCCTCTAAGTATCTTGAAATGATATACATAACGCAATTGATAACTTGTTTATAAAAGTTGATCGTAAAACAAAGTTCACTTATGAAATCTAAGTTACCCGTATAGTCATTAAAAATGGTATAGTTTTTTGATCTGCATTGATATAACAACATTCCCTATCGTTTAAAAAATAATATAAGGGCCGGATAGTAATCCACTAATGGTATCACATCTTTTACTATACAGCCTCTGTATATGTTAGTAGAACACACACATAAACAATTTTGAATGCTACATTAACACACACACACTAACAGATCTTAGAAATGTGAATTACCCAAAGTCCAGAATACGCACGATTAGCTTCTAGGAATAAAGATATGCCACTTCAGCACATATCTATGCATTATCAATCAGAAGAGAATTCCTCATAAACACACACACATACCTACAAATATATACAGAATAACTGGATTCTTACACGAGATCTACAAGCTTGGCGAATGATCTACTACAGTGCGATTCTCCCGGAATTTTTTGCCAAGAACAACATCGTTGTGGAATGAATTACCATCTGAGGTGTTTCCAAACATCTTTGACAAGGAGACCTTCAAAAAAAGGGCATATAAATTTCTTAAAGGCCGGCAACACATTCGCGGTGCCCCTGACAACGCGAATGCTTATGGGCGGCGGGCATCACTTTCCATCAGGTGACCTGCCTGCTCGTTTGCCCGCTTAACTATATAAAAAAAAAAAAAAAAAAAAAAAATGTTATTTCACACACAAATTTCTAGAACCAAAACCAAATGCAACTGCACACACACTCACGCTCTTTTTACTTATAATGCCGATGGCAAATGCCACCACACACACACACACAACTGCTGGAAATATGGCCTATGCCATGTAACACACATACTCACGATCAACATTTAGAATCGAAAGCAAATGCAACTTGTGACATGACACATACAATCACCTTCTAGAACAGATTTTGTGATGCAACATAACACACACAATAAACTTGTAGGAACAATGCGAAGCCATGGCGAAGCGTATGCCACCTCAAAGACACAGCTTCTAGAACCAAAAGCGATTGCAACTACACACACACACACACACACACACACACACACACGCTACCACCTTACACACATCAGCTTCTAGAACCATAGCTAAATACCATACACACACTGCCAAGTTGTAGTGCGGTTCAGCTACCAGTGCGGTGACTCGGAAGTGACGAGCGCCTCTGTGCAGATGTCGGTGGGCCTACAGCGGCGCGTGCCCGCGCTGGACGAGGCGGGCGGCGGCGTGCCGGCCGCGTGGAAGTCGAGTGAGCCGCCGTTCCCCTCGTTCGCGCCCCCCGCGGGCTCCCCCGCGGGCCCCGCGTTCGCGGCGTCCCCCGCGCCGTCCACGCCCGGCCCGGGGCCCGGGTTCGCGGGGCCCTACGCGACGGCGGGCCCGTTCGGCAGCCCGTCGGCCCGGCCGGGGTCCGGCGGCGGGTTCCCGCCGGGCCCGCCGCCGAGCCAGCCGCACTTCGGGCCCGGGTTCGCGCCGCCCGGGTCCCCGTTCCACCCGCACCCGCCGCACCCGATGCCGCCGCACCCGCACATGATGGCGCCCCTGCCGCCGCCTGTTGACAGGTACGTGATGTTTGTATTATGGTTGTTGCTAGTCTTCCGATAATCGGACGAATATTTGAATCATCCGCTAAACGGACGACTAATTACCTATATTTATTAGACAAGAATAATATAGCTTAGACGATATCCATAGTTATAACTTATAAGTATGTATTAAGAAGAAATTTAAAAAATATGGTGTTCTATTTAGTTTATTTCTGCGTCAACATGCTGAACGTACCTACGCAAACATTACATTTAAAAACTACACTACTTTAAACTACACTATCAAAGTAAATTTGTCAATACTGAATAATATTTAAAAGAACCGCGAAAGTTACTCTGTATGTCAGATGTCACTTACCTCCACTACGCTGAATAGATTCATCTAAAATTGGATACATATAAATAGATGGAACCGTGTAGGAGTATATAATAGTATTGAACTATTTGTTTTTCAAATATTATTGTTGTAAAATGTAAGATATGGTATTTCCCCTTGAAGTGGCATACGATAACGTGAAATAATCGAGCGAAGCCGCGGGAGAAAAGTTATGCGTTTGTTGTAATACGTAGTAAAACAGCTTATATCAATTCGTCGTCGTTCGTGAAACTTCTTTATCGGGGTTGGAAAAAAATTTAGTGTAACATTTTTCCGTTGCGCGCCATCTTTTTCTTATTCCTACCACGCGTGATTCGACCGTATTTCTGTAAAGTTGCATATTATAGTAAATTATTTTTTGAAAAATAAGGTCATAAAGAAGTTTCACTTCTTACATGTGTACACTAGTACACGCACACATTTTTTTTGTGGTAATGCATCATACCAATTACGATTAAACATTGAATTAAATCGTGATCTTCGAAAGATCTGAAAGTGTTGAAATAAATGTTTTTTCCTCGACATTTATGTGTAAGATAGAAAATAAATAGAGATACTAGGTACATAATATATTTATCTATACATATAATAAAATCGTAGGAAAGTCAAAACTGTACATTGAATATTTTTTTAAAAGAATACCTGGGCCGTGATCTATAATCGATATAGAAGCCAAAAACATAGTTTTTAGAATTTTTGTCTGTTTGTCTGTTTGTCTGTTTGTCTGTTTGTCTGTTTGTCTGTATGTTTGTCCGAGCTAATCTCGAAAAGTACTGCATAGATTGACTTCAAATTTTGCATGAATATTACTAACAGGTCGGGTGAGGCTATAGGCTACATATTATCAAGCTATCACCTACGGGGGAGGAGCTGTGAACCTTTATTTTTCTTACGTATTCCGTGTATTACGACAGCGTACAATCTAAAGACTCATGTTTAAATGTTGGTTTCGAGTAAGCCATGCTATTATCTAGCTTTACAAAATAAAAACTATGTCATTTACGTAATTTGGGCAGAGAAACAGTTTAATGAATTTAGTAGTATAAAGACAAATTAGAAACAGCGCCATCTATTAAATGTTATAAAAATCAAATCAATTTACACGTTAACTATTGGAAATTAATAATCAAATGACGCATATATAAATGTTGTTTGACAATATCTATATTGACACTATAAAAATTATGCCATTTAAGTAACTTGGGAAGAGAAACATAGCTTAAAGAATGTATGTTGTATAATGTTAATTTTGTAACAGCGCCATCTATGAGATTTCGTAAAAATCAAATCAATTTACATGTTAACACTACTGAACACAATGTTAAAAATTAATAATTTAAATTTAATTATGTTATTTATTTATTTAACTCTTTAACCCATATCTTCCGTTCCCTATAAGATATATTTCGTGTAAATAATAAACTACATTTTTTTAAAGTGAGGGTAGATGTTTATTATTTTAAGTAAAAATAGACACCATTATCTACAGTTAATCTAATGATTGTGTTCCAAAGAGTATAATAATATATTGTTGTGTTCATTAGTTACAATTTTAAAAATCTTCGTGTTTTATAAATTTACTAGCTTACCGCCCGCGGCTTCGTCCGCTTTGTCTAAAACCTAATAAATTATGTACTAAAACCTTCCTCTTGAATCAGTCTATCTATTAAAAAAACCGCATCAAAATCTGTTGCGAAGTTTTAAAGATTTAAGCATACAAAGGGACATAGGGACACAGAAAGCGACTTTTTTCATACTATGTAGTGATATTAATTATAAAGCAATTTAATGCCATAAAACCAAAAATATCAAATGCAATCTTCGTGTTTTGTGAATTTTCACCATCATGCGTTCCCACAAAAGGTAAGTTGTTACTTACAGGTATTTATTGAAATGAAATGAAATGAAATGAAATGAATGATTCTTTTATTATTTTGAGGTGAATTGGGTTTTTGATAAAATTTTATTTGTAAGTAGTTTTTTTTATAGATTTACAGTTAACTTTTGATTTTTTTATTTACAGATTCAATGCTAATAAAATTATATCGCCTTTGGAAGACGATTTCTGCTGATATTTTTACTACACCACTTGAAAATTGATGATTTGATGATAAAGACAGTAGCAGCGAGGATTAAGTGGAAATTAGTAATCATCCGCTTCGTCAATTTTTGACTGAAGTTAATGTCCAACGTCCAATGGTTCAATCATTGGAAGTATCTCGGGAAATTTTGGAGGATATTTTTCAGGAAGGAGAGGAGGGGCAGCCAACCACATATCAAACTATTACGTTTTAGTACCGAAAAAATTTTTATTGCCAAATGAAACGTAAATTTTGCACTCACAACTTTACAAGTAATGTTTTTATTTTGACTTTGCGTTTATCTGATTATAATATTTATCGTTATGGCTATCGACGTACCGACCGTACTGGGATCAGAGTAGGTACATGATATACAGTTCATCATCCAGGATTGCTTAGAGCATTTTCACACTGAAAAAGATGTTTTCTTTGAATCGTAGTTGCTTCATTTATTTATTTTTAATCATTTTACATAATATGTTTTATATTTTATAAATATATCATTTTCATTATTTAAGTAGATAAAATAAATTATGTAACGGTTTTATAAGAAAACACATTATATTTATTAGGCGACGGTGATTTCTTCCAGGCAAAAGATATTCATCAGCTCAATAAAATTGAACAGTATGTTAGTAATTATTCTTTAGATTCACAATTGTAATGAGCATTTCCGCATGCAAGTTGTACCGTAGTTTAGATATATCATAGTTTTTACATATTAAAGTTCCAACAAAACCCTCAAATTTTTTAGTAGAGTTGAGCAAGATAATTTGAAAAATGTGCCGTGTTAAGTATTATAGAAAAGGTTAGTTCGTTGGTAATTATTATTTCTTCTTCATTTACATGTTGTTAGTAAAAATAAACTTTAACTAACAGTCAAAGTATATTGTAACATTCATTCATCATTTTTTGTATAGGCGATATTAACGTAGTATGTTCTTTTTGTAATGCTTTATAGTGTAGTAAGGCGAGTCGGCTTTCGTTTGAAGATACACCGGAACCTTTCACAAAATCACTACTCTTAGAGGAACATACTGTGCAATTAGCTACTATTATGTATTCTGTGGTGCAATGTAAACTGTTATTAGACAATATTCGCTCTTATAGTAGTGCGTTTCAAATGATCCTTTGGTGCTCAATAATTATCAGAAGATCCGTTCATGCTTACTTTTAAGATACAAGGTCAAGTTTACCATTTGATAGGATCCCTTTTGCCTGAAGGCCAAGCTAAGTTTGTTTAAATATATTTTGTATTCGACTACAACGAATAGTGGAATACAAGAAATCAATATTTCTCAAATTTAAAACTGAACTCATTTCACAATTTTAGAACAGGTTAATTCGTATGTATGCAGTTTTAAATCGACATTAGAAGCTTTTCCTCAAGATGGTGATATCGGCACTCAGGAACTCCCTGGACGTGTTATAACGCCCAGGCCACAGTATTACAATTTTTCCTACAGTAGGGCGACGAATGTATTTTCGCATAGCAACGGAGGGGAACTCGCGGGGGGTCAAGTGACGCGGGCCACGTACCACAAACATGCTTAGTTTGTGGTATCGAGCGCGAAAGATAGTCATCGTGTTTTTAGTAAAGTTACTATGTAAACTAACGTAATTTAATACTTAGGTACATATTCTATAATGGTGTGCTCAAACTGTTAATCTACATTTAATTTAGATTATTATTTGATACTAAGTAATGTAGAATTTAAACCACATTCATGTTTTCTTCAGATTTTAAGATTTTCTTATCAGAGTGTTCAATTTTAATGTAGTTAAATTTTATAAGAGACAATAATTAAGAAAATTTTAAAATAAAGTGTCACGTATTTTTTTTAAACGACGAATGACGAAAAACGACCTAATCGCGGACGAAGTCGCGGGCAACAGCTAGTATTTATTAATTAAAAAAAAATGACGTTCGTAAGACGCAAGTAGATCACATATGTAAGTAAGACTACCTACGTGTTATAAACTGTAAATCCCATGAGATCAACTTTAAGTCGATTTTTTTTTTTTGGAAATTGAATAAAAAAGATTAGGCCTTCAAATCTTGAAATGTTATTCAAAAATGCAACACCACAAGCTCAGAAAGCTGTTTGACGTGATGATAAAAAATAATGTGAAATGAGCGGATATTGGCAGTATTTTATTTACAAAAAATATATAATCAAAATCATACTACATACCTATATTGATTTAAATCCACTTACCTAATATAAAACATTTTCGTGTCGCGGAGTTTGAAATTATTCTCCTCCGGAACGGCTTGACCGATTCTGGTGAAATTTTGTATGCCCATTGGGTAGATCGGAGAGTCGGACTACATCTATTCTTCATAGGCAGTCGTCGCTAATCTCAGGAATCCCGGGTCCGATTTGAAAAATTATTTCACTGTTCGATAGTCCATTTACCGAGGAAGGCTGGATGTAGGCTATATACTTAGTATAAATTATAATCACGCTTGGACCAGTAGGAGCGGAATAATTCTAGTGAAACCGCGGGGCACAGCTAGTTTTGTATAGTACCTATTTATCTCTAATATATATAAATCTCGTGTCACAATGTTTGTCCTCAATGGACTCCTAAACCACTTAACCGATTATAATAAAATTCGCACACCATGTGCAGTTCGATCCAACTTGAGAGATAGGACAGTTTAAATCTCAAATCGTTTTAGAGAAAGCGGGCGAAGCCGCGGGCGGTAAGCTAGTCTTAATATAATATATAAATCTCGTGTCACAATGTTTGTCCTCAATGGACTCCTAAACCACTTAATCGATTATAATAAAATTCGCACACCATGTGCAGTTCGATCCAACTTGAGAGATAGGACAGTTTAAATCTCAAATCGTTTTAGAGAAAGCGGGCGAAGCCGCGGGCGGTAAGCTAGTCTTAATATAATATATAAATCTCGTGTCACAATGTTTGTCCTCAATGGACTCCTAAACCACTTAATCGATTATAATAAAATTCGCACACCATGTGCAGTTCGATCCAACTTGAGAGATAGGATAGTTTAAATCTCAAATCGTTTTAGAGAAAGCGGGCGAAGCCGCGGGCGGTAAGCTAGTATTATATAAAAACTAGAAATGATTAAGATTTCTTTCGATTTGAAAAAATCAAACTAATGCTTTTAAGAAATAAAAGCAGTTTGACAAGACAATAAAAGTATATGTGAAAACAAATGGTGTGAAATTTTTTGTCTTTTGTGTTATAAAACTGTGAAATATTTGAGTGACGTAATAAATCTAAACAAAAGACAATGGAAATTTAACCTAGTTTGTGACATTTTTAACAAGTATGTAATACTAGATTTCCGCCCGCGGCTTCGCCCGCGTTTGCAAAGGAAAACCCGCATAGTTCCCGTTCCCGTAGGATTTCCGGGATAAAAACTATCCTATGTGTTAATCCAAGTTACCCTCTATATGTGTGCTAAAATTCATTGTAATCGGTTCAGTAGTTTTTACGTGAAAGAGTAACAAACATCCATACATCCATACAAACTTTCGCCTTTATAATATACTAGCTTTCCGCCCGCGGCTTCGCCCGCGTTTTCATAGAAAACCCCGCATAGTTCCCTTTCCCGTGGGATTTCCGGGATAAAACCTATCCTATCTCTCAAGTTGGATCAAACTGCACATGGTGTGTGAATTTTATTATAATCGGTTAAGTGGTTTAGGAGTCCATTGAGGACAAACATTGTGACACGAGATTTATATATATTAAGATATATGTAATATGTAATATTTCAATACGTCGAAATAAAATTAAATATTTATTTCTCTAAAAGCTGATTGCTAGTGCAGTTCGATAATATAATTATTAGTGCTATTTATTTATTACGTATATATTTACACCTCATGCAATGTGCCATTAGATACATACAAATTGATTTAGGCATTTATTGAAGTTACAGTAAACTACAGTAACTATAGGAACCCTGAAACATTTTAGGAACCCTGAAACATTTTACCATTCACGCCTTTCATATTAGCGGATGATCACAAATCAATGTATTAAGAAATTTCAGTTACCGCTATAAGAAAAGCCGTTTATTTCCTATAAAAAAAAGACTGGACGCTTTTTATGATGTTTGCGTTTTGGTAGTATTTGGCTTTATACGCGCTTGTAAAAGCAACTTAAACATATTTTATAGACTTGAAAATTAAAAGAACACATCGAAATAATAGAAATAATTTAAATAAACTACAGAATACGCAAAATTATAGGTACATTTTTATTTTTTAACATCTTTCGAAGGTAAATTCGTTTGCGATGTTTAGAGAGGCGAACAGTCAAGGCTTTAAAATATGAAAGGTTTTTATTTAATAAAGGTTATTAATGTTATTATATGCTTTGAAGGTCCTATGGCCCCTTAGTGGGGCATGGGACAGATGATTTTCATTTTGATTGCAATGTTCTATATGAAAACTTACTGTATTAATTGAAGAAAAGGGGGTCTATGATCTATCACATCCATCGAATTTATTATCGTATTTTTTATATTTTTTTGTAAAATGCTATTTTCACATTGATGTTATATTATTTAAATGGAAAATATTCAGATACGATAAAATAATGCCTCTCAAACAAATTTATACAAGACTAGCTGTGCCCCGCGGTTTTACCCGCAGTGCTCCGCTCCTGTTGGTCTTTGCGTGGTGATATAGCCTTCCTCGATAAATGGGCTATCTAACAACGAAATAATTTTTCAAATCGGACCAGTAGTTCCTTAGATTAGCGCCTCCAAACAAACAAACTCTTCAGCTTTATAATATTAAAGTATAGATAAGTATAGATTAAATGTATTTTTAACCGACTTCAAAAAAAAGGAGGAGGTTATCATCAATTCGGCCGGTATATTTTTTTTTTTTTTTTTTTTATGTATGTACACCGATTACTCCGAGGTTTCTGAACCGATTTACGTGATTCTTTTTTTGTTCGATGCGGGATGGTGTCGAATTGGTCCCATAAAAATTTTATTCGGATAGGCCCAGTAGTTTTTATTTTATGAGCATTTTTGTCTGTAGGTATTTGTAAATTTTGCAAGTGCAAGTCTGAAGTCGGTTGTTTTTAACGCAGTTATCACTTGTATTTCTTAGACAATCTAACGGTGTTTACCATTTTACAGAGGCATATACTTTTTGATATTTATCTGTATGTTTGAATACGTATTTCTCAGAAACTAGACGGTGGATTGCTACCGTTATTTCGTACACGGAAGAGTAGCTTTAAATATATGGAACTGCTATGTATCAAAATATTATATGAAGTCAAATAATTGTAAGGTTAACTTCGTTTCTTCGTATTATACAAGAGTAGAAAATAACATATTATTATTATTATGACTATGTAATGACTATTTAAAATAGTTCGGTCAAGAATCAAGATCCAACATACATCAATAAAAAAATACATTTGTACTAATTTCTAATTAAATACCGAAAACTAATCAATCATTGATAAATTATTTTCATTTTTTACACCACACTCATATATTTTCCCCATTCGTATAAAATATTTATCTATACTTACACGATACTCCATTGTTCAATCTGTTTGTACCAAAACATTGTTCATGCACAACAAATACGAAAATAGAGCGCGCGAATACGCATTTAAAAAAGGAACTCCGAATAGAATGACATCCGCTGAAGCACGCGTCAAAAAAGGTCTTATAAACTTGAAAAAGAAGAAAAAAAAGCGAGTCCGCGACGCGGTAAAAATCGCAAAATTATCCTTGGAATAAAATAAAATGCGGCGGGGTTGTGTGCGCGCGTGCACGTACGCAGTACGTCTGTGTGGGTGCGCTATAAAACTGTCGCTGTGTGAGTGCACAAATAAATGTAGGTGAACGGTACGTAGGTATATTGTGGTACAGTCGAGGTGAGAATGTTAATTAATTAATTAGTTTTTTTTTTTGTGGTACTGTGTTAAATCTTTGTTTCTGTTGTGTTACGTAGGTACAATAAGGATTTATTTTTTTTGTTTGATTTTGTGTATATTAATATAAAAAAATCTATAATTTGTAACTACATTCTTGCAAATAATATACTTTGAATTTGAATCTATGTGTTAGTTTTAGCATACAAGTAAAATAACTTAATATTGAGTGTTGAAAATAGTTTTATGTATCCGTACATACTAATAATAGACATCTATAATGATTGTGTTAAAAAATAGTTTTATCTCTAATGTTCGAGTTTAAAGTATTAAATAATAAATAGACTCCTTATCTGTTGTTGCTAAAATGTGTAATTGCTATGTTGTTAGTTTCCTAAAATAATACGATTAAAATATTTATGTAATAAAAATATATCTTCTGTTTGAGATTAGAGTTGTTATTTTTATAAGTACATATCTATTTATAGTTACGCATATTTATCTCTACTGGAATATTTTTGACTATGTAGGTACTTACAATTATAAAGTCTCAAACTTTGAGTTACATCTAAGCCAAAATCTGTATGTAATTAAATCGAACTAAATGCAAGATGTACCTATTATGTACCTATTATGTACATTGTACTCTATAGATAAAGGGATCTAATTAATAGTTTTTGAAGTAGTTGAGAGTAAAATTTCAATTTCGCGTCATGGCAATACCGTCACGTAATGGAGGGCGACGATTTTGGCATCTTTGAATCTTGTCAAAGAAGTTTCACTTCTGACACGTGTGCTCGGCACACACGCAATTTTTTTGTTTTTGCAGACATTTCAAATACAAATTGTATGGTGTTAAAAAGACGTATTTTTGCAATCTTTGGTTACTGGGCTTTAAAAACAACGTAAATTGATGAATTCTGAAACAAAGTGAAAGGCAGATGAAAAGTTAATAAGTAAACATTTTAAAATTGAATAAAGTTTGTACTAAATAAATTAAATATATTTTGTGGACAAGTTAAAAGGACGATAATTAAATCGCTCTTTGAAAATAATTACGCTTATAACAATTATTTAGTCTGTTTGATAAACATAATTAGGTTTGCAAATAAACTCAGTGCCTAGAGTTTTAATTGGATTATAATATTTCATGTTATATTAGAATTGAAAGGAAATTAGGCTTTTTCTACTCTACTAAAGTAAAAAAAAAGGTAATAACTTATTAATGAGACTATACTGTCTATAATATAAAAATGAATCGCAAAATGTGTTGGTAAGCGCATAATTCGAGAACAACTGAACCGATTTCGTTAATTCTTTTTTTATTACATTTCTTGAAGTACGAGGATGGTTCTTATGGAGAGAAAATGTAAAAATGCTAGCTACGCTAGTAAGTTATATAAAAAGTTGAAAAGGTATGGAAAAAGAGATGTTTTCTTTCAAAGAAAAAAAATAATAATTTCGTAACAATCATGTTAATACAAACTATTCCATCTGCTCATTTCTTTTTATTGCATTATAATGAAATTTTTAAATTATGATTTAATCTAGGTTTACTATTATTACAAAGCTGAAGGGTTTGTTTGTTTGAATGTGCTAATCTCGGGAACTACTGGTCCGATTTGAAAAATTCGTTGTTAGATAGCTCACTTATCGAGGAAGGCTATAAGCTATATATCATCACGCTGAAACCAACAGGAGCGAAGCCACGCAGACGAAACCTCGAAGCGCAGCTAGTATGAAAAAAGAATCATATTATTTTAAAGAACGTGACTCAATAGTGTCTCGGCTTTGAATAAAATTGCAAAACAAATATAAATATAGTATAATTTTAACTAATTATTCGTCGCGGGATAAATATTATTTTAATGAACGTAGCATTCATGTTATTGTTATAAAAATATTTGCGGTTATATTACGCAATTCTCATCTTAATTGTAGCAACAGGAAAACCATTCCATATTATTTATAATAACGTTATTTTTCGTTTTGGCCTCGTTTTGTATAGTACACGGTGAAGCCCGTGACTTCGTGCACGTGAAAATAACGTACTTATTTATGATATTGAAATACAATAAATAAATAATAAACTATACATATTTCATGTACTGCAAATTGAATTTATTCAACTCGCAGAAATCTGTTCTCAAATTATTTAAACCGTTTCTTGGATTGTCGCTAGAAACAGACAATCAGATAAAATTTTCAAATAACTCTTTGGAGTGCCTTTATCCTCCTTTTAATACTCCTACAAATTTAATATTACTTCATTAAATAAAATAATATATTGTATGCATTGTGATGAGGATAGTTTAATTTTTTGTTATGGTTTTGTGGTAAATTAATGTGTCTATTCATGATCATACAGACAAAGAATTGAATACTTGTTGGATAAATTTTTTTACGGGATCAGGGAAAATCGTTATACTTTATTTATTAATTATTACCTGAATTAAGAGCAGATTAATATTTGTATTTGATAACTTTGATAGTTATAAATAATAAACACATAAACTGAACAAAATATTCAACCAATCTACGTCCATTTATTTATACAAACTTAGTATTAGCACGAGAAATTACAAAGATAGACAGCATAACTTCAAATTCAAATGTAAACAAACAAAGTTAGGAAATTCGTCGGCGACTGTACGCGCCCACCCCGCGCCTATCTACGTACGTATAGTTATGTACACGACGGTACCGCTCCGACCAACCTCTGCTGACCTCCCGCGGCCCGCGCGCGTACTACGATCACCCACATACAAACGGCCCAGGGGTGACATTACGCGGCTCAACACGCGCCGGTCGCTGTATACCTACATAAGTAAAGACTGGAGTGAGACGCCACTCCGTACTCGAGTGTCGTCTGCCAGCGCGCCCCGATCAAAATCATTCCAAATTTCGAATTCGCTATTTTGACGTTAGAATTTCACGTTCTATTTGACAATTATGTTGAATGTTCGCACCTTAGATTAAGGATTGGTCTCCGCGCGCGCTACGACTAGATACCGCCGGCGTACTCGAAAAATGCGGCAACTAAAAGTACGCCGAAATCGGCGTACCCGAGCCAGTCGTGTCACAAGCATTATGTGGAGAGGGCGTACCCATAGTTTCTAAAGATTTTGGACAAAACCTGAAGTAAAATGCCTGTTTGTGCCATAAAACTGTTTAAAAAAAATACAACAAATAATAAGAAAGACACTGGGATTACGTACCATCAGGAATAATCGTATTATTCAATATTTCACCTGTACTTTGAAAATGTTGTTTACGAAAATACGACGCCATTTAGTGTTGCCGTACTGCATATCCCAAAAACACACTTTTAATTTGAACTTATTTTATTCATATATAATGTTTTTTTTTTCAATACTATTAAGTACTAACGCATATTATAAAAAAAATAAAAACCATAATATGTTTTAAAAACCATAATATGTTTTACACAGTTAGGTACAATTGTATTTATGTTGCACGTTTTACATACATTTGGCTTTATCTAAGTTTATAATAAAGGTTTACCAATAGTACCCACACTAGGCAAGCCTGTATCGTGGGCACTGAGACGATTTTACAAAAAATTGGGTGTCCTCGGTATAATTTAACGCAGATAACAACACGTTCAAAAAGCATTCCATGACTTAAATGCTACAGGATTATACAAACTAAAGGTACTAAATGATAAAATTAATATACTTAATATATTATAAAATAAATAAAATAAGAGAATATATATATATAATAAATATATATACATATAACAATAAATATAATAATTTTGAAATGATATAAATGCCGATTATATACACAAATTAAAATAATGACGCAAGAAGATTTTCTGTTGATACGTAGTTTAGAGATTTAAGGAAGTTAGTTACGATGATCTTTGCTTTTTTAGAAGAACAGTTTTTTATATTACAATTGGAGCAAATTTTATTATAAATAAATATACCAGCAAAAGGATTGAAACGCTTAGCAAAAGAAGTATTTACACGAACATTTGGTATTTTGTAAATAATATATAAATGATAATAACAATAATTTATTTCTGTTTAACCTTGTTTAACTGACTCGTATATATATGTTATTTTTTTATTACCGCTTTTTTACTTTTAAAAAACCTTTGTGATAGTATAGTGGCATCGCAAGTGGATTTGAGTCACATGTTCATGGGTTCGATTCCCGGCAAGGCCAAAATGAAATAAAAATATTTTTCAAACTTCTTTCCAAGATAGCCCATTTCCCATTTATGGGGTAAAATTTATGTAGCTGGCAGTACAATTCTTCACACACACTAGCGTCCTTACAAATCGCCTTACACACACTACAGAACTGAGTTGCCGCACTCACGGAGCTATTGTTTTTAGGTGGAGCGGTATCTAGTCGTAGCGCGCGCGCGGAGACCAATCCATAATCTAAGGTTCGCACAGATAAAATATTGCAACACAAAGAGGTTGTATGTGCCAGTTTGTGTATGATTTATGACAGGTTTTTATTTTAATTTTTTTACGAAAAATCGTTGGCAAGTTCAAGGTGTTAATAGTAATTTATTTTTTGCGATACACCTGAACTCGGAATTATTCGAATATGTTATAAATATCTGGGATGTTCAAATCCTGTTTTGGAATTTTGAACGAGCATCGGTGTCAAGTGTAAAGATAAGTTCTTGATATAAATACCTAGTTTGTACCTAGTCAGAGTTTTTAAGCATATTACAGTTTAGCATATTTTCATCTCCTTTATGTTTAATCTGATATTACATCATCACTACATAGTATAAAACAAAGTCGCTTTCTCTGTCCCTACATCCCTATGTCCCTTTGTATGCTTAAATCTTTAAAACTACGCAACGGATTTTGATACGGTTTTTTTTAATAGATAGAGTGATTCAAGAGGAAGGTTTTAGTATATAATTTATTAGGTTTTAGACAAAGCGGGCGAAGCCGCGAGCGGTAAGCTAGTATGTAACAAATTAAGAAGTCTTTCAGCCCGTGCTAATCCTAAGCATGGAATGGCTTTGTTTTTGAGACCTATTTAATTAAACTCGAATGTAGTATGAGGTTTAAATTTTATCTGGATAGCAAAAGACCTTGCTCTTATTATTCCTATATTCATTACTATATGGGACTAAGAAGTGGTACCTTCGTATACTTATGCATAGTTGTTAAAGGTGACTAAGAAACGCACGCGATTTCGTTCAATTCTAACTGTTTATTATCCCATTAATATGTCGATTTTACTAAATGTGAATTGTTTTTATAATCCCTTACAAATAACAATAATTAATATCAGCTCTCTTTTTGGTAAAATTTACTTACCATCTAGGTTGATTTTAGCAGAGCCCAGGCATTTTAGAGACTGAAGAGAGATTAAAAAAACAAAACCAATTCGGCCGAATTTGTTATGGTTTTTAAACTTAATTTTTATTAAGTTTTTTTTTGTGTAATCAAAACGTACTTTTAAATTTAATTTTACATTCTTAGAGCTGTCGTCACACTAAGTACCAGGGTACCATAACCTCCAAGGAGGTTTTAAACAGGCAAAGAAACTCCAAATTGAATACCAAAGTATTTAGCACGTAGCGCCCGTACCAGGAGACCATCGTCGTGAGGGGGTGGGCAGAACCACGTGGTCACACACACATTGATACGTATAGCTTGTAATATGTGTATGTATGTTTGTGTAACGCTCTAATAAATAAAATGATCTAACCCTTGCTTGGAGAATATTTTAATGATGGGTGGTACATATATATTTTGGTTTTAAGATTTGTATATAGCACTAGCTGTGTCCTGTGGTTTTACCCGCAGTGCTCCACTCCTGTTGGTCTTAGCGTGATGATATATAGCCTGTAGCCATCCTCGATAAATGGGCTATCTAACACTGAAAGAATTTTTCAAAACGGACCAGTAGTTCCCGAGATTAGCGCGTTCAAACAAACAAACAAACTCTTCAGCTTTATAATATTAGTATAGATAGCCTATAAAAGAAAAAAAATCAAAGTCCGTCTATCAGACTAGTCTGGTCACTAATGCTTTTCTTGTTTTGTCAGCGGAAAAGGCTGGGAAATTCCGGCCTATAAAATGCTATAGAGTACGTCGAAATCGGTTCAGTAGTTCCTGAGAATAATTCGTTCAATCAACCACTGGGTTTTGTTTATATTATGAATATAGATTTAAATGAAGCTTTTTTATGTACCTATGTGTGTTTTTAATATAAAAAAATAAAATGTGTTTGTCACTCTTAAACGCGTAAACCACTGAACGCATTTTGATGGAGCTTATGTACCAGAGAAAGCTATAGAAAAAAAAGTATTTGTTTTTTCCAACGAATGAAACATCTTTTTTACATAAGATCTTATTTTTTTAAAATTTATATTAACATTGATAATGTGAAAGTAACTTTGTTTGTTACGCTTTCATGCTTCAGCCGCTGAACCGATTTTGATTAAAATTTATTTGTAAGGAGTACAAGTGTTGAAACAACACCAAACTGCCAGATACGACAAAGGTTTAAAAAACGTAGACCTAGGTTTTAACTTAGTACTTTGAAACTAACATAGATGGCGCTGAATCGAAACTCGTGAAATTATTTTTTCACCAACTTAAAAATTATATTTACATCGTTAATAGCTAAAAATATTTCTTTCATTTCTTACATCCTACAATTTAATCATTGTAGGTATAGATAAACTAGCTATCCGCCCGCAGCTTCGCATGCTTTAAAACTTTAAAATTTAAAATTTTTATTAAACCTTCCTCGAGTAGGTAGTAGGTACCAGTACCACGCTATCCATTAGTAAAAACAGGATGAAAATCGATGCAGTAGTTTTTGAGTTTTTTTTTTGTTTATATTACAGAATCCCTCTAACATCAGCGGATGTCGCCTATAACTATGAAGTATGAAGAAAATTCCATATAAATTATGAAATTTATTTCACAGGCGACATTAATAAAAAAATGTTAAATAATCGTACCGAATAGTGCAAAGAATGGGTACATAATAAATACTATTTGATTAATATCCTGGATAGTTTTTAATTATGTACTTTAAATCCGAGTAAAGCCAAAGTAACAGTTAATAATACAAAATGTATGTCAAATCGTCTGTATGTCGAGATTGACATCGCGACCCACCCTCGCACCGCACGTGCGCTGTGACGTCATCTAAGGGATGCCATATTTCTTATATTTATATCCTACTAGCTTCCCGCCCGCGGCTTTGCCCGCTTTGCCTAAGACCTAATATATTATAATTTATAATATACTAAAGCTTTCCTCTTGAATCTCTATTAAAAAAACCGCATCAAAATCCGTTGCGTAGTTTTAAATATTTAAGAATGCACAGGGATTAGGGATATAGGGCCAGAGAAATTGTTCGGAATTTATGGGATATATATTTGAATTCTCTATATCTTTACTTCAATAGTAATAATATAAAGCCGAAGAGTTTTAACTTTTAAGTTTTTGTTTGTTTGAAAGTGATAATATCAGAAATAACTGACTGATTTCAAAATTTCTCTCTACGTTGGATATTGTACGCTATATAATATAAGATCCAAAGGAGAAGTGATGCTTGTATATCGCTTAATTTAAACAATATTTTTTTTTATTTTAATATTTAATTTGATCAAAGATATTTTTCTCAATTCCGAACGAAGCCGGGACAAGCGCTTAGTTTATGTTTATGTCTGTATGTCAAATTTGACATACCCAGGCCACGGCACTCCCTGGCAAGTGACGGGTGACCTTGTTCGAATGATGTCTCGTAAATTAGAAGACTTAAAATTAGGTTATTGATTTGAATACTAAGTACATAGTTAGTACTTAAGTTGTAGTTCCTGGCTGCACTCGTGAGTCGTATAGACTAGCTGTGCCGCGTGGTTTTACTCGAAATAATCTGTGGGAAAAGGCAATATTTCTGTTGCTTGTGTGTTTTTCTGGTGCATAAAGTACATCACTGCTATGTAGCTGTAGATATCATCAAAATCCGTCCTCTGGTTTTTGCGTGAAAGAGCAACAAACGTACACCCATACATTCGTAAAAACATCTTTTAAAAAAAATATATATATAAATTGCCTCCTTTTTGCATCAACAAGCAAAGTACATAATTAACTAGCGGTCCGCCCCGGCTTCGCCCGTGGTACCTACATGTTTACGTTTTTTTTCATAAGAACCATCCTCGTTCTTCAAGAAAAAGATTCCGCAGCGCACGCGATGACAGAATTTTTATTAAGGAATTTTTTACACCTTGGGTTACATTATTGCATTTTTGGTAAGGATCTCTAATTTTTTTGAAAATGCAATATAGCCTATGTTGCTCAGTGAAGATGCAGCTTTCTAATAGTGAAAGAATTTTTGAAATCGGTACAGTAGTTTATGCGTGAAAACCATACATACATACATACATACATACATACATACATAATTAGTTAATTACAAACCTTTCCTCTTTATTTATAATATTAGTATAGATTAAGACCGACTTAGGTAAAAACAAAATATTACGGTAGTCTATGAGTTCTATTTTAACGGATTTAAAACGCAATTTATTCCAAATTCATAAATAAATAAAAATTAAAAACCATATTTATAAATACTGTTCGTCTACCTAATTTGTAAAATTACATTAAAATATAAATAATTACCTGAAAAAATTAAAATATGCCGACCGTACTTTTAAATGTCAACAATAATACAAGATGGCTGACAGAAGACAAGTACACATTGATTTTTCATTTGCGAGCAGAGCGAGACGGGAATACGATAAACTCACGTGTTAGAGCAGGAAGGATAAATTATTATTAACAAGGGTGGGCACCCTTGTGAATGAAGTTTGAATTTGGCTTATGATCATTTTAAAATTATATAAGTGTTTTGTAATGTTTATAGTTTGTATGTTTGGTAGTAGATGGTGTAGGAACGGATGGACTGATTTGGATGAGTTTCGATGATTACACATCCCAAGTTTAATACCATCAAAGTTTTTAGGCTGCATGGCTTTTACCAAACATACAAACAAAATAATTCCAATACGTAGAAGGAAAATTTCTTCAATAAAAGGAAATATTGTAACATTCGGCAAATGGTGATTAATTTTTTTTTAATCGGAAAGAAGGATCAAATTTATAAAATTTAATTGGTGACGGAAAGTAAATTGATAAAAAAATGTTTAACATACTCTACACTTTTTTTTTTCTTTTTTCATTCATAATGAGCTAATAACTTAATAAGATATTCGTTCATTGCTTTAAAATCTTTTTTCTTATTGCCATTTACGGAACTGAGTTTATATTATATTATTTTATATTCTATACTATAATATTATAAAGCTGATTTGTTTGTTAAAATGCGCTAATCTCAGAAACTAAAGGTTCGATTTGAAAAATTCTTTCGGTGTTAGATAGACCATTTGTCGAGGCTATATTATATCATCACGCTAAGATCAACAGGAGCGGAGCACTGCGGGAAAACCGCGAGGCGCAGCTAGTCTTTAAGAAAAGTTTCAAATTGAAATAATCTAAAAACCAGAACCAAAAACTATCCATGCTCTATGTTTAAATATTTAAACCGCCACTTAAAAAGTTTGCGTTCCAAAAAAATAAGTTAGAATTTTCAAATTTCGAATTCCGTAAGGTCGTTACATGCACACAGATATAAATAATTGTTACAAACGTACATGTATATGCAGTTGTAGGTTTGAATGTGTGCGTGTACTGCGGCTAAGATGTTTTGATCTTAGATTTAAACTTAACTAGCTTCTTGCCTATATTTTGTCAATTATGTACTAAACTCATTCCAGTAGAGTGGATTTTGGAAATATATTTGAAAGCTAAAGCACGAAAAACTTATGCAGTAATTGTATTGGTATTACTTTTTTCTGAAAGAGAGTTCTAAAAATGTTTTGATTTCAATGTCCATTTAACCCATTGAGCCCCGAGCGCAGCGGCCCGATCGGACCACGACACAATAGATTTTCTATTGTGTCTGTGATTCCGGGGGCTGAGTAATTAAATTATATGCATAAAAAACGAGCGTGTGTGTCGAGCAGACGTGTCAGAAATGAAATTTCTTTGGCAAGATTCATAGATACCAAAATCGTCGCCTTACTCCATGACGTGATAGTATTGCCATGATGCGACCTCGAAATTTTATTCCCAACGCGCCTATAAAAGTTTCACTTCCAAATATGTATTTAATATGAATAATAATAATAATGTCAATAGCACATGAAACATGTAATCTTCACTGCATGCATTTTAAATTCTTTTCAAATAGTACATTTTACACTAAATCCTTTTTTGCTCAACAACTTCATCGAGATTATAACAATTTTTATAAATACCCGCAATCAAGTTTGACAGGCAACATTTCTTAAACGTAAACAAACGTTAATGGGAACGGTTTAATCCAATCAACCACGAAGCGCTTGACATATTATGGTGTAAATCGCTTTTAAATACAGTCCACTTTGTAACATATTTGTTGAGGATTTCAGTTGTTTAAAAGGCAATTTTTCAATCCTTAGTTTAAACGTGGTTTGAGCTCTTGTAAAGTATTCCAACGTCACCTGTAAAGTATCAGAAGACTGGCAACTTGACATATTTTTATTTGTTGGTTTAATACGATTCACGATTGGAAAGCCGGTATTCGGTAATTGGTTGTCATGTATTTTTTTTTTTTAAATACATTGTTAAGTTGAAGCTAAAATATTTTTTTAAAGTTCTAAAGTTTTTGTTTTGCAGATATAGATTATAGACTTGATTATTTCAAAGACTACTAAGAATATTAAAACTAAGAATACTAAGAATATTTTGATACATCTTATTAACTGTGTAACCAAATATTGAGTTATATTTACTCATATTACTCAATATTTGGTTTATTTTTAATTCTGTAATTTGTTTTTTTTTTTTCATAAATGAAATTTTATTGTTTCGTTAGACAAATTTATGGATGTTTGTCAAAGATTTACCACGCAACCGCGTGATCAATCTAGTACACACAGAATGAAAGATAATAAAATAAAATATTGCGTAGTTAATAGATGGCCAAGAATAAACTCGACACCCCTACAGTGTTAAAATATTTTGGGCACCACATAATTTGCCGGGTTGTCCTGTTGTGGCTACCCATTTTGTAACCACTACCTATACTAAATGCTAATATAGTGTATTTTAACATGTTTTTATTAGTTCGAGAGTTGACTAAGTACATAACAAATAATCTATACTAATATTATAAAGCTGAAGAGTTTGTTTGTTTGTTTGAACGCGCTAATCTCGGAAACTACTGGTACGATTTGAAAAATTCTTTCGGAGTTAGATAGCTCATTTATCGAGGAAGGCTATAGGCTATACATTATCACGCTACGACCAACATGAGTGGAGCCACGGCGGTGAAACCGCGCGGAGCAGCTAGTCATTTTATAATTAGTTAAACCACATTTAACTCAAGAACGATTGAACACATTTAAATGAGTTTTGGTTTTTAGGATTTGTCTAAGTTTTGATTAGGATTATTATTATTCTAACTATTGTAGAAAATACGCACATATTAGTGTAATTCAAAGTCAACTTACTGATAACAAAATTTATTTACTTAAATAATCGTGAATATTACTCGTAATATAATTAATATAATAGCAAAGTAATTATTATTAATTACTGATTGTTCTACTCTAATTAATTTATTAGGTATTGTATTCCTTATTTAACAATTTTTGTAGAAAAAAATTACAACATTGTTTTAAATATGAAGCGCTAGTTTTCTTAGAATTGGCGATTCATTCTAAGAATTATTTCTATCAAGACTCGAGATCGAATGAAGTCGGTTCCATTTAAATTTTATAGATACGATGAATAAAAACTAAATTATTGAAGTGCATATAATATTATAGGTTTTATTTAACCTCCAATGGGGTTCTTATTCATGAATTAAAATGAGTGATTGAAGAAATCGAAAATTGAAGTACCTACCTGAGAAGTGGTATATTTTTTTATTAGTATTGTATGCCCGGCTTCGCTTGTGGTCCGAGAGTGGTCACTATAGGTAAAATTCAACTTAAATCAAATTAATACATATAATAGAACTGACCGACTAGTTAGCTTAGTTGGTTACCCTGCCTTCCAAGACCAGGACAAATATTTGTGTGATAAAAATCGATATTTACTCTGTGTCTGGGTATTAATTATCGATATAAGTATAAATTTAAAATTATATAATATGTATATTTTATTAAAACGAAACCTAACTTTGATTTCCCCAAATTTTAACTGTATTATTTTAAAACATATTTAGCCTATAGGGATAACACTCAGGGATCCGGGATCACGTACAAATCCTATGGTGAAAGATTTTTTGAAATGGGTCAAGTAGTTACGGAAATTAGCGATATAACAAAACCTTCAAGCTTTTTAATTATTATTTACTAGCATTCCGCCCGCGACTTCGCCTGCTTTGTCTGTAATCTAATAAATTATATACTAAAACCTTCCTCAGTAATAAATTCTATCTAAATTCTATAAAAATCTGCATCAAATCTGTTACATAGTTGTAATGATTAGGCATACATAAAGATGGATATACAGGGACAGCGATTTGGTTTTCTACTATGTAGTGATTAGTACAAATTTGAGAAAATGTAGGTATCAGATAAATGGAACACGTGCAATTAATTTAACTCGATTACAGCTGGCACCAACTATACAATTAGTACATGTTTACTATAATTACTATATTATTAGGATAGATTTGAGAAAATGTATGGGATAGCAGACGTGCAGTAAATTTAATCCAATTCTTATATCAACTATCCATTTAATACATAAACATAATTATTGACAAACGAATTTGCATCAATGCGGTCGACATTCTCGTCAAACTACGCACCTCAGCATTTGAGCAACGATCGCGACTGCTCAGTCCACGTACATTATCTAGCTCACTTGATCACGCACACACCCACGGTTTTATTGTCTTCACGTGTTGTGCCTGTGTGCGTGAGTTCAACACGCTTGCATGACGCATCTAGAGAAGGTGGAAAATGAATTCTTGTTTTTTTTCTTTTTGTGTTTTGTAGGTTGTCAGTTACATTTTTAAGAAATTTGTATCGAATGCGAGGTTTGTATTGAATTTGTGTGCTGGAATAGGATGGCTAGTAGCTTGCTAGTAGATTGTGTTGAAGACGCAAAATTTTTGAGCAAAAATTTTTAGATTTAGCATGGACGAATATAATCTGATTTAGTAAGAATAACTTGACTGATACATTAGAGCTTCTATTTTTAAAGTGAAGTCATAAATATATTTTTCATTTAAATTATATGTATTTTCAAAAATCCTTTACCTACTAGCTTAACTACTAGCTTAATTTATGAATCAAAATTAAATACAAATCTTTCTTAATATATATAAATCTCGTGTCACAATGTTTGTCCTCAATGGACTCCTAAACCACTTAACCGATTATAATAAAATTCGCACACCATGTGCAGTTCGATCCAACTTGAGAGATAGGATAGTTTAAACATGTAGGTACCACGGGCGAAGCCGGGGCGGACCACTAGTAAATATTATAATTACTGTAACCTTCACATTATAACAATTATAGTTTTGGGAACATAAATCTCTCGAATATAAATTGTACAATTATTACATGTTAAACAATTAAAATTCATATTTTATGAAACAAAATATTTTTTGTTAACATAAAACATAATTTTAAATGAGTTTATGTAAGAAAACGATAAAGATTAAAATTCACTAACATCCTCCTGAATTTACTACTCGTAATAAGTTGTGGCTGTGTGCGTGGAGTTGTACTTTTGTGTGTGCGTGAATGATGCCTCGTTTACATCGCTGTGTAATAAAGGTAGGATAGTAGTTTTGTAGGAAAATGAATTGTTTTTATTTACTTATAAAATAGTATGTAAGATTTTAAGTATCTTAAATGTGGAATGTTTGATTATATTTGTATGATTAGTGAATTTATTGACGATATTCATCACATTAGTTTCCTACGTTTGGGAAAGTTGCTATTACATTTGCATGTTAAACATTTAGGAATAAAAAAGTATTGAGTTTGAATAAAATATTAAGTACTTAGCACAAAATTATTTACATGCATCATAACAATAATTAATCTTTATCCCAAACCTTTTCGAGGCAATATTGAAAATGAAGTCATGATAGCTACTTTTACTATGTACTCATTCTCACAATCACATTCTGTTATCAATTGTTTTTATAATTATTTGATATTTTGTTATTTATTCAAAATACCAGACAATTTTCTCGCGTTCTATCCATGTAAAAAGCGTTTTACTAATCTAGATTACAATTTATAATCTGCGCTAAACAAAATCTTACAAAGTTACAGTCCGAAAAACTCATTCTTTCATGAAATACTTACAAATATTGCTTCACTGATAGTTAATAACATTCACGATAATATTAGTATGAAAAATAGTATAAAATGAGCTATAATTTCAATACAACTCTTCCAAAAACCACGAACAACAAGTAAGTTCCCTACTAAAGAATAGTAAACAAATGCAACAAAAACCTCAGTCGAGTACTAGCCTCATTTCAAACGCGCACTCGCTGATAGCTCCTTATCTCATCTACTACTACGTCAACAGACTGACGTCATCCCGTTCCCGCGCACGGTGACATACATAAGTGCGTCTCGCTCGCACGCCGGTCGCGCCGTCCCGCTCGCTCTAATGAATTAAATCAACAACCTCTTGCTTGCTCGATCATCAGTGTTCGATGTTTGAATTATTTCGAATTTTTACTTTTTCGAAACCTAGTGATGCAGGTAATAGAATGTTACTATTTTTGGTTTATCGATAATTATTAATTTCATAATTTGTTATTAACGTGGGTTAAATATTTAGTTAGATTTTATGTTTAAAAATTTTTAAACTTTGCAAAAAATAACATACATATTTAATAAAAAAAATATGTATTTGCTACTTATTTAATTATTTAATATTATCATACATTTTCCATAGTTAGATTCCAATATCAACGATATTGTATTCGCAAATATTACTAAGATTTATATCAACAATAAAACGAATTAAAAATGTTTTTATACCAGAGACAACAGAAACATCGAAACAGGAAACGAAACAAAATTAGTCAAACGCTCACTTCCGGGTTGTCAATGGCAACGACGAATGTATTGTCTAAGATTTGTATGTTATGCGTTTTTATTTACATAATATATTCATATTTTTCTTATTCTTTGCTATGTACTAGCCGTAGTTTTTGAGATAAATAGCAAGAAATAAACGATCGATTTAACAATTTCATTCAACCAAAGATCATTAAAATCCGTTCAGCCATTTATGCAAGTTATACATAACTGTGCCCCGCGGTTTTACCTGCAGTGCTCCGCTCCTGTTCTTAGCGTGATGATAACTATAACCTTCCCCGTTAAATGGTTTATTTAGCACCGAAAGAATTTTTCAAATCGGACCAGTTGTTCTCGAGATTAGCGCATTCAAACAAACAAGCTCTTAAGCTTTATAATATTAGTATAGATATAGATATAATATAAGCAGTGCTATAGTGCGAATTCCAGTGTTAAATATTATAGTTTTAGGTCAAAAACCCAGTGAATATGAAGTGCACCATTTTACAAGTATTGCGGTACACTTAACGGTACAAACTAACGTTACCGTGTTTTGGTGTAACTACCAGAAGTTACGATTCACAAATATTATATTTAAAAGTACGAAAATGTTTGGAAATTTAAAAAAAATTTTAAAGAAAAATGTCAGCTTGAATCGGTGTGGAAAACCTTGCATTCTGATACCCCACTCGGTGGCTTTTAGAAAGAAAAATTTGGCGCCAAAGTCCGCCGTTTTATCTGTTTTATAATTTTGATATTCCTAGTGTTACTTTTCAAGCTGTTTACACTACAGAGATGAAAAATATCTATCTTCGTACCTATCTTTATAGATGTAGCCGAAAAACATCCTGAATGAAGAGCTACCAATATACAGATTATTATTTTACAGATATAAAAATAAAAATAAATTCCTCTTAGCCGCCATTACAAATCTATACTTATATTATAAAGCTGAAGAGTTTGTTTGTTTGAACGCGCTAATCTCAGAAACTAGGTACTGGTCCGATTTGAAAAATTCTTTCGGTGTTTAGATTGCCCATTTATCGAGGAAGGCTGGCTATATAATATCATCACGCTAAGACCAACAGGAGCCGAACAATGCGAGTAAATCCGCAGGGCACAGCTAGTTTTCTAATAAATATGACTGTTATTATTTTCAATTACAAAAATAACATGTCGTGCAATCAGTCGTTGATGCGTCAACTGAAGACAGCTTTCACTAACTTTCTATTCAACAATACTCTATCCATCACGATGTTTTGTGAAAAAAGTAACATTTCAAACAATATCTTTTTTAATACTAAAATGTCTTCAAATTATCAATCTAGTATTGATAATTTAGATCTAGATCTTAAAAAGAATCATCAAAATCGGTCCATATAGTCGGAAGCTCTGAGGCCCAAAACATACAGTCGTATTGAAACTACGACTGAAATGTACATTTTTAAAGTCGAACGTATAATTGTAATATATTTCAAATATTTTTATAGTTTTTAAACCGGGAACGAGTCAACGACTACTCTTTGAGGTAGGAATAAGTGGAATAGTCCTAGAAATTCGTAAACTCGTGTCGGAAGCCAAGACTCGGTTTGGGTCGCAGAGCTAGTTAAGTAAGTAAGTAAGTCCTAGAAATTATTAATACAGGAACCACTTTTTTAATTCTTTAATCGAATAGATACGTAAAGAAATGCAGATACCTGATTCAGAGGCCGACATAAATAGTACAGGCTTATTAATACTTAATCAATCATTTAAAGAAAATTTGTTTATTTTCGCAACGCCTTTACATAGAAATGCAAAAAAGATATAGATAGAGAGATAGCCATAAGAGCTAGCGCACAAGAGCAACTTTTGTCTCCGCAACTATTTTGCCTCTCCCCTCAATTCTATGGGGAGATGCGTCGCTACGTGCGCGCACTTTCTTTCTAGCCCACGGAGTTGATGGGAGAGACTAAATAGTTGCGGAGACAAAAGTTGCTCTTGCGCGCTAGCTCTAAGATCTTTCTAAGATGCATATTAAGAGCCAGCGCGCACGAGCAACTTTGTCTCCGCAACTATTTCGTCTCCGCAACTATTTTGTCCCTCCCACCCATGGGCTAGTATGAAAGTGCGCGCACGTAGCGACGCAACTCCCCATACAAATCGATGAGAGAGACAAAATAGTTGCGGAGACAAAGTTGCTCGTGCGCGCTGGCTTTAACAATCACAATTTGAAACTAGGTGAAGAAATAAAATAATAAGCTCGGAATGATCGGAATCTTTCCGAGAAACGTGAAGTATGCCAGCTATGCAACGATAGCGAATTTCAAGAACACGTCTGCTTTCTTAGCACGTTTCTTTAGTTTTTAATTAATGTATTTATTTTTAAATACATAATTATTATCAATAAATATAAGATAGTTGTGCCTCCTGCTTTATTCGTGATAGAGTAGATGTTGACGTAGTTTTTTCGTAGTTAAAAATTGTTAAATAGGAATAAAAAGTTTGTACCTATTGTTTCTTTGCAACCTCATCTTTCTTAAGTGAAAGTTGTATTAAAATTGGCGCATTTGTTGCGCAAATTAGCTCGTACTAGCAGACAGACAACAGTTCGTGTTTTAGAACCGTCTAAATAAATAATGTTCAGAAAATTCAATTATTTTAAAATCTTAGATCAACTTCTTATCTAAGAAGGAAGTTGCAGAGGTAACCTTGCTTTTTAGTGTTTCTGTTTTAGTTCAGAATGATTCACAAACGACATTCCTATAGAAGTTTATAATTTTGGCATTCAATTGAAAATTATTAGAAGCCATTTTAATTAAAGATCCAAGCTTGGTAGTCATAAAATAAAATGCTACAATTATAACTTCACTTCAGGGCCATGGTATAAAAGAAATTCGCATCTCGCTATAGGTACCTATCCATATTATGTATGCTTACCTAAACTCAAACTCAAACATTTATTTATTCAAAAAGACTTCTTCTAGAAGCACTTTTGAACCGTCATTACATATTTTTAACATTTACCACCGATTCGGAAAGCAGTATCTATGGAGAAGAACCGGCAAGAAACTCCGTAGTTGTTCTTAGATCGAATTGAATGCGGTTTATACGAATTTATAGATTTCTTGGGGAAGATTTTAAATGTATAATTTGTTCAGTTTTAGATAAAGTGGGGTAAGCCGTGGGTGGCAAGATTGTTAAAAGAAATAAGAATTACATAATTCGTCACTTATAACAATTACTAGAAACTAGACATTAAAAAGTAACTGCTGACTGTCCCGACAAGCGTCGTTCTGCCTTTACTATTATCACTTAGGGGTATGAAAAAAATGTCGTATCCTCAGACCTACAAAATTTCATGAGCATCGAACCAGCTGTTTCAGAGGAGTTTAACTACAAACATCGCGAGTCGCGACACTAGAATTTTAATTTTTATACATTAGATTAAGACGTAATCTATGATTTTTCACCAAAGTGCATAGTAATCATAATGCCAACGATAGGCCAGTCAAAACATTATAAATCAAAAACGCCATTACCGGTTTTCGGTGATGTGACTGACCACTACAACCGGTTTTTCTTGTTCAAAATGACATAACGTTTACGATTCATACGTAAAGTGAATAGTAATCCAGCTAATATAATAAATGCGAACGTTTGTTAGGATGCATGTATGTTTGTTTGTTTCTTACTGGAGCAAATTACGCGACGGGTTTGGATGAAATTTTGAAGTAATATACATCACGGTGCAGGTGCATTTACATCAAACGAACATAGAGCTAGCGCAAGAGCATTCTTTCGTGATCTTTTAGTGTAAAACGAAAACTCGTATTCAATGTTGTTCAGTATTAGAACATTGCATAGAATCTTTTCGAACGCACTAAGAACAACGAAGGAATGTTCTACATCTGTTTACATTAATAGAAGTTGATATAGTAGGGTGAGAATGAGCATTCGCTCCTTTTATGCAATTATACAAATGCACGCGTCGGAATAACTCGGAAGTACTCGATTTTGCGGGTTCCTCTGCGAGTAAAACCGCGGTGCAGAGCTAGTTAAATAATAACAAGTAAATTAAATGCGCAATTAACTTTAAATTCCACTTCACTTGCTGATAAGGCTTATCTATGTCATTGTAAAAGAAATTTCGTCGGTTCTTATTTCAATACACATTATCTTGTATTCGGTCTTTCTTTTTGTATATTTGGGTAAATACAATTCATACCTATGGAATATGGATATCTGTACGTCAAGCTTAAAAAATACGAATTTTGTCTCTAAAATGTACCTACTCTACAATCTTATTAAAGTATCTTTACGTAACTTCTTTACGCCTCATAATCATAGTAGCATTTGGTGAATGTTACCAATTGCAATTATTTGTTGATTGAAAAATCAATCACATAATGAAGTAAGAATTGGCGCAATCCGACAGAATCCGATGTTAACCGAACGTCAATCATACTGGTCTAATTATTATATAAAACATTTTTACATCATCGATCTAATGCGAATTTAGTGCCTTCGAGTGACTGGTACTTGGTAGAATCTTGTACAATGTACTAAATAGTTTGTATACGATCTCTTAAAACGGTCGACAATTTTTTTCTTTTCAATCGTTTAAATCGTATTAATTTTCATAATGATTTAAGTTTGGAAAATTACATTTATCGGGTCAATTCTTTTTTATTGCAATGTTTATACAGAACTGATGGGTTATAAACGCTTCGATAAGAAAAAAAAAAAGAAAATGTTTTCACGTAATGCATGTATCGCTTAACACCAGGCGACGCGTTTGCTCGTTTGCTATCCTATAGCGTAAAAAAAACGTAATGCATACACGAAAAGTAAATGAAAATTTTCAAGTCAAATTTTCCCGCCACCGGCGCGCCAGGCGCGCGTTACGTCATCACTGACAGCTGTCAAAGCGCGCGTTGTCGTCTATACTGATTGACAGATTATCTAGTCGGGCTTCGATTTCGCGTCCCCCGCGCACGTGTAAGCACTGTTTACCGGCTGAAGTCATTGACACGACATGACATACATTCGGCTGGTGGCCATACGCTAATGCGGGCGCACGGCTTTTCGCGACTGCATAGTATAACCCTTATCAGTATCGTCTGCTCCAGCGATAACCGGTGTCTCCTTGGCTCCCATAGATTTCCGCTTTTTCGCGTTAGCAACAAGTTTGTGCCGACAGAAGCGAGTGTAAATGTGTTAAATCATTTGTATCGATCGTGTTCGAGTTGTGTGCAATTTTCTCTCAGTGAATTTTCCGACGTGCATTGTGTTGTTAACCTACTTTAAATCGTAAGGTTTCATAATTAAAGCGGTCAAATTTAGACTCATTTGACGAAGAATATTTTTTGTGAATGGAACTAAATTTTTCCCGCGCGTTCCAATGTTCCATTTTCGAACGGATGACGTTTATCGATTTATTTTTGTGTGCCGAACGTCACTACGTCGGGTAATGCTAAATCATCCCTTACTTAATCGAAATTCATAAAAAAATAAAAGTCCGTCCTTGCGCCGCGTCGCATAAAATTTATGACGTGGAAGAGATTACTTTATTTACATTGTATTTACAATTCTAATAAGATTCTTATCAACAGCTGTAACAATAGTATACGTGTGAAAGTTCAAATATAATTGATTTATGGACAAAATTGACGCGTTTTCACGGACACATCTCCGCTAGTTATTTATAACACACTGTTTGATTTGTGTACCACGTCGTAGCTTACCTACATACCTATGTTCATAGCGGAATGTATATTATATACTGCACTAGGTGCGCGTGTGTACGCCGCGGCGGGTGTATGTGTGCGTGCAGTAATGAGCGCTCTATGTGCTAAGAAACAGTAAAAAGTTATGGTGCGAGAGCGGAGCGGCAACGTCGCGCGCCGAGGCCGCGCCGCGCCGGTGAAAACAATGCTCTTGCCTCTTACATTATCTATTTTTTACGGGCATCTTTACAAGTTTGTGTTGCGATTCACATTTTACATACTTACATAATTTATTAACTACCTTGTTGGGAGATTTATTACTTACAAAAGATTTTAATATTTTACTAATTCTTATTAAACTATAATATGTATTTGAATAGAATATTTTTTTCTAAAACAAACGTTAATTAAATTTTAACTAAATTCTGATTCTATTCGATACATTATCTTATTTGATAAAACCACGAAACTTCCTAAAGCTGAACAATAACAAACTTATACGAAAATAACCGGGAGAAAAAATACGATGTTGAATTGTTGACCTTTCCGAACGCAGTTCTATCGCCAGCTGACGCGACGTTGCCGCATTTCACGTGTACTCGACTATCTAAGAGCTTATCGCCTCTACCGCGATGAAATAGAGGCTACAATCGCTTATCACAGTCAAGTATATAAGTGATTTAGGACGTTCTTCACGGTAAAATGGTGCTTCCCGCGCGAAAAATTCGAAATTTTATCAGTCGCCTTCGTACATTTTGCGGGCACGCGTGACTCTTTGACGGGATTATTTTATTTTGCGTAATTAATTTAAATAAAATTCGCTTGTTTTATCGAGAGAATTGTGCACAAATTGAACGCGAACCGTCAATTTTCAGAATTCCAATTATGCTAGCGGAAACGTTTGTGCAATATCAGTGTCCAAAGTTATTTAATAGTTAAATTTTATATTGTTTGTTGTTGTTATTTCGTTGTTTACTAATTGTAAACAGTGTTAGTGCCAAAGTGCGATAAAATATTTCTGTATATCAACGCCACGTGCGTAAACTATTTAAAACTATTTTTGTCAAAAACTGTGCGGTGTCCAAGTTTTGGGACTATTGAGTAGGTACCAAGCGACAAGAACGCATAAAATTTTAACAAAGATTCTTGTGTGATCAGTTCGTAAGTAAAACTAGAGGTGAACATTGTGAAAGCTAGTGTTTTAGAAGTGTCAAATACCAGGAAGTTATAAGCGCTAGGTTTCACTAACGCATACTAACTGTATTGACGTGAAAGCCAGCGCTGTCCTATCGTATACCAAGCAGACATAACGCCAGATTTCACCAACGGATAGAGATTAGAATACTGGTGAAAAGCCCAACGTACTTCCATCAAGTACTAGGCAGCCAAAACGCTAGACGATTTCGGCGAACGAATAGAATACTCTCATAGAGTACACCAGGCGTCCATAACATAAAGTGATTTTTATAACGCAGCATACTCGATCCGACTACCAGGCGCTTTACTCGGTATCTGCCGGAACTAAAATCGAGACTGAATTTTACAAACGGATAGAATAGAATACTGGTATTGCGAGTACCAGGCGCCCATAAAGTTAGAAGATTTCGGCTGTAAAGCGTACTTTCAGTACTAGACGTACATAAAGCAAAATTTCACCAACGGATAGAATAGAATACTACTACGAGCGCGAGTACCAGGCGCCCATAGCGCGGCAGCAGCTCGCCCCGGAGGCATGGCGCGGTGACAAAGTGGCCTACATGCCGGTGGCGCTGGGCTCGCTCGGCGGCGAGGGCGAGTACCGCGAGTACCACCACCTCTCGCCGCACCCGCTGCCGCAAGTGCAGTACCATGAGTACGCGCCGCCGCCGCCGATGTACCACCCGGTGCCGGATCCTTATTTTAGGTATACACTAGCTTTCCGCCCGCGGCTTCGCCCGCGTTTTCATAGAAAACCCCACATAGTTCCCTTTCCCGTGGGATTTCCGGGATAAAACCTATCCTATCTCTCAAGTTGGATCAAACTGCACATGGTGTGTGAATTTTATTATAATCGGTTAAGTGGTTTAGGAGTCCATTGAGGACAAACATTGTGACACGAGATTGATTTATATATATTAAGAAGATTAAACTCAAACATTTATTTATAGACTTCTTTTAGAAGCACTTTCGAATCGTCATTACATGTTTTTAACATTTACTACCGATTCGGAAAGCAGTATCTATGAAGAAGAAACGGCAAGAAACTCCATAGTTGCTCTTTTAAAAAAATCAGTCTTAAAATTAGGGTCAAATTAGAACGAATAAAGATAAACCATGGGGTGTTAACAGTGAGCTATATGCCAGCTATGTTAAATCTTTAAACCAAAGACAAGTAACCTAGATTTGAGGAAGGTTGGCTACACCGTGCCATACTCTGGAGATAGAATAGTTTATGATCCCATGCGAGATCCGATAAAAAAGTTTAGAATTTATGTTTTTAAGGTAATATCCGATCCGATCTTTGCATGCACTGTCAAATACATGAATTGTAATGTATATTCTCTGAAAGTATCATATGAAACCCTGATTGAGTCCGAGAAAATTAGTAAAATTAGCTTAAATAAATCGTATAGTTTTTAAAATCGCTACAGTAGTTCCTTAACATGATGACAGATTTTCAAGACTACACAAATTATTTCCGCTAATGGCCCATTTTCGGCTTCATTTTCTCGGACTAGAGTCTTTATCAAATTATGGAGCGGCAAAAGAAAAATGGTCAAAATAAATAAATCAATCCAGACAATACTTCTAGATATTTACGTCCGACAATCTCGACTTGTTACGCTTTCCAGACTTTCTTCTAAGCGGCTAGAAGACCGTAGTTAATTCGGTTGCCATATAATTCGATTAACTCCCTAACCGCAAGAAGCTATCGACGTTTGTATATCTGTTTGTATGTCTGTGCCTACAAAGCTTTCTTTATTGAGATGGTTCAGTCATTCATGATTAAAATATACTAACGACTTGCCACGGCATCGCCTACCTGACTTACAAAAGAGTATATCGCTCCTGAATAGTTTAGCTTTCTGTTTGTAGTTTAAGAATCGAACTGACAAACTCTGACATAATAGTCAAGGTTACTTACCACTTTGTACCAATGGGCGTTTTATTATTTCTAATAAAATAATAATATCTATAGAAACGTGTCCTTCAATAAATTAGACCTTTAAAATTCTTATTCTGTGAATTTGTAAGACTTCGAAAAGTTTGTCTTGGCAAGAAACATTCCGAATGGTAAGACAATACAAAATTATAAGAATTAAAAACGTTTCGATACCATAAGAGTGTATATTATTTTTTGTTTGTGAAGGAATTTTCATGATCAGTTCAGTACTTCTGAAGATTACCATACATACATACATGCGAAGTTAAAACTCTGCGTCTCTATAATATTAGTAGTAAGTATATAGATAAAAAGTAGTTTAAACCAGTTTGTTCAATATCTTAGTATTTTAAATTTTAATGTAATTAATTTGTAAATTATTTAATTATAAACTTCTTCAATCAATATTTTAACTAAAGGCTTCTGTTTCTTTTACTCTTCAGACCAAATAAGAAACATAATCATGAAATAAATTTTATTTTTATAGCTCCGGGTCTAAGTTATTGAATGATTTCGTCAAAATTAGATCAAGCAGTAATTTTTTTAATAAGTTAAAATAAACGGAATTATTGTTATAGAGTAAACAAATATCAATACTTTCTTATCACTACATAAATAATAAATATATATATAAATCTCGTGTCACAATGTTTGTCCTCAATGGACTCCTAAACCACTTAACCGATTGTAATAAAATTCGCACACCATGTGCAGTTCGATCCAACTTGAGAGATAGGATAGTTTAAATCTCAAATCGTCTTAAAGCGGGCGAAGCCGCGGGCGGTAAGCTAGTAGTACTTATAAAACAAAGTCGCTTTCTCTGTCCAAAATCCCTTTGTAAGCTGAAATCTTGAAAACTAAGCAACAGATTTTGAAGCGGTTTTTTTTTAATATTAGATAATATTTTTACTTGTTAATTTTTTCTTCTGCCTTACTGTATGTCCTATTGTAATTTTATTAGAAAGCAGTTTAGGTTTTGTTAAAAAAATAATTATATTCTGAGCGAATCCGGGTGAAAGACTAGTTTTAATTGACTATGTATGTTCATTGGCTATCTGGAGAAGCCACACACCTCTAAGGTTATCAATTCATCGTATAGTAATTTATTTTATTGGCTTCGCTTGTTATTAAGCAGACAAATATATTGTTTGAGTAAGACACTAGATACTTATGGACATACTAGAGGTCCGCCCCGGCTTCGCCCGTGGTACATATTTCGCAATAAAAGGTAGCCTATGTCCTTTCTCGGGTATCAAAATATCTCCATACCAAATTTCATGCAAATTGGTTCAGTAGTTTAGGCGTGATTGAGTAACAGACAGACAGATAGAGTTACTTTCGCATTTATAATATTAGTATGGATTACAATTTACAACACTACTATTATAAAGCTGAAGAGTTTGTTTGTTTGAACGCGCTAATCTCGGGAACTACTGGTCCGATTTGAATAATTTTTTCGATATTAGATAGCCCATTTATCGAGGTAGGCTATAGCCTATATCTCATCACGCTAAGACCAACAGGAACTGAGCCACGCGGGTGAAACCGCGACAGCTAGTAATAAGATGAACTCATGAAATGATTTTTTTGTTACCGATCCTTGTTAAGTGTACAAAGTTTGAATTAATTCTGCGTAAAAATCGAATTAAAAGATGCTGGTTACATACAAACATACAGGTGAAGCTAATAAATGCTTGTTAAAAATGAATGTTTATCTGTCCTTTATAGAATCGTAAACTGTGCATTTGATCATATTATATTGTAATGATGATCAGATGATCTTCAGCAAAGTGTTATGCCTGAGCCCACGAAGGTTTCTGAGTTGGTACGAATTACCTTTGACAGTGTAGTTTAAGAATCGAACTGACAAACTCTGACATAATAGTCAAGGTTACTTACCACTGTACCAATGGGCGTTTTAATATTTCTAATAAAATAATAATATCTATAGAAACGTGTCCTTCAATAAATTAGACCTTTAAAATTCTTATTCTGCGAATTTGTAAGACTTCGAAAAGTTTGTCTTGGCAAGAAACATTCCGAATGGTAAGACAATACAAAATTATAAGAATTAAAACGTTTCGATACCGTAAGAGTGTATATGTTTTTTAATTCTTTTTTTTTTCTTTTGCAAAATTAGTTGAAGTTTCTCAGCTGTTACCATTTTGTTATGTTTGAACGCGATAATCTCAGGAATTACGGGCCCAATCTGAAAGATTCTTCAGGTGTTAGATAGCGCATTCATCGAGGAAGGCTATTATTATATCACTAGCACTAGGAGGATATTATTATATCACTAGCTTACCGCCCGCGGTCTCACACGCTTTGTCTAAAACCTAATAAATTATATACTAAAACCTTCCTCTTGAATCAATCTATCTATTAAAAAAAACCGCATCAAAATCCGTTGCGTTATTTTAAAGATTTAAGCATACATACATAGGGACAGAGAAAGCGACTTTGTTTTATACTATGTAGTGATTACGCTATCTAAAGCAGAGTCACGCGGGTGAAACCGCGGAGCGCAGTTAGTATAATATACAATGTATAATATGCTAGTAGTATAAGGGCTGATTTTTCAATCCTTGGTTAAAACCATATTCATCGAATAACGTATTAAACTACCATTTCAAAAATGTATTCTATTTGTCCGTATATATATATGACAGTTTACAGGTGCCATTTTAAAATGTTCGTGTAATACTTTATTGGACGGATAAATTTTAACCAAGGATTGAAAAATCGGCTCTAAATCAAATATTTTCAGTACACGCTCTAAAAATTAATATAAACATTCATACATTCGCGGAATAGGATTTAAGAATAACTGTGTCATATAAACAATCTTTATTTATATTATTACTAGGATTCCGCCCGCGGCTTCGCCCGCGCATTCAAAGAAAAAACCCGCATTGTTCCCGTTCCCTTGGGATTTCCGGGATTGCGTCATTTTCCCGGGATAAAAATTAGCCTATGTCCTTTCTCGGTTATCAAAATATCTCCATACCAAATTTCATGAAAATTGGTTCAGTAGTTTAGGCATTATTGAGTAACAGACAGACAGACAGAGTTACTTTCGCATTTATAATATTAGTATGGATAACTAGCTTAAAGACGCGACTTTGCGTAGTTTTTGTACTCATAACATTGTGATAAAAATATACTATTCTCATTCTCACTTATTCTATTTCACAAAACAAATCCTATACAAAGGTTGCCTGGCAGAGATCGCTTGTAAGTGATAAGGCCGCCTATTTAACATGTAAGGAACTATATTATGTGTGTAAGGGCTGATTTTTCAATCCTTGGTTAAAACTTATTCATTGAATAACGTATTAAAATACCATTTCAAAAATGTATTCTAATTAATTGTATTTGATAGTTTACTGGTGATATTTTAAAATGTTCGTGTAATACTTTATTGGACGGATAAATTTTAACCAAGGATTGAAAAATCGGCCCTAAATTGTATTGTAGACGTACATTATACATATATACTATTTTTTTTTTGTATACAAAAACTAAAAATGAATACTAAAATAAGGATTTATACTTTAATATAGTAATATCGTATTGGTTTTGTCTACGGTTCCATCTATCTTAATATAAACAACCATTAAAATACGTTTTGCATTTCTATCGATTGTATTTACCTCTATATAGATTTGAAAAATATGTGTTACAGACATGTAAACATAAAAACAATACTATGACATAATTATGTTGAATGTTTAGCTATTAATTGTTCAAAATAACATAAATTTCGGTATATTTACTGCGCTTTTCTTCAGCAACATAAGATGTTTCCAATATTATTTTTTTTCTAGATAAACTCAAAAGTTAAATATAGCTATGTGTTTTGTTTTATACACTTTCACACAAAAACCGCTGACCCGATTTTGATGATACTTGGCTGTTATGTAGCTTAGGTATATACCTGAACAACATAAGCATAGACATACTTGCTTTTGCCCCCGGCTGCGTTCGTCTACTTATAATAAAGTATTAAATTTATTTTTTCTCAATTTCAGGAGGCACGCGCCGTATTTCGGCCAACCAGATTACAGAGTATATGAGCTCAATAAAAGACTACAACAGAGGACAGAGGTAATATATATTATATATTCAATATATCTATACTAAAGCTCAAAAGTTTGTTTGTTTGAACGCGCTAATCTCAGGAACTACTGTCCGATTTGAAAAATTTCAATGTTGCATAGACCATGTTTCGAGGAAGGTTATGGGCTATATTATATCATCACGCTAAGACCAATAGGATTATAGCAATGCAGGTAAAACCGCATTGCTCAGATAGTACATATGAAAAAAATTAACTGTCAAAAATTTCTGTGTGATGCTTACGTTGTAAGATTAATATGACTATTGATATTGATGTAGTTTAAGAATAAATATTTCTGTGAATTTTTATGCGATTTTTTTATGAAAGTTCTTTTCGAACGTCTCTTCGATACGGCTACTAGCGACACCTAGTTGAGTTGTCAATATTGTTGTTTTATAATAGCGCCATCTATGTATTATAGTCTGAGTTTTAGTGTGGATAGTTTGTTGCTTGCTTGTAACTTGAAAATGTGTATTTTTTTTTTAGTTTGCTAAATTTAGAATGTTTATAAACATTAATAGAAATACAATTTGTATGCTTATTATACTCAACGATTTTAAATCGCACGTGAAAGAATACTCTATCAAAAATTTAATGTACTTATCTGTTTTTGAACGCGATCTCAGGAACTACGGGTCCGATTTGAAAAATTCTTTCGGTGTTAGATAGCCCATTTATCGAGAAAGGCCATAGGCTATATATCATCACGCTAAACCAATAGGAGCGGAGCAAGGCGGGTGAAACCGCGGGACACAGCCAGTGTTATGATCTTAATATTATGTTTGATTAATGATTATGATAATTAAAAAGTTTCATAATTGCAATATAATGATGAATTTCCCAAATATTTCAGGACTCTGACAATTTATGGTGGGACGCGTTCGCGACGGAGTTTTTTGAAGACGACGCGACGCTCACACTCACATTCTGTTTAGAAGATGGGCCCAAAAGATATAGTGAGTTTTGTTTTTATTTGATTTTTAACTTTTTTTTTATTAGTTGATATAGTACAATTCAAACTTAACGGTGGCTCGGAACATCGTACGATCTGATGCGCAGAAAACAGTTTTAGGTATTAGCGGGACGTTAAGGGATCTGTGCGCACCCACACTCACTCCTGCACCTAACTTCCGAGCCGCCATTAAGTTTGAATCGTACTATACCTGCACGTGCTAAGTCTATGAAAAATTTTATTGATATGAGTGGTGTGAAAACCATTTGCCCCACAATAATGATGTTTCAATACTAATATACTAATACTAGCATTCCGCCCGCGGCTTCGCCCGATTTGTCTAAAGCCTAATAAATTATATAGTAGGACCTTCCTCTTAAATCACTCTATCTATTAAATTAAAAAACCGCATCGAAATGCTTAAAATGTTTAAAACTACGCAACTGATTTTGATGCGGTATTAAATCTTCCTTTTTTACCTCTAAATTGTTCATTTTTAGACAAAAACTAAGCTAGTAAGCTACAAAATTATGAAAATGCCCGTGGTTTCGTCAACTGAAACCGCGCGGCACAGCTAGTGAATTCTAAAAAACATGCACTAATATTATAACATCTATGTACTTAAAAGACGAGTCACTTACATCCACACTAATATTATAAATGCGAAAGTAACTCTGTCTGTCTTGTCTGTTACTCTATCACGCTTTAACTACTGAACCAATTTGCATGAAATTTGGTATAGAGATATTTTGATACCTGAGAAAGGAGATAGGCTACTTTATACCTGACTGCGCGGGCGAAGCCGCGGGTGGAAAGCTAGTTATTTATAAATAAAAAATGGTTAAACAGATTTGGTTAAAATTGGTGGGAAAGTAGCTTAGAACCAGGATATAGATACTTTTTATCCTAAAAATTTCAAAAATTTATAACCGGGACGGAGCCGTGGCGAACAGTTGGTAAATTATGAAAACGCATACTAATATACCGTTTTCTCAATTCCAGCGATAGGAAGGACACTCATACCGCGATACTTTCGCAGTATATACGAGGGGGGAGTGTCAGAACTGTACTATACGATGCGACAGCCGAAGGAGTCGTTTCACAACACAAGCATCACACTCGACTGCGACCACTGTACGATGGTCACGCATCACGGGAAACCGATGTTCACTAAGGTGGGTGAAAGCTCCTGATAATGTCTGGTGCCCTGGTACTTCCAGAAATCAAACAATACAATTATTATTAACAACCAATTTGTCAAAAAAAAAAGTCTTAAAAAATTTATAACTTTACTAGCTTACCGCCCGCGGCTTCGCCCGCTTTCTCTAAAACGATTTGAGATTTAAACTATCCTATCTCTCAAGTTGGATCAAACTGCACATGGTGTGCGAATTTTATTATAATCGGTTAAGTGGTTTGGGAGTCCATTGAGGACAAACATTGTGACACGAGATTTATATATATTAAGATTTCAAACACAATATGCGATTCAATACATTGTTTGAAACAAACTTAAATTATAAAAAATCTACTTATTGGCTCATTCCATTTTGGAGTTAACGTAATAAATAATTGGAGTACGTAACTTCAAGCATGGACAAGGTCTTTTTCATCATAAAATAGCATCCAATCAGTTTTCAAAAAACGTATAAATATTTAATTACACAACATAAATATTTAATCATTCGCTTAGAAATATGGTTTAACGTAACGTTATTTCTAATTGCCGTCTAATTAGTTACGTGAAATTCTTCCCAAACTCAACCAAATTTTCTACTTCCAGATGGTATGGTTAAACATTATCAGCCATCTGGTTTCCATAACACAAAGGAAAGCTTAGTATGGGATCAGATCGTGCCGTTTATGAAAATTGTCCTGAAAAATATTTATTTATTTATTTATTCATTACCTGAAATTCTTCCCATATTCAAACATATTTTCTCTTTTCCAGGTGTGCACAGAAGGCCGGCTAATACTGGAGTTCACGTTCGACGATCTAATGCGGATCAAATCGTGGCACATGGCGGTTAGAGCACACCGTGAGCTCATACCGCGACAGGCTGTGCACCCCCCGGACCATGCGGCACTCGACCAGCTGGCCAAGAACATCACCCGCCAGGGGATCACTAACTCTACGCTCAACTATTTACGGGTGAGTTTCCTGTAGCAAGAAACATATTGAACAAACCTTCTGCATGCTTATGGTGTCCTGGTACCCTTCCGACAACTATTTATGGGGGTCCTGTAGAGACGCATCTATCTTCATACTACGTGCTTATTTATGGTTTCCTGGTACTCTGTGCTCAACTACTTAGATCCGGCGAATATATGACGAAACGCATTTTACATTGTCAAACTATTATTGACATTGTCCTCATTAAAATAGCATTATAAAAAGCGCAGCGCGCTACTTTTCACGTGTTTCGATGCTCCCCGAAATAAAATGTTGTTATTTAATTTTGAATTTTATTCTCATGAAAACAATGTCGAAAATAGTTTGACAATGAACAATGCGCTACGCTGCACTTCACGTAATGGCTGGTTCACACTTTGATTAGTGCGAGTGCAGGTGATTAGTGCAGGTGTTTAGTAACTACGTGTGGACAGCGACTGTTTAGTGCAAGTGTTTAGTAGGCTGTGTAGTAAAGTGAATAGAAGCGTGTTCTATTTTTTTGCGAGTGGACTGCGAGTAGCCACGTCCCGCGCGCCCTCCCTTCCCCCTCACTCGCAGTGTGCCTGCCTAAACACGTCTGGACACGAGTGTTTAGTGTTTAGTGTTTAGCGTAGTGTGTAGCGTCGTGAATTGCACCATTGACCTGCACTCCCACTAATCACCTGCACTCGCAGTTGAATTGGACACTACTCGCACTACACACCTGCACTCGCACTAATCACCTGCACTCACACTAATCAAAGTGTGAACCAGCCATAAGTTTCCTGTAGCAGCAAGAGACACATCGATCCTTGTTCATGGTGCCCTGTTACTCGAGACTAAGAATTTTATACTTTCGTAGCTGGTCCAAGGTAAATAAATGATTATTTGGTTTAAATTTTTTGAATAACAAAATAATAATAATAGCAAAAAATATCTCTGGACTCAATTGAACTGACTGGCAAATTCATATTAATATATAATACATATTTAAATATATAATACATGCCATGCCATACACAACAGCCACGGTTTATATATAATACATCTTCTAATATATAAAATTCCCCTGTCACAATGTTAGTTACCGTACTCCTCCAAAACGGCTGGACCGATTCTCATAAAATTTTGTGTGCATGTCGGGTAGGTCTGAGAATCGGCTAATATCTATTTTTCATAACCCTAAGTGATAAGAGTGGCAGAACAACGTTTGCCGGGACAGCTAGTATTAATATATTAACCATGGCTGGTTATTGCGATCATAATATGAATTTGCCAGTCAGTTCAATTCACGGCGTAATTTGTCTGGAAATAAGAGGTACATAATACGTCTCCCCATACCTACAATACCTGTTTTTATACATATTTATTATTTTTATATTGAAAAATTCCAGTTATGCGTAATCCTGGAGCCGATGCAGGAACTAATGTCTCGGCACAAGGCGTATGCCTTATCCCCAAGAGATTGTCTCAAGACGACGCTCTTCCAAAAGTGGCAGAGGATGGTGGCGCCGCCTGGTGAGTTATTTATTTATTTACTAGCTTACCGCCCGCGGCTTCGCCCGCTTTGTCTAAAACCTAATAAATTATATACTAAAACCTTCCTCTTGAATCACTCTATCTATTCTATCAAAATCCGTTGCGTACTTTTAAAGAATGGGATGCATACAAAGGGACATAGGGACAGAGAAAGCGACTTTGTTGAAGTGAAACTTCTTTATCTAAAAAAAATTTAGTGTAACATTTTTTCGATAGGCGTGACATTTTTCCGTTACGCGCCATCTTTTTCTTATCCCTACCACGCGTGATTCGATGTATTTCTGTAAAGTTGCATATAATAGTAAATTATTTTTTTTGAAAAATAAGGTCATAAAGAAGTTTCACTTCTTACGTGTGTACACTAGTACATGCACACATTTTTTTATACTATGTAGTGATATGAACACATATTAACAGAATCCCAGCGGCCGGCAAGCAAGCGACGCAAGCGCAAGGGCAGCGCGGGCGCGAACGCAGCACCGCCCGCGCCCGCCAAGAAGAGATCGCCCGGACCCAACTTCAGTTTAGCCTCACAGGTACATCTTCTTACTTCTTTTGCCTGCCCCCCTAGCCAAGTGGCTTTCTGTTAGCGTAACGTTCAATAGAATATACTACGAATGTATGAGATTGACGTAAGCTGTAGATAAACGTATCTCCAGCTTACGTCAATCTCATACATTCGTAATCTATTCTATTGAACGCTACGCTAACAGAAAGCCACTTGGCTAGGAGGGCTGTTTTGTTGGTGGTTGAAATTAAAGGCAATTTGAAGAATATATATGTATAAATGATTTATTTTGAGACGTGACTACAGAGCTTAGTTTGGATAGCGACTGGCCACTCTATACAATATGAGCCTAAGCATATTGGTTTCGAAGACCTAATATGGTTAGACAAATATTGTTGACATAAACGTAAAGATAATATAGATATGCACATTCTAATATATAAAATTTCCGTGTCACAATGTTAGTTACCTCCTCCAAAACTGCTGGACCGATTCTCATGAAATATTGTGTGCATATCGGGTAGTTCTGAGAATCGGCCAACATCTATTTTTCATACCCCTAAGTGATAAAAGTAAGGCGTTTGCTGGGACAGCTAGGATTATATAGACTTTATTTATAAATATAAATTATGAATAATGTAAAGTATAGAAAAGTGGCGTGCCATGACTGAGGCCTATGTCCAGCAGATGACAAAATATGTAGGCTGATAATGATAATGATGATGGAAAAAAAGAGTGAACAAAACGAATCGAATTAATTCTACTGTAGGGACATCACCTCATTAGGCGAATACTTGCCTGAAACTGAGTAAAAAAAACTATAGAGATGATTAAACAACCATAAGAGTAGAATAAATTCGATTGCTCTGGCGGAATCGCGGGTGGCCGAGAGGTTGGTCGCCCCAGCATAGCTAAAGATGCGAATTCGAATCCCGCCAATTGATAGAATTTTTTCTATAATTTCCAAATTTCTGGTAAAGCATTTGAATGCACTAATTATTACGATTATATTGTATTTTAACCAGACGTTTCGAACACTTCACAGCGAGCGTGGTCACGGGGAAACAGCATTATCTCCCTGTGCCCTTTCAGTTTCTTAATGAATAATTCTCGCGTTAATCAAGAAAATACTATAATAAACATGTACAATAATCAAACATATTGTTCCAGGACGTAATGGTGGTCGGCGAACCCTCCCTCATGGGGGGTGAGTTCGGCGACGAAGACGAACGGCTGATAACCAGACTTGAGAACACACAATACGAGGGGGACGGGGTGGAGTGGAGCAACCCGCCCCCCGCCTCCCCCGCAAAGACTCCCCCCGGCAACCACTGACACCCAGCCCTCGGATATGTCGATATAAATAAATAAATATAGGCCTTTACGGATACTAGCGTGTTTTATTGCACTTTTTTTGTCCCAAAAAATGAGTGTTTTTTGTTCCAAAAAAAAAGAAAAAAAAAATCCAGATTTTTTGTCATTTTTTAATGATAAAATGGTGTGTACATACTAAAAAGATATAAAAACTACAATAAGATTTACAACACGGTAACATTGTACGCTGAACATTGTACGCTTTTTGTATGATATTGTATTTATTTACACACACACACACACAATTTGAGGGGGACGAGGTGGAGTGGAGATAATAATCACAGGTCATTTAACCTGCTTAAAACCTGTGCTCTACGGGTATATCTATAATTTATAAATAATATTTAAAAAACCCCTTTTAGTTTTTTAATAAATATTTTATTTAAATTTTGGGTATAAAAAAGTACACTTTAGCACCTCATCCATAACAAAATTGGCGAATTTTATCAAAATTGTATTCTTTATCGTTAGGTACGTATAGGTCCATCATTGAAATTGCTAAATTATTTATTTTACTATAAATTATAAAATAAATAAAACCTGCGCATGCGCACATCATACATAAACAGCGCGAAATTTAAATTGGTATCGTTTCATTTATTAAATCAATAAATAAATCTATACAATATTATACAGCTAAAGAGTGTTTCAACGCGCTAATCTCAGAAACTAGGTCCGATTTGAAAAATTCTTTGGGTGCGTTGATAACTAGATAGCCCATTTGTCGAGGAATACTTTAGGCTATATATTTATTTTTATTTATTTATTTATACAGGGTGTCCCACTATTGGTATACTAAGCGCGAAGGGACTTGTAGTTTTGCAAACACTGATCACGTATTGATGCGGGTTAAAATATACTTTGTATCAGAGACATCTAGTGGTGAATAGAAGAATCGAAATTAATAATGACTACATCTTCTCTCTAATAGATGGCGCTGTATTTAATTTCAATATTATACGGTTCATGAAATATAACAGAAGAAAAATGTGTATGTGTGTGTATAGTTAAATTTTTTTTATGGTTATTTAAATATTGATATAAAGCTGCAAACTTATAATTTTAAATCACAACAACACAACAAACTACTTGCGCCATCTACATCAGTTATGGGCATTTTCACAAAAATGTATACCCCCCTGATTTTCAACTGTCCCTCGAATTCATTAAATTCTATATAATGAAGTAGTTGCCAGATTTATTTATATATGTTATCAAAGTGATTATACGTATACAATATTTTGTTTTTTTAACAAAAACTATGACAAAATCTAAAATAAAGTTAAGTTAATCATAAATAACAATTGAAAAAAGGGTAATTTTACGCTGTCCCCTGCTTACTCTTACGCGGTTATTAAATTATTTCTTAACTTTTTTGTAAGAAAGGTACCATCTTTCAAGGTTTTATTTGGTCCAGGATAATCAGTTACTGTGATAATAGTTAAAATATAATAACCTTATATAACAAAATAAAAGATAAAAAAATAAAAAATAAAATCAAAAAAATTGTCCTTCCCGGAACATTCAGTTGTGTCACCGATTTTCTAAAAAGAAAATTACTGTGGTTCAAATATTTTTGCATTACTGTCAACACCATAGCTACTGCTATGCAACTTATCAGGTTAGAAGCCCTCAGGGTCAAAAAACTGCTTAGAAGGAGTGCACGCGTGTTTGCAAGCCGCAGGGACCAAATTCTTCATTCAGGTATGTGACCATATTTTGGCTTATTTCTATCTATTTATCTTGTAGTATTTAGTTAATTTTGTTTTAAATGTTTTTATATGTAAGTTGATCAAAAGTTTTGATGAATATAAGTGTTGTGGTTATATTTTAAACCGTTTTTATTACTAGAGGATTATCAAATGTGACTTCCGCTGTGTGACTATTTGAGCGGTCACTTATACGCTGAACGAAAAGTCACAACATGCCTGAACACATAAAGCAATGTTTACATGGCGATTTTCTTGAGCTATAAAAATATTTTTCCAAGACATTTTTGACTGAGTAGGAAACTACGGCAAAAAGTAGATTTCAAAAATAAAAATTATTTCCCCATACAAATCGCAACAGCTGATTGATCATTTTGCATGAGGAAGTAAAAAGAAAAAAAAGAAGCATTATGCAGAAAAAGAAACAAAATAAGCCAGCAGAACTAAGAATCTAGACAATGTGCCTTGTATAAGTAAGTACTAAAGATAATATGGGAACAAAAATTAATTTTTTTCACGATATTTTTCATTGGTTTTTTTTTATTTACAGATTAACCTTCGTGTTTGCAGCGTCCACTGAAACAAGATTTTTCTATCCAATATGGTGATTGAGATTATTTAAGGTTAATATTATAAACGAATCACGAAGACTGATTATCGACTGATTAATTTGATTAGTGCCAATATAAAACATAAAAGAGACTTCTTATTCTTGAATCTTGATAGTAATTTACCCTTTAGATAAATAATAATAATGTGATGGCTTAAGCCCGAACTGATTGTGATAATTTAGTTTGAAGTTAAGTTAAGTTTATAATTATATTTATTATATTGTGTTCCTGCGTACTTTTTTTTCGCCATGTAAACGCACCCTTTCCCTTTTTGGGTATTCGGTTGTGTGACTGTCCCTATATTACGGAGCTGAATTTTTTAAATATTTCAGTAGATTTTACATTTAATGCCCTTCAAATCAGTCTCTTTAATGGAGAATAATACATAAGTGTAATATTTGTTGCCTTTTCTCTAAAAAAGTATCTAACATTTTAAATGTAAAGATAATAATGACAGTTAAAGTACCAGAGTCACAATACTGAATATACTATTGTTTTTTTTAATTAGCTTAGATCCAAAAGTTGGGAATAGTGAGTGTTTAAAATATACAAAATAACGATTTTAAGTTAATAAATAAACAATATCTAAAAATTCTTATATTTTGCACTGTTTTTCCAGCTACTGAATATAGTCACACAACTGATATAAAATCGCGAGACTTTCCATTGTGTCCTATTATTTTTACAGTTTTCTCATTTTAAATCCATCATATTATATGTTTTCTTGAAGTATATTGAATTTCCGTTTTAAAGAGACCAAAAAAAGTTTAAAATATAATACTATCAAAAAAAATATATTTTTCAAGGAGGGGGTACATTTTTGTGAAAATGCCCTTATATCAGATTAATTATATTTTATTACTGTGACATCAAGCGATGACTAGTAATAACTAATTGCACAATAATAATAATAATTGTAAGCTGTGGTCACATATAACCGGTAGTGCATACGCCAACTTGTATATAAAAAAACTGTATTTAGCCTAAGTACACATGTAACGACCTTTTGTGATCCTTAAATAAAGAAAATAAAATAAAATAATAAGGGCGTAGGGATGTGACGACCCCATCGCCCACGGTTGGAATATCTGTTGTCTACGTGACAATAGATATTCCACCCGTGCAATCAGTCAACCCGCAGGACACCTTGTGGCGGGGTGTCGGGGAGTAGCGACCCCGCGGGAACCGAGTGCTCCCGGGGGAGGCCCCTGTCTTCATCTCCGGCTTGCCTTCACCGGCCGGTCGGAGTGAAGCCTGACGAGGACAGGACCCCCACCTCTGGCTTGCCTTAACCGGCCGGCCAGAGTGGAGTCGCGAGAGCTTTTAGCTCGAAGGGTGGATGCGAATCGTAAGTGGCGAGTGGGCACGTGATGCTGGACCCTCAGGGAGCGCGTGATCGGAGTTTAAAGTCCAGGGACGCCTCTCCACCCTTAGCTGCTCACAATATGTTGCCCCCTTGTCGCACTATTGCAGCGACTTATTTCGGGGGCCCATACAGTGAGAGGGCGAGTCACCACCTGCCAACATATTTTTACTTTCTTTTAGTAGAAAGGCAGGTGCCATAGTTTCCCATAGTCCCCAGTACCAGTCCATTTAGCATCTCAATCCATAGCCCAATTATTAAATTTCCATACCCTGCAATAGTCCTACATCGGCCGCGGACTGCCTAGGGCTGTATCTCTATAGTGCAATCATGGGCAGGCTGCGGCTGGTGTCCCACAACACATTAAAAGTCTCAAAGGGCCTCTGCGTGTTGGATCCGTGTCCCCACGTAAGCCTTCCAAAGATCCGGGTACCGTCCTTCTGGTGGTACCCGAGTATTATGGAAATGAGAAACATAATAATAATAATAATCTTTATTTATTTCTTCCTTTTACAATACATATTATACATACAGACAACATATACAAGGTGTAGAAAGCTGGTGCCTGTGGTAGGTGTAAAACCTGTAATACAGGTCACCAGGTCTCCACCACTCGGATGAACAGAACATTATAATTAAGCCAAAGAAAGAAACTATGTAGCTTAAAAATTAAATTACTTTAGTTACATTAGCAAAAAAATATAAAAATAAAATAATACAAAAAAAAAAAAATAATAAAATTAAACATGCAAAAGTCTACCCGGATGAAGTGTGAGTGATTGTGACGAGTGAGTGAGTGTGTAGTGTGAGTAAGTGTGAGTGAGTTTGAATGCGTGTGGTAAACATCTGAAATCTTAATTTGAACGAATTAGATAAATGAGTCTAAAAAGGTCTCAGTCTCAGCGTATGAAAGTCCCTGTAGCCAGTTATCAAGTAAAATTTTCAGTTTGTGATAGTTTAAAGAATGTACAGATAGAATATTTTGGAGTTTATTATAAATGTAAGGGCCAAGAAATAAAAAGAATCTGTGACTGAAAGAAGTATTTAGTCTAATTGTCGGAGCTAATAAATAATTGCGACGCTCAGTAAGGGGATTGTAAGGAGTAGAACTGTGTTGTTTTAACGCGATTTTAAGAATAAATAATTGGCGAACTGTTAGTACTTGAGATAGTTTGTATAATTCTGCTGTTGGATATAATCGAGGCTTATGAAAGCAAACCTTTAAAGCTGCCCTTTGGGCACGTTCAAGCTGAATTAGATAAGATTTATATGTACCACCCCAAGATTCAATTCCATACAATATAACAGACTGGCACAGCGCTATATATACCATTTTCATAATTGAAATGTCAGCTGATGAGCGTAGTTGCTTAAAAATGTACATAAGTTTTCGTATCCTATTACCAACAGTTTCTATATGCTCCTTAAAAGCTAGCGAAGAGTCAACAATGATGCCGAGATATTTGATAGATGATACTCTTTCGATAACAGCTGGACTCGATGGATTGATGATAGAAGGAACTAAAATTTGGAGGTGATTAATATCAGATTTGTCATTGCGTATTGCAAAATTTACTAATTTTGTCTTTTTGACATTTAAGGTCAGCACATTTTTATCTAACCAATGTAAAACAGAATTGAAGCCTTGCTGTGCAAGATTATAAGTTTCGAGCCAGGTTTTAGACGAGAAAGCCAATGCCGTATCATCTGCATAAGAGAATATAGCACCATTTTGCAATTTAATATCACACAAATCGTTCACATAAATTAAAAATAGACTCGGGCCGAGGATGCTGCCTTGTGGCACGCCATAAGAAATAGGGTGCTCGGAGCTTGTAAGAGATCCAATTTTAACACATTGAGTTCTGTTAGTGAGATACGACTCAAACAGCGATAATTGAAGATCTCTTATTCCAAGGGCCTCCAATTTCGTCAGTAAGATTGGAATCGAAACTGTGTCGAAAGCTTTAGCAAGATCCAAAAACAAAACCATACATTTATTATTTTTGTCCATTTGTGAAACAAGGTGATTAACTAAGTTGTGAACGGCGTCTGTGGAAGACCGATTTTTACGAAAACCATATTGATTAGGCGAAAGAAGTTTGCGACATTCTAAATAATTTACGAGTCTATTGTTTATAATCTTTTCTAAAATTTTGGACATAGCTGGAAGAATGGAAATAGGTCTATAATTTTCGACACAGTTCCGGTCCCCAGACTTGAAAATCGGAAGCACAAGGGCTTTTTTGAAAGCGTTAGGGAAAGTACCGGTAGTAAGGCATAGATTGAAAATATGGGTAAGTGGGGCAAGAAGAACCTTAACATGTTTTTTTAAAAAAGCAGACGAGATACCATCCCATCCAGGGCAGGAGTCACTCTTGATACAATTTATGATATTCTGGACTTCATTGTCATCCGTCGCTAAGAGAACAAAAGATTCAGAGTGGTGAGCAGGAGCAACGTAGCTATGTTGAGAAGACGGGATTGCTTCCGCTAAGTTTTTTCCAACATTGGCAAAATAATTATTAATGGCGCAGATAGAGGTATATTCATTTTTAGATATTAGATTGTGAGCTGTAGGTAGCGGTTTATTAGAATCAATAACAGATTTAATGACCTTCCACAATTGTTTACAGTTTTTGCCTGCCTTAGCAAATTCAAGTTTCTCATAATCTATCTTAGCTTTACGTAATAACGCGTTACAAAAGTTGCGATATCTCTTATAGGTCAGCTTTAATAAATCATCATTTGGGGATTTTTTATGTTTTTTGAAAAGATTATCTCTATGACGCATGCATCTCAATAATCCTGGAGTTACCCACGGTTTGAGAGGCCTACGTCTACGGGGTAATGAAAGGACAATAGAGCAGGATAAAATAACAGAGGTGATAATTTCTATAAATACGTCTGCCGCCTGATTGGCATCTAAGGTAGAAAGAACAGGGTGAAAGTCAATTGAGTTTAGAGCAGAAGTTATTTTATCTTCATTTATTTTGGTGCAAAGAGAGTCATTCGCTACTTTCCGTTTTTTTTGTGATAAGCATAATACAATAGCAAAGTGGTCGGTAACCGTTGATTCCAAAACAAAGATCTTTGCCGGAGAACGGGTCTTAATGTTGGCATGGTCGAGGCACGTTAGTCCGTGAGTAGGAAAAGAGTGGCCCGGAATAAGACCGTGGTGCCCAAGAATTTCGAGGTAAGACGATGTGTGATTGGATGTATTATTAGGCCTAATATCAATGTTAATATCACCAATCAACACAATATTCCGATAAGATTTTAGGTCAGATAAAACTTTATCCAACGAGACTAGAAAATTTGAGGGATCTAGAAAAGCATAGGGTCTGTATAAAGCTAATATAACTAAATCACAGCCAATATATATAAGCAAACAGTTTGCTTCGTCAATATGAAATTCAACGATTTTTACATCTTTTATTGTGTTTTTATAATAAACTATAACCCCGTCGTTTTGATTAAAGTTACACGAAGTTGAATGGGAGCAGTAGCCATCCAGATTTGGAATAAGAGGATTACAAGATAGCCAACATTCAGAGAAAATAATAAGATCACACGATACTTTTACTCGTTCTAGTAAGGTTACAAGTCCCAAAAAATTCGCCTTGATGCTACGTATATTTTGTGATAATATTGTAAGGTTAAGATGATTATTATCAGAAGACAGTAAGTGGGAGCAATCCTCAGGGGAGCAAGATATAGCTTCACAAAAGGAGGTGTCGTCCAAATTATTTATGTAGTCATTAATCGCCGCGAATTTGAAATAAAAATATACACAATGTATCTACAACAAAAACCTCAAGCCAAGACGCAATAATTTTAATCAAAATAAATAATGTAAATCGATATACAATATAAGTTTTAGTTAGCGGTGTATTATAAATGGTTTTAATTTTACGATCCTTAAAAAATAATACCATATACGTTACATAAGTGTCAAACACAGTAAAAAAGCAGATGAGCATTAGGCCGGAATAAAAATTTGTCACCAGAAAACAATAATTAATCCTTAGTGAGTTTATGACGGAAATTTGGTAAAATGCAATTTGTGTGTCAAATAAATAATTTGGACATAAAATTAAGTTATTCGAGTAAGATGAATAAATACTCACAAACAGGTCCAATAACTTAGATCGATAGATTTTTAACATAAACTGTTTCAAGTTATAAGTATAGTTTAAGTCATTTTCTGGTACCAAAAATCTAGTGAAACGACATATATCTTTATGTAACTGAGCTTTGAATAAAAAATGATAAATGAGGTTATAACTTGACTTACCAGAAATATCATGATTTATAAAATTAAATCTCAAGGCCCCGTAACCGTCGAACACACATGATGAAGATGACTGAATTTTAATTTCCACCAAACACAAAGCAATTGAAAAATCTATAATTATTGTATTTAGTATCAAATAAAAATCCATAATTAACTTCGTTGATTTTTTGCCAAACATATTATACCACAGTATTAGTGAAGAGACCGAAATCTGTTTTAGATGTTTAACAAACTGCAATTCAAATAAATGATTTAATAAGACTTTAGTGTAATATATATGTAATGTCACCACAAAACTATTGAAGGCTATAAAGGCTACAAATAATATTATAATGCACTCAAACTGTAATGTTAAACGCTTGTTTTGAATGATGAAGAAATTTATAATTTTACGATTTGTGTAGTTAAACATGGTAATTGTATCTTCTGTAATTGCAATAGGGTACGGAATGTAATAAGTAACTGTGTGAGTTAGTGCGGGTAGACGTAAAATACTTTTACAATGTTGAAAGATTGTGGTAAGGATTTGGATACACTGAGAAAAGTACATTAAAAATATATCAAAGACTTTAAAATACATTATTGGAAAACTAAACACTACAAATGTAAATTGGCACAAGTGATATAGTCAGGTTGACTTTAACTTTAACAAATAACACACACAATAATTACTGCCAGATTCTAATAGATGGCAATGTTTTCTATTTCATAATTTTACTGAATAAATTACGGAATAAAATGAATTACATATATATATATATTATATTACATTATGGATGGCAATAAATCAGTGTAATATGAAATAAAAAAATGTTGTGTGGTTTTATGAAACCACGGTAAAAGTGAAACTTAGGCACAAAATTATCGTATTTGTACGATAATTATCGTACGGTTCGACCGTCACGCGACATGCGCTACACAGAGCAAAAAGTTTCAGACGATGTAATAAAAGTAGTTTCACTTTAACAAGAAAAACATTTATTTTAGTATTATTATTTTACAAAGTCAGTTAAACTTTAAGTAATACAATTAATACAATCAGTAATCAAAGTTTACTATTGGCACTATTGGTAGAGTTTTTTCAGAAAACAAAGTGCCCGCGTGCGGGCGACCTCCGGCATCGTTCATTGGGTGCGGTTTTTTGAATTGTTTGATTTCTCGATTGTTTTATAATCGGCGATACCGATATATCGGTCGATATAATCGGTATATCGGTATCGGTAACGTTACATCCCTAATCTATATAATATGTATATAAAACTCAAAGGTTATGATAAAAAAAAAAAAAAAAAAGGTGACTGATATAGTGATCTATCAACGCACAGCCCAAACCACTGGACGTATCGGGCTGAAATTTGGCATGCAGGTAGATGTTAGGACGTAGGCATCCGCTAAGAAAAGATTTCGCGAAAGTCTTGCCGCTTGCGGGAACGGGGAAAAACGGGGATGCACGTACAAAGTCGTGGGCGGAAGCTACTTTTAACTATAATCTATCACTGAACGTGCGCCAGGAGCTCGAGCTGGTGAAAGCCGAAGCCAAGACTGCTGACACTGCTGACACTTGCTGCACTGCCTTCAGAAAACCGCGCCACCTGTACTGGTCTTCGCGGAGAGGAAGCAGCACGTGGACGCTATACACGAGTATCTGCTGCTGAAGGGTGAGTGGTCTTCTCGGTGAAGGTGCGGTCTACTGGGTCTACTCGAAGATGCGGTCTACTTGGTCTACTCGGTAAGAGGTATGGTCTACTTGGACTAATCGGTGAATGTGCGGTCTACTTGGTCTACTCGGTCTAATAGGTATGGTCTACTCGAAGGAGTGGTCTAATTGGTCTACTCGGTAATAGGTATGGTCTACTCGAAGGAGCGGTCTTATTGGTCTACTCAGTAATAGGTTTGGTCTACTCGAATGTGCGGTCTACTTGGTCTACTCGGTAATAGGTTTGGTCTACTCTAATGTGCGGTCTACTTGGTCTACTCGGTAATAGGTATGGTCTACTCGAAGGAGCGGTCTTATTGGTCTACTCAGTAATAGGTTTGGTCTACTCGAATGTGCGGTCTACTTGGTCTACTCGGTAATAGGTTTGATCTACTCTAATGTGCGGTCTACTTGGTCTACTCGGTAATAGGTATGGTCTACTCGAAGGAGCGGTCTTATTGGTCTACTCAGTAATAGGTTTGGTCTACTCGAATGTGCGGTCTACTTGGTCTACTCGGTAATAGGTTTGGTCTACTCGAATGTGCGGTCTACTTGGTCTACTCGGTAATAGGTATGGTCTACTCGAAGGAGCGGTCTACTTGGTCTACTCGGAAATTGATGTAGTCTACTCGGAAATTTGTGTGGTGTGGTGAGGTCATGGCGACATATCCAAGGGTGTGGTTTTATGAAACCATGGTAAAAGTGAAACTGTTCGAACGGTTCCGAACACTGCACTGCTTTGTGTAGCGCATGTCGCGTGCCGAGTAGGTATACCTACTCGGCAGCCGCGATACACGCGACATGCGCTACACAGACCAAAAAGTTTGAGGCGATGTAATAAAAGTTTCACTTTAAAAATGCACTTTTCATTTTTTATGTTAATTTATAATGTTGCGAAAAAGCTTTAGTTATTTAAATAATTAAAACTAGTGGCGCCATCTACATTAATATCCTGTATCATTTATTATATATCAGCGACATCTAGTGGAGACTAGAAGAATTGAAATTTATAATGACTACAGCCTCCTTCTAATAGATGGCGCTGTATTAAATTTCAATATTATACAATTTATGAAATTATTTAATGCTGTACTGGCACTATAAATCTCTAAAAAAATGTATAGGCTCTACTTTAAATTTTATTGATGGTTATTTACATATTGATTTAGGCTCTGCAAACTTATAATATTATCACAATATAATATACAACTACTAGCGCCATCTACATCTCTATATCAGATTAATTATGTTTTATTACTGTGACATCTAGCGATGACTAGTAGTAACTAATTGCATAAGAATTACTGCTAGATTCTAATAGATGGCGTTGTTTTCTATTTATTAAAAGTACTGAATTTACGGAATAAAATGTAAACATTACAATATCCAGGATGGCAAAAATCTATGCAATATTAAATAAAAAATGCACTTTTCATTTTTTATGTTAATTATAATGTTGCTTCAGCGAAAAAGCTTTAGTTATTTAAATAATTAAACCTAGTGGCGCCATCTACATTAAGAACCTGTATCATTTATATTATATCAGTGACATCTAGTGAAGACTAGAAGAATAGAAATTTATAATGACTACAGCCTCCTTCTAATAGATGGCGCTGTATTTAATTTCAACATTATACAATCCATGAAATATTTTAAAATTGTATAAAATTGTGAGACCTTAACGGAGACCTATCGATTAAGGTCATTTGTACACCTGAGAGCTACTTTTTTATTCATCCGAATATATTTAGAAAATATAATTTATTTTAACATTTTAAATTTTGTCAACATTCAATCTAAGAAATGTTTGAACGCGACCGTATTACTTCATCATCTGACTGCTGACATTTGTCCACACGTCATCGCTGATGTTACAAAGTGTGTTCCAACACGACATCTTAAAAGCATGATGCATAAAAGATTAATCTTAGCAAGAACATTAAATAAATATTTTAGTACTTATTTAGATTAACTAGAGCAATTTATACATATTTCTATGTTTATCATCTTAAATGAAATAATTTTTCAATTAATATAAATAATTGAAACTTGATGCCCTTCACTTTTGACGTTTACTGTTTACCACAATTAGAACGTACCGCACATTTCATTACGCTACGTGGAGGACAGTACAACCACTGTTCTAGTTTTAATCGAATTTTTGTTAGAAAATTAACTCAAAAGACTGCAAAATGGTCACAAAATATTTGTTCACAATTCTGGCTATTGCCGCCAGCTCAACTTTAGCGCAAAGCTGCCAAAATCCCCAAGTAGAAGCGGCTTCTTTCACAAGTTTGGATGCGACGGTGGTAACACAAATAGCTTATATCACAGAATTTACGCTGAAATGTGATAATCCTCTGCCAGAAAACTATGCTTTGTACGCCGAAGTTGATGGAAAATCTTTAACTGCAGCTCGTATCGGCGATAACAAGTATCAGGTTAGTCAAAATTTTGTTTAATTGAATCGTAAGTGCAGAATAGAAAGTTAACAATTTCTGGTTACCGTCTTTCGGTTTTTATATTTTATGAATCGCTCTTAGCAAAAATAATCGATCTAAGATATAAGAAGGTTATTTTTATGTCTTTTATTAAACGAATGTATCACAATTAGTAGTTCAACACAGTAACTTGATTTCGTAAAAAATGAAAATAAAAAAATGAAATAGGTTTTGCAGCCTGCAGGTACCCATTACTTTGTTTTAAGCAAATATAAAGTATATATTTAACTTTGTAAGTTATTTGATCTCTTGATCTTGTTAAAATGTCTATATCTCTTTTACATTTTGATGTATTTATCTTATCAAGTTGTTTAATAAACACAATTTTAAATAATTTATCAATGTCACAAAAATATATTTAAAGTATTAATAGAATAACTATTGTATATAGTTGACTGTTTATAATATAAGTAACAACTTTTACTTATTATAGAAAGAGGTTTCTGGCTATTACACTTTCTCGTAATAACACGTCATAAAATGTAATGTATGTTTTTGTTTTTATTTATTTACAAGCTTGCCGCCCGCGGCTTCGCCTGCTTTGTCTAAAACATAATAAATTAATTATAAACTCAAACCTTCCTCTTGAATCACTCTATCTATTAAAAAAAACCGCATCAAAATCTGTTGCGTAGTTTTAAAGATTTAAGCATACATATGGACAGAGAAAGATACTTTGTTTTATAATATGTAGTGATGATGACACTTCATTGTACATGTAAGAGAAATTTAAAATATCTGATTACATATTATTGAAAAGTGTACAATAGGCGGCCTTATTGCTTAAAAGCAATCTCTTCCAGGCAACCATAGCTTATAGTGTATGCTTATAGTTATAGCGTAATGCTTGTATTTATATTATTACTAGCTATCTAATTGACTCATGATAAAGATTACTGAGGAGTAAATAATTTATGAAAATCGATTTGTGAAATAGATTTACAATGTATATCCAATTTATTTATTTAGAATTAAAAAAAAATTCTTACCCATTTAAAAAAAAAATTCGGATTTTTAACTGAATTAATAGAATTGGACCACAACTTTGCTTTTACTTTCTATAAGTTCCATGTCCCAAACACAATGCATGTATTGCAATTTGCAATTGTTAACATAATAAGATTAACGATTCCATAGTATAAAAATTACAATTTTCATATATTATCAATTACATTTTCCAGGTATCCTGGACAGAAGAGCCCTCCAAGGCTCGTGCGGGAGTCCACGAGATCCACATCATGGACGAGGAGGGCTTCGCGTCCCTCCGTCGCGCGAGACGAAGCGACCCCGCTGCTAGCGTCGCTCCTCTGTTGGCTATTCAGTTGAACCACCCGGGAAGTGAGTATATTTACGAATCTATTTATAATTAAACTAGGTGCTACTGCCCGGGTTTACCTGGGATATAAAAATCATAAAATATAGCCAATGTTCATTAGGGATAATGTAAAATTCTAATGGAAAAATATTTTTTTAAATGTGTTCAAATAATCAAATATTTACTCTATAATGGTAGTGTAGATATTTTTGAAGTAATTTATCGTACAGAAAAACGAAAATTCTGCCCGCATAGTCTAAGATATCTTAGTCTCCGTTCTCATGAGATTTCTGGGATAAAACCTATCCTGTGTTATTTTTATGTAAGTGACTATTACAACAACAGAAACATGCTGATTTTGTATACAATAGCTGGTAAATTCACTTTGACACAAAACACTTTAAATTGTATTTTAGTCATCCATTATGAACAATGCTATAGAAAAGCATTTTCAATTGAAAAACGCTTTTGATAAAATTTATAAAACAACTTGCATTAGCTATTTTTCTACACAAAAATGAAACCAAATCAAATTCATAATCTATTTACTACCAGAATTGCAGAAAGACGCGAAAGTTTGAATCCCGCCTTGTGATCAAAATTTTTACTATCCATTCTATCTAACCTTTTATAATTCGTCTAAACAGAGTTATTTTTAAATGTTTTATTAATTTTCAGGTTACTCCGGTCCCTGGGTGAACTCTGAAGTCCTCGCTACAGTGCTGTCCGTCGTCGTAGCGTACACAGCTCTCCGTAACAAGGGAAACATTTTAGCGTAATTGTTAATTATTTGTAGATAATAAATTTCTAATTTATGTACATGTTGTTTTATTTTACGCCATGAAATCTAAAAAGTTTGTCTTATATTTTACTGATTGTTATATGAATCTGGGTTAAACCAAAAACGAAAAAATATTGTGTGGAAACATTTTTCTAAATCAGTAGAGTAATAAGATACAACAATAATTTAAAACCAGTGTAAATTGCATAAAAATTATTTCATTTCTATTTCTCAAGTAACTAAAAAAAGTGAGCTATAATCTTTTCGATTTTGTACACATTGTAAATAATAAAAAATTATTACTAAATTAAAATTGGATTTAAAGATTAATAAATAAAAGACCAAATTATTGATTTACGATTTATTTAACAGGCAACTCATCCCCCCAATTACTCGATCTAGCACATCTGTACGTAGTTTGATCAAATTTACTCTTTGAAAATATAATTTCCTTCAATTCCCCTTCTTTCGTACATAATCTACAAATAGTGTGTCCAGATCGTACTAAAGGAGCTCTAACAATTCTTGGCCATTGGGGATCGTTAGCTGGCCGTTCACCTTTCCTTAAAATTACGTAACTAAATAGTTCTCCGAACAATTCAACTTTCGTCGGATAACCCAATGATTCGTACTTCATCAGAAAATTGCATGGAGTCTTTTGTTCGAGGAATCGTGGACAGATTTGGTCATTTGGACAGGGAGCAAAAACGTGTCCCTTGTTTTGTTCATCCGTTATGCTTAGAACAAATTCTCTAGCTTCATTGATTACTCGGAACCCAGCGTTTGTACCTTGTTCAATTAAAATGAGAAAATCTTCAGTTTTATTCCAAAGCTTTTGTATAGTTTCCAATCGGCTTTTCATACTCGGTAGTTCAAAAAATGAAAATGCTGATAATACTATATTGTACTTAATATCTGATGATGCGGGAAGGAACTGTCGTTGGAAGTAAGCTTTGTACGGCATTTCTACATTATCTTTACCATGACAAAGTAACAATCTGGCAAGGTCGTTCATATGTATTGAAGTGTCGACGGTGAAATATTCGAAGATATCACCAGGCCATACGGTGTTTACTGCCCAGGTACCTGTCCCTACTCCTGAACCAAAGTCGAAGAAGCTTCTAGGCTTATAATCTGGTAGTTTGCGTTTTATTTCATCAAGAACTCTTAATAGTACAGCATATTCAGGCGCGGCTCTGGCTAGCAAATACTGTAAGCATGTAGGCTTATCATATGATATATTTCCCCAAGAATACACGTTTTTCTTCAATATATTGAACACTTTGCTTTGAATGTGTTTGTCGTGTTTGTACTTTTCGTCTTCAGTCAACTCTTGGTTGTCTTGGTTCAGTTTGGAGTAATAATTTTCAGAAACGCTATTGTAGATTTTCGCAGTTTTTACTTGAATTTCTCCGTCTTCCGGTGGTAGATGACGCGAGTTTAGGTAATTAGCTAATTTTTCACTTTCTTCTAAGTACATTTTGGAACCATTATCGTCTAAAACGATTTTAATTGCTTTTTGAATAACAGGAGGTATTGTGGCCACTTTGACTTTCGTTCTTCCAGGGTGGTTTCGCGGCTTATATTGTTTTGATTCAAAACCATCTCTGATATTTGCATCAATTTCTACTTTTGTTGCATAATTAGCGCAAAACGCGGATAACTGCGAATATCTTAATCTTCTAAACATTTTTATTATTGTTTACTTAATCATAACCTCAAAATACTGGATTTGACGTTTGGAAATTATATAGCAAAGAGTTTATATAGGCTGGTTTCAGAGCTTGACCGACCGTCAGTGCGTACCGTCGGTCCTGACGATACGCATTTCCTTATACATAGTTACTATACTCTTTGATACGCATCAACAATTGTATGACTATGACACTAATGCGCATGACAATACGCGTGCACGCGTATGGTCGGTCTAGCTATGAAAGGTTTTATGAATTTTCAAACATATGACAAGCGCGACTGACGTACGCACTGACGGTCGGCACACGGTCGGTCTAGCTTGGTCTAGCTCTGCAACCAGCAACCAGCCTAAGAGCATTTTCACATTGTCCGGTCCGATATCGGATATCGGGCGCCGATAGCCGATATCCGATATCGGAGGCTAAGTAAAATGTATGATTTAGGTACCTGTCTTTCACATTGTCCGGTCCGATATCGGATATCGGAGCCAACACCGATATTCCCGTGAACTATCGGACGATAATGTTCAGTGTTACCAACTCAATTTTCGAAAAGGTAGTATACCAACAGCAAAAAAAGCACTAGTTTGTGTACATTCAGTCATTTCTAGGCGCTAAATGTAAAAAAAAATCCTTACTTAACACTACGTACCAAGTACTTACCACAACGTACCAAGTACTTACCATTATGTACCAAGTACTTACCCTTATGTACCAAGTACTTACCCTTATGTACCAAGTACTTACCATTATGTACCAAGAACTTACCACTATGTACCAGGTACTTACCACTATGTACCAAGTACTTACCATTGTGTACCAAGTACTTACCACTATATACCAAGTACTTACCATTATGTACCAAGTACTTACCATTATGTACAAAGTACTTACCACTACGTACCAAGTACTTACCATTATGTACCAAGTACTTACCATTATGTACCAAGTACTTACCACTTTGTACCAAGTACTTACCATTATGTACCAAGTACTTACCCTTATGTACCAAGTACTTACCATTATGTACCAAGTACTTACCACTATGTACCAGGTACTTACCACTATGTACCAAGTACTTACCATTATGTACCAAGTTCTTACCACTATATACCAAGTACTTACCATTATGTACCAAGTACTTACCATTATGTACCAAGTACTTACCACTACGTACCAAGTACTTACCATTATGTACCAAGTACTTACCATTATGTACCAAGTACTTACCACTTTGTTCCAAGTACTTACCATTATGTACCAAGTACTTACCATTATGTACCAAGTACTTACCACTATGTACCAGGTACTTACCACTATGTACCAGGTACTTACCACTATGTACCAGGTACTTACCACTATGTACCAAGTACTTACCATTATGTACCAAGTACTTACCATTATGTACCAAGTACTTACCACTACGTACCAAGTACTTACCATTATGTACCAAGCAGAGATGTAACGGAGCTTCGATTCCGGTTCCGTTAAGTCGGAACTTCCGATTATTATTACACTTTCGGTTCCGATACTTTTGTATCGGATGTTAATCGGAGGTCGAACGAAACAAAGCGGGCGGCGCGCGACGGCCTGTGCCGAACAGGTTCATTCATGTCGCGCGGGGAATCCCCCGACCCCCACTACGTGCACTCTATCATCAATTATTTTTTCACTTGTTATTATTTGTTACGCCCAGACACGTTTATAGGTTATAGATAATTGTTTTGATTTTTGCGGCTTATTATCAATGAAAGTGATCTGTTTTTGTGTGGGATAATGAAACCTAAGTCCAGTTGTACAAAATTCCAGCCCCTACAATCAATTGCCCGGCAATATTTGTCATGTCCACCGGGCTCGGTAGCTAGCGAACAACTTTTTAGTGGTGCTGGCCTAATTTACGACTCTTTAAGAAATAGATTGGATGGGGACAAAGCATCAAAGCTTTTGTTCATAAAGTACAATACATTACTTTTGGAGTCCATTTTGATTTACTTTGCTTTAGCTATTGTTCATTTATTGTAATGTCACCAAATGTAACACGCTACTTTGGGTTTTAATTTTAATTAAACTTTAAATTCATTAATTTTATCTTTTGTTCATTTGGAATTATGCCAATTTTTTTTCACAGTAATTGTTTTTTATTTTATATTTTATAATAAAAAATAAAAATGAAAAGAATTGACTATAAAACATGTTTTATTTGTCCTTAAGCAAACTGACCCTGCCTCCGATTTCGATTCCGATTCCGATAAACCAAATTTGAAAACTCCGATTCCGATTTCGGTTCCGATAAAACTACCTCCGTTACATCCCTGGTACCAAGTACTTACCATTATGTACCAAGTACTTACCATTATGTACCAAGTACTTACCATTATGTACCAAGTACTTACCATTATGTACCAAGTACTTACCACTATGTACCAGGTACTTACCATTATGTACCAAGTACTTACCAGTTACCACTATATGTATATACCAAGTACTTACCATTATGTACCAAGTACTTACGATTATGTACCAAGTACTTACCACTACGTACCAAGTACTTACCATTATGTACCAAGTACTTACCATTATGTACCAAGTACTTACCATTATGTACCAAGTACTAACCACTATGTTCCAAGTACTTACCACTACGTACTAAGTACTTACCACTATGTACCAAGTACTTACCACTTTGTACCAAGTACTTACCCTTATGTACCAAGTACTTACCACAACGTACCAAGTACTTACCACTACGTACCAAGTACTTACCATTATGTACCAAGTACTTACCATTATGTACCAAGTACTTACCACTATGTACCAAGTACTTACCACTATGTACCAGGTACTTACCATTATGTACTAAGTACTTACCACTATATACCAAGTACTTACCATTATGAACCAAGTACTTACCATTATGTACCAAGTACTCACCACTACGTACCAAGTACTTACCATTATGTACCAAGTACTTACCATTATATACCAAGTACTTACCACTTTGTACCAAGTACTTACCATTATGTACCAAGTACTTACCCTTATGTACCAAGTACTTACCATTATGTACCAAGTACTTACCACTATGTACCAGGTACTTACCACTATGTACCAAGTACTTACCATTATGTACCAAGTTCTTACCACTATATACCAAGTACTTACCATTATGTACCAAGTACTTACCATTATGTACCAAGTACTTACCATTATGTACCAAGTACTTACTATTATGTACCAAGTACTTACCATTATGTACCAAGTACTTACCACTATGTACCAGGTACTTACCATTATGTACCAAGTACTTACCACTATATACCAAGTACTTACCATTATGTACCAAGTACTTACCATTATGTACCAAGTACTTACCACTACGTACCAAGTATGTACCAACTCTATACTCATAGTGGTAAGTACTTGGTACATAATGGTAAGTACTTGGTACATAATGGTAAGTACTTGGTACATAATGGTAAGTACTTGGTATATAGTGGTTAGTACTTGGTACATAATGGTAAGTACCTGGTACGTAGTGGTAAGTACTTGGTACATAATGGTAAGAACTTGGTACATAAAGGTAAGTACTTGGTATATAGTGGTAAGTACTTGGTACATAATGGTATGTACCTGGTACATAGTGGTAAGTACTTGGTACATAATGGTAAGTACTTGGTACATAATGGTAAGTACTTGGTACATAATGGTAAGTACTTGGTACATAATGGTAAGTACTTGGTACATAATGGTAAGTACTTGGTATATAGTGGTTAGTACTTGGTACATAATGGTAAGTACCTGGTACGTAGTGGTAAGTACTTGGTACATAATGGTAAGTACTTGGTACATAAAGGTAAGTACTTGGTATATAGTGGTAAGTACTTGGTACATAATGGTAAGTACCTGGTACATAGTGGTAAGTACTTGGTACATAATGGTAAGTACTTGGTACATAATGGTAAGTACTTGGTACATAATGGTAAGTACTTGGTACATAATGGTAAGTACTTGGTACGTAGTGGTAAGTACTTGGTACATAATGGTAAGTACTTGGTACATAATGGTAAGTACTTGGTATATAGTGGTAAGTACTTGGTACATAATGGTAAGTACCTGGTACATAGTGGTAAGTATTTGGTACATAATGGTAAGTACTTGGTACATAATGGTAAGTACTTGGTACATAATGGTAAGTACTTGGTACATAATGGTAAGTACTTGGTACATAATGGTAAGTACTTGGTACATAATGGTAAGTACTTGGTACGTAGTGGTAAGTACTTGGTACATAATGGTAAGTACTTGGTACATAATGGTAAGTACTTGGTACATAGTGGTAAGTACCTGGTACATCATGGTAAGTACTTGGTACATAATGGTAAGTACTTGGTACATAATGGTAAGTACTTGGTACAAAGTGGTAAGTACTTGGTACATAATGGTAAGTACTTGGTATATAGTGGTAAGTTCTTGGTACATAATTGTAAGTACTTGGTACATAGTGGTAAGTACCTGGTACATAGTGGTAAGTACTTGGTACATAAGGGTAAGTACTTGGTACATAATGGTAAGTACTTGGTACAAAGTGGTAAGTACTTGGTACATAATGGTAAGTACTTGGTACATAAAGGTAAGTACTTGGTACGTAGTGGTAAGTACTTGGTACATAATGGTAAGTACTTGGTACATAATAGTAAGTACTTGGTATATAGTGGTAAGTACTTGGTACATAAGGGTAAGTACTTGGTACATAATGGTAAGTACCTGGTACATAGTGGTAAGTACTTGGTACATAATGGTAAGTACCTGGTACATAGTGGTAAGTACTTGGTACGTAGTGGTACTTGGTACATAGGGGTAAGTACTTGGTACATAGTGGTTAAAGTACTTGGTACATAGTGGTAAGTACTTGGTACATAGGGGTAAGTACTTGGTACATAGTGGTTAAAGTACTTGGTACATAATGGTAAGTACTTGGTACATAGTGGTAAGTACTTGGTACATAGTGGTAAGTACTTGGTACATAGTGGTAAGTACTTGGTACATAGTGGTAAGAACTTGGTACATAGTGGTAAGTACTTGGTACATAGTGGTAAGTACTTGGTACATAGTGGTAAGTACTTGGTACATAGTGGTAAGTACTTGGTAGTTGGTTTTATCAGATAAAATCAGTCAATAAGGATATTGACTGGTTCAGGGTTTTGACTGTAGCATATATAATTAAGTTATTAACCTTTTAAACAATTTTAGCTGGGTTTAAAAATAAATACTTAATAGATTTAGCCAATAAATCTTTATTCTTTAAAATGTAAGTGTACTTACAAACATTAATTCAGTTTACAAATATTATGAAATAAAACCACTTTATATAACTAAATCATTTACTAAACAAATATAACAATAAATAAATAACAATATAACTTATTTCCCTAGTTTTGCCTGCATTTCTTCTTGTTTGTGTTTTGTTATACAATCCCTGAAATCATTAACCTCTGTCTGACATTGCCTCCAGTCTTTGGTAGTTGCTATACATTCCTGTAAACAAAAACATACATATAAAAAAACTAGCTGTGCCCCCCGTTTTTACCCCCATTACTCCGCTCCTGTTGGTCTTAGCATGATGATATATAGCCTATAGTCTTCCTCGATAAATGGGCTATCTAACACCGAAATAATTTTTCAAATCGGACCAGTAGTTCCTGAGATTAGCGCGTTCAAACAAACAAACTCTTCAGAAAACCGCAGGGCACAGCTAGTAAATTATATACTAAAACCTTGCTCTTGAATCTCTATCTATTAAAAAACACCTCATCAAAATCCGTTGCGTAGTTTTAAAGATTTAAGCATACAAAGGGACATAGGGACAGAGAAAGCGACTTTGTTTTATACTATGTAGTGATTAAATCAATAATATTTGTCCAAGCCATTAAGGCTAGTAGGTACATGAAGGGCTAAACCATCCTCTATGTTAATATTTCGTATGTTCAAACGATGTTATATCCTGCTTGAATATTAACCGGCTAGTAGGTACATGAAGGGCTAAACCATCCTCTATGTTAATATTTCGTATGTTCAAACGATGTTATATCCTGCTTGAATATTAACCAAAAGAAATGTACTTTACCTTTAACTAACGAGTCAATGAATTAGAATATAATTCATAGGTCCATAATAAGAGACTTCACTTATAATTTGACTTCATTTCACAATTATTATTGTCTAAGGAAAACTAAATAATAATTTACCTGAACTTTATAATGTAAATCTAAACAACCAGCCTTCTTCAACATGGTTTCCACGGGGTCATCTTCATTATCGATCTTTTCGCGTGGTTTTATCGTCATTATAAATTTCTTACAAATAGTATTAATCAATTTCCTCTATATTTACAAACATAACCTAACAACTTTTGCTTTTCGCCGTTCGGCAACAATTTTTTTCTTCATTTGACATCTGACAGTTGACATTTTTATTTATTTTTGTCATCTGGCAACATACAGCCACATCTAATGCTAAAAATGCGAAAGTATCTCTGTCTGTCTGTCTGTCTGTTACTCAATCACGCCTTAACTAATGAACCAATTTGCATGAAATTTTGTATAGAGATATTTTGATACCCAAGAAAGGACATAGGATAGGTTTTATCCCGGAAATCCCACGGGAACGGGAACTATGCGGGTTTTTCTTTGAATGCGCGGGCGATGCCGTGGGTGGAAAGCTAGTAACACACAATCTTCTTGCACATAATGGGCAGTCTTCACAATGGGCAGTGTTGGGCGAGTAGAGGCAATTACGATAGTGTAGTGTTGAGTTATAGAGGACCAATGTAGATCGATCATTTTATATGCTTATTCATAATCACTGTGGTGGTCGCAAACACCGGTGATCATTTGTTGGGCCAACGCGAACGCTGCCCATTGTAGAGAGGTCAGAGGGCCCATTTTACATTTTCTGCAATACGCTAATCCACCATGAGTGTAGAAGCACAAATAGGTTAGAACATAAAGTAAAGTAATCAAATCAAATCAAATCTGTTTATTTGCGATATAAAACTACCTAATATCCTTTTCCTTACAAATATTAGGTATAAATACGAAAGTGTGTTTGATAGTTTGATAATTTATATTTCTTTAACGTAGCGACTAGCGACGGAGCGACTTTTTGCTATGATTTCTGCTGCTGGAAATAGTGGCTTTATTAACTACTTACCTAGATAACTTTTTACTACGATGAAACATCTCATTTTTATTAGAATTTTGAATCCGTTTGACCATGGCCAGTTGGAAAGCCGTCGCGCCGGCCGTGGAAAGCTATTACGATTTAAATCAACACTATCCTTAAACATTGTAAGGGAAAGGAAGAGGAATATATCGCAAAGAAACGTCTACACCATTTAGAAAGCTTAGCCGTTTGCAGCATGTTCAATGTCAGGTCGGGTTCAAGTAGGCGACGTTGATATCTCACTACTTCTCGTTTACCTAACTATTTTTTTTATAAGTAAATGTTGAAATTCCCGGAACTTTCGGTGCCTTTTTTAAACACTACTGTCAGCGCCATCTTAAACATTTATCCCTTTTTTATACACAGTAATATCGTTCAATTAATTAATGTGTATAAAAAGTGTTCATTTAATTACTATTCATTGTCTCTACACACATAATATTAAGGTCAATGTTTCACATGACACATCCTTAAATTCGTTATCATATAAAGGGCTTATGTATGACTCTGCAGTTTCTACAGTGTAGTTTTCCCCTTTTTGACTAACTGTGAAAACCATATTTGCGTAGACTATTCGTATTATTTTGAAATGTTTCAAAGACAAGGTTTATAAAATAACTAGATTTCCGCCCGCGGCTTCGCCCGCGTTTGCAAAGGAAAACCCACATAGTTCCCGTTCCCGTGGGATTTCCGGGATGAAAACTATCCTATGTGTTAATCCAAGTTACCCTCTATATGTGTGCTAAATTTCATTGTAATCGGTTCAGTAGTTTTTACGTGAAAGAGTAACAAACATCCATACATCCATACTTACAAACTTTCGCCTTTATAATATACTAGCTTTCCGCCCGCGGCTTCGCGCGCGTTTTCAAAGAAAAACCCGCATAGTTCCCGTTCCCGTAGGATTTCCGGGATGAAACCTATCCTATGTGTTAATCCAAGTTACCCTCTATATGTGTGCTAAATTTCATTCAAATCCATTCAGTAGTTTTTACGTGAAAGAGTAACAAACATCCATACATCCATACAAACTTTCGCATTTATAATATTAGTAGGATAAAATAATATTTTTTCCTAGTTTGGCCTGAACACTAATAAGATGTAGTGGGCACAAATAGAATGATTAAATAAATATATTATTTACAGTATACCGTTTATTACCGGTATACCGACATACCGTTATAGCATGAAATAATATTATGTCGTTATTTTCACTGAAAAGCTTATGTACCTTCGGGAAGGTCTCTACCAAAGTCTCTACTGTCATAATATAAAATGATGCATACAATACAAATAGTACCCATGGGTACTACAACATGTTGTACCCTTTCTGGGCTTCCAAAAAGGTAAATTACTAAAATTTTAATAACTATTTATAAAAGCTGTTTTATTCGCACACATTTTACGCGGCTAAAAATAATCTTAGCTCTTTGTCTTGTACTCTCGGTGACTAAAGCTATAGAGAGACAAAACATTTTATTAAAATAAACAGAAGGTTTTATTTCGAAGATCAGTACAAATATCGCACAAATAAAAATATTTTTTCTATTACTTAGTCACAATTTTTTACATAATCTGTAATGTTGAGTGTTCTATAATAAAAAGTTTTTAAAGAGCACTTATGGATACCTTATCTTACGTTATCATATGTTTAATGTTTACAATACCTTTGGAAGTCTATCGTCTTTTATTTGCAATATATTTTTTATTAAGAATCTTTGTCCTGTAATTATCTGACTCATGGGCGTAGCCACGGTGGGGCAGGGTGGGGCGCTTGCCCCACCCAGGCTTTGACCTGGAAGGTACCTAACCAAATCTAAAAATTGAATTATCCAGGTACTAACTACTAAGCTTAATATCCGTAAGAAAATTCACACTCGATTCTCGAAAGTCGACAGTCGACACAGAAAATGAGACCAAAACATTAGTATTATTTACCTCTACAATGACTGATTAACAAATAATTGTCATACGCCCAGCGACCAAACGGCTGAAGATAGGGACACATTTTGGATCTATTTCGTGATGTGGTAGGTGAACAATAAGGTGCTTTGAATAAGAATAATTCGAACAACGAATTACACACGAAAAAAGAAAATAGCTGAGGCTTCTATGTTACATAAACTGTAAGAAAAATGAGTGTAGTACAGTTAGTTACCCCACTATTTTATCCAATTTCAATTTTGTTTTAAGTTTCACGTTCTAAAGAACGTGTCACGTTCTAAAGAACGTGTCACGTGAGTTACAACTCTAAAAAATATGGACCTTAGAAAAAAAAAACTTTCAGAAAATATTAAACACAGAATAAAGTGAGAGTTATAAAAAAGTTTTCAAGATAAAGAAGATGCCATCGCAAATGCCATCGCAAATGCGTTCGCAAGCGCGTTCGCAAGCGCGTTCGCAAGCGCGTTCGCAAGCGCGTTCGCAAGCGCGTTCGCAGGCGCGTTCGCAGGCGCGTTCGCGACGCGTTCGCACTTCGCAGGCGCGTTCGCAGGCGCGTTCGCAGGCGCGTTCGCAGGCGCGTTCGCAGGCGCGTTCGCAGGCGCGTTCGCAAGAGCGTTCGCAGGCGCGTTCGCAGGCGCGTTCGCAAGCGCGTTTGCAAGAGCGTTCGCAGGCGCGTTCGCAGGCGCGTTCGCAGGCGCGTTCGCAGGCGCGTTCGCAGGCGCGTTCGCACTTCGCAGGCGCGTTCGCAGGCGCGTTCGCAGGCGCGTTCGCAGGCGCGTTCGCAGGCGCGTTCGCACTTCGCAGGCGCGTTCGCAGGCGCGTTCGCAGGCGCGTTCGCAGGCGCGTTCGCAGGCGCGTTCGCAGGCGCGTTCGCAGGCGCGTTCGCAGGCGCGTTCGCAGGCGCGTTCGCAGGCGCGTTCGCAGGCGCGTTCGCAGGCGCGTTCGCAAGAGCGTTCGCAGGCGCGTTCGCAGGCGCGTTCGCAAGCGCGTTTGCAAGAGCGTTCGCAGGCGCGTTCGCAGGCGCGTTCGCAGGCGCGTTCGCACTTCGCAGGCGCGTTCGCAGGCGCGTTCGCAGGCGCGTTCGCAGGCGCGTTCGCACTTCGCAGGCGCGTTCGCAGGCGCGTTCGCAGGCGCGTTCGCAGGCGCGTTCGCAGGCGCGTTCGCAGGCGCGTTCGCAGGCGCGTTCGCAGGCGCGTTCGCAGGCGCGTTCGCAGGCGCGTTCGCAGGCGCGTTCGCAAGAGCGTTCGCAGGCGCGTTCGCAGGCGCGTTCGCAGGCGCGTTCGCAGGCGCGTTCGCAGGCGCGTTCGCAGGCGCGTTCGCAGGCGCGTTCGCACTTCGCAGGCGCGTTCGCAGGCGCGTTCGCAGGCGCGTTCGCAGGCGCGTTCGCAGGCGCGTTCGCAGGCGCGTTCGCAGGCGCGTTCGCAGGCGCGTTCGCAGGCGCGTTCGCAAATGCCTTCGCAAATGCCTTCGCAAATGCCTTCGCAAATGCCTTCGCAAATGCCTTCGCAAATGCCTTCGCAAATGCCTTCGCAAATGCCTTCGCAAATGCCTTCGCAAATGCCTTTGCAAATGCCTTCGCAAATGCCTTCGCAAATGCCGGCGGCACAGCCGCCGGCCGTGCCACCGGCATTTGAGGTTCGAAGACCTGGATATGACTTTGGGTACATACAGTTGCTAGTTACATATTATTTTTTTATTGTTGCCCCACCTTGAGCCCATGGCTAGCTACGCCCATGATCTGACTTTAGACTGAGCTAAAAACTAACAAGAAACTCGACACCTTGATACATTTATGGAAATGTAAACATAATTAATCTCGTAAAGGTGCTGGGTGCATAGTGTTGTATTCGATAGATTAGTGACTAAGCAGTGACGTAATCTCATTGGCCCATATATTAATAGTATTATATTATCTGTACTTAGGTATTTCTCAATAATTATCTCTATTTAATCGTTTAAAATTTGGAACTAAAGCGTACAATCTTGGAAATAAGCGAATTATTTAATTCTACATTTCATGACACTCGACGTGATTGTAATATAAAATGTTTTATATAAATATATTATACATAAAGGGCTATTAAAAGTATATTTGGAGCATTATAGAGCATACGAAAGCAAACATTGCAAGCGTGCTAGTATATGAAGACCTAATGTTTAAAAGCGATATCTTCCAGGCAAGCCGTGGTTTCTTCCTTTCAATATATAATTTAATATTAATGTTAAATAGTGAATTTTGATGCTTCGTTTTTTTGTTCATTTTTATTCGTAAAAGATTTTAGATTTATGTTCTTAACGGTTTTTATTTATTATGAAGTACCTAGTATTTACTATTGAATAATAATACGAGTGTTTACGGGTAAGTTTTCCTTAAATACCATATCTCTACCATATAGAGAAGGGAATGAATAGGAAATAATACCATAAGGAAGAAAATAATCAATCATTCAAACTAATACTACGTACTTAGTGAAATAATTTTATTATAAAACTGAATACACTTTTGTGCACGACTGTACGCTGAATCGTAAAACATGCATACGTCACAAACACCGTTAGGTCTTGATACAATAATTGTAGAGTTTAGTGTTTGCCGTTTGCTTGCCAGACAACGTTGGCGTGCTCAATCATGAAATACTGTGTTGTCTTGTTGATGTTGATAAGAATCGTGAACGAAGTGTATGGAGGTAAGTTTTTTAAATAATCTGTATCTTTTTTTCGCGCGCATGGCATACAGCCAGTGTCGATTTTGACAGTAAAGAAAGCGCGCGTTTTTTTATTCAAGCTAGGAAGTCAGGACAAAGAATTTTTTAATTTTCTATATTGTAGTTAACACACAAGTTAACATGACATATTTTTCTATATATTAGTAACTATTCTGAATAATTAGATACATTTTTAATTGATAACGATTGTTTACATTTAAAACAAAATCGGTGTAGGTGGAAAAATAATTGATATTTAATCAGGGTCTAATAATTAAACGATGTGGCTTTGAATAAAAAAGGGAAATTATTTCCACTATTTGTTTTTCCTTGTATACTTTTTTTGTGTATAGAACCTTGTTCCGTCGTTTGTTTCAATTAAAAAGATTGACCGATTTTAATGCAATTTCGGACATATTTCGTAAATGTTATTAATGTTATTTTAAATTTATATTATTTACCTACTTACGGTAAATAAGTTATTATATAACGTGTAAATAAACAGTTGTTTAATATGTAAATTAGGTATTGTTCATATTACCAATACAAAATAGTATACTACATAAAACATATAGGTAATAACTAGCTTTCCGTCCCGGCTTCGCCCGTGGTACCTACATGTTTAAACTATCCTATCTCTCAAGTTGGATCGAACTGCACATGGTGTGCGAATTTTATTATTATCGGTTAAGTGGTTTAGGAGTCCATTGAGGACAAACATTGTGACACGAGATTTATATATATTAAGAATATGATAGTTTAGTTATAATGATAAATATTAATTTATATGACGCGTCTTCATGAAACATTGTATATTATATATATGTAAGTATGTACCTACTATCTTTGGACCAACTTTACTAATATAATATATTGTATAGATGGAATATTTTATTTATTTTATTTTAATATTTTATGTAGAGAAATTAATAACTAATATCAATGTTTGATAAATATGAAATAGATAATACCTACCTATGTTATAGATGAAATTAAATATGACCGTATTTTGTTGTTCCTATCTCAGGTCACACCGGGCAAATTCTTGTCATTTGACAAAAAGAATCAACGAATTATAAGTGAAGATTAAGCTCTTAAAATTGTTAGTTAGTTTGTTTGTAAACGAACATAGAGCTAAAGTTAGAACAAGACTCTTGCTGCAAGAGCATTCTTTCGTGATCTTTTAGTGTAAACACAAACTCGTATTCAGTGTTGTTCAGTTTAAGAACAAACCATATAATCTTATAAGAACAACGAAAGAATGCTCTACGCCTGTTTGCACTAAAATAATTTGACATAGTGGGGTTAGAATGAGCATTCGCTCGTTTGATGTAAATGCACCGTTAGATTTGAAACCTAAATAATAAAATAGATTACTTAATTAGCTCCTTTGTAATTTATAAATGATTAACTAAGTAAGTATAGTCTTTAAAAAAACAATAATATAAATCATAATTAGTTATCTATATGTCGTGGTCATATCGTAGATTTGATCATTTCATGATATGAGTGGCCATTTCACGAAATGGTCGCATATCGTGAAATGGCCAACATAGTTTGATCAGATCGTTAAATCGTCAACGTTTCACGATTTGGTCATCCACATTTGGCCAGATCGTATAAAATATAAAGAGTCCATAAAATATTAAAAAATTTCAGAATAACTATATTCTAAAAACTTGTTTAATGTCATTTAAGTTAGTGCCGCGGCAGCGGCCGGCAAATACCAGAAGCGAATCGTTTTTGCAATAGAAAACAGTTAGGTTAGGTTAGGTTAGACTTTGATAAACAACGCACGAGCCGAGCGAGCAAAGCGAGCGTGCCGCGGCAGCGGCCGGCGAGTGCCAGAAGCGGATCGCTTTTTAAAAAACAAACAATTATAATAATATAGTAGTAGTTTCTTAAATTATTTTATTTAAGTCGCATTTTTTCTTAAATTCATATAAGATATCCACATTTTCCATAGTACTCGTACCTCTTCGTCGTAAATTCTTTGCTATGACTTTCTTCATAATATTGTTATTAAACGAATTATGAAGTTTTTAACTGCGAATAATTTAATTTTCGCCAGCGGCCGCCATCTTATCACATAAACACAGAGCTTGCAGCGCCTCTACCAACGATAAATGTAACTATTTTACGATATGATCAAATAGTTTTGATCATTTCATGAAAAAACCGTGCGTTAATTGGCCATATCGTGAAACGATTTCTTATCATTGATCTGCCCAAACCACATCATGATGTGGCCAAACTAAATTGGCCATTTCACGATATGCGACCATTTCGTGAAATGGCCACTCATATCATGAAATGATCAAATCTACGATATGACCACGACATATACATATAATAAATCTGTAGAAGGGTCAATTACAGAATTGTTAATAATCTTCCATAATATTCCATAATATATAAAAATATTGAAAAAATAAATAGCAGGGGGTGTTGCTACTGTCTGTCTGTATGTGAAGACATCACGTGAAAACTAACGGTTCGATTTCGATGAAACTTGGTATAATTATACCTTATTATCCTGGGCGTAAAACCGGATACTTTTTATCCTGGAAAAATACGTAGAAAAAAATTAATCTTAATTTTTCAGTTTTATCCATAGACGTTGTTCTGTAGAACCGCGAACACACGTTGCGTATTATTATAGGCCTAGCCGTATTTGGGTCCAATAGATATTTATAAGATGTCATTGTCAGAGTTACTCAAAATGGAGAAATAAACCATCCACGCGAAGACCGACATCCGCGCGGACGGAGTCGCGGGTGGAAGCTAGTATTTAAATAGAGTTTTATTATATGAATTAATTTACGAAATAAGACATTATTATTGTTCAACTATTAATAAAATAATTGCATTATTCCAGGTTGTACTTTATCATTAAAAAATGATTTCTCAACGCCATCGCCAGTCTATTTACTAAAAAACAAATTTTTGGCGCCAAACACACAGTCGGGTGACATTTTGCTGCGTCGTTCGGAAACTTTGCAAGTCGCCTGTCCGGGACGCAAAATCTCCATTGTTTTGGGAAATACAACAACGGATTTTGATTTATTGGTAAGTTAAAAATAAATAAAATGGAATATACCAACACTTTACAATATATATTTTTTTAATAATTTAGTTTCAATTATTCACTATTTTTATAAAATGTAGTTACTACCTAGTTACTTCATACCTGGTATATTCATACATATGTAAGGAGACGATACCTAATAAAAGTATTCCCTAACTCTACGTTATCAAATATGTTTCTTTTCACTTAATAATAATTATTTAATATTTATCACTTATAAAATGATTTATAACTTGTTTAAATTTATAAAAAAATGTATAATAATATAATTGACTTTTCGAATAAATACAGTAAAATGTTCATTTATGTCAATATAATCTTTAAATAGCTATTTTCTGCATTTCATTTCAAATTATCAATTTCAGAACGTAAAATGTGTGTCGGACAAATTATTTAGATCCCGAGAGATAGATTGGATTGGAGAAATAAAAGAGATTAAATGCACAGGGCCGCCGTGGTTCAGTGAAGATGAAACTAATAGATATTGCCATGGAAGGAACAAGATTTACAGGTAGTTAAGTGATAGTTTTTAGGGTTCCTTATACAAAGGGTAAAAAAGGAGCACTAATTCGCAATTATATATTAGGTACCAGCTGCGCCTCGCGGTTTACCAGCGTGGCTCCGGTCCTGTTGGTCTTAGCGTAATGATATATATAGCCTCACGATACTGCCTATGGCCTTTCTCGATACATGAGCTATCTAACACACCTAAAAACTTTTTCAAATCGGACGTATAGTTCTTGAGATTAGCGCGTTCAAACAAACAATTTTTATAATATATTGAGTATAGATACAAGTATTATAAAAAAGTGTAAATAGGTTAACAACACAACATACGAATTACGATCTTCAAAAACGGCACACCAAAGCACGCATGATTATAGACTTCAAAGTCAGATGGCATCTCACCATCCCATGCGATCGGCGATCAATCGAGAATCTATAATCATACTTACTTAATTAGTGAATTATGTTACATTTATGAGGCAATTATAAATAATTTGTTGTGGAAAATACTTTGATAACGGAAAAATTCCAATATATTTAGAGTTTTCAGTAGGTAGATGCATAAGGAGCTGACTTATAACGCAAACAAACAAACAAGGAGTTGTGTACTTTTCCGATAACCGTGTATAATCTATTGATAAAAAAGTTATTGCACTCGGTCGATACCTAAATAAATTGTATCTAGATACATCGCAAAATTATTACAAACTTTTTAAAAGTAATAAATTGTGTTAATTCTTTACGATAATCTCATCTTAAAGAAACTATACATAGGCTGCATTTTTCTACATGAAAAATGAAAAAGGGACAACTTCTTCGCAGTTTACGGTCATAATAAGTTTGACAGAAAATTGCAAAAGAAAATCTCTACGTCTCTACGTTCAGTGGTCTCTACATATGTTCATCTACTAAACAATAGATGAAAATCTGAAAACATCTTTAATTTATAGAAGGTCAAAAAAATATTAAGCCGTAATAAGAAGCTATCGTTTTTGAACAAACGGAATATAATTTTCTACACTATAATATTACAACTACATACAGGGCCGGATTTAGAGGTCCAGAGGCCTCGGGGCAACAAAGGAGTGGAGACCCCCTCGCCCCAAATTATTTTCCAAATAAAATGAACAATTTTTCTCAGTCGAGTTTTTAAATAAATAATTTATTGTGAAACAAATTTATTGTGAAAATTTAATATTTAAGAAACGCATATAAATATAATCGGAAACAAGAATTATCTGAACTAAATTTTAGTGATAACGAACGGAATCTTTCGAGTTTTTTTCGAGGTTGCCCTCCCCTAAATCCGGCCCTGACTACATAAAGTGTAGAAAATTATATTCCGTTTAATAAACTTGTTGAACTTGTTCCTTGTAATCGCGCTTTTATTAACTTCAAATGTATGTAACCGACTCCATTAGTCTCGATTTCGTCCTACAAACTATGTATCCTTTATCAAGTATCTATAATAATTGACTAATAATAATTTCATGAGTTTATCTTATTTGCTTTTTTTAAAAACTGTCTATTATTGAAGTGAAACTTCTTTATCGGGGTTGGAAAAAAATTTAGTGTAAAATTTTTGCGTTACGCGTGACGTTTTTCCGTTACGAGCTATCTTTTTCTTAACCCTACCACGCGTGATTCGACGTATTTCTGTAAATTGCATATAGGTAGTAAATTAATTTTTGAAAAATAAGGTCATACAAAAGTTTCACTTCTTACATGTGTATCTACACTAGTACACGCACACATTTTATTTTATTTTAACGTTTAATTCAACATTTTTCAGAACGGGCTACAATATATCTGGAACATTCCACACATTGTATGAAATATGCTTTGATAAAGAACTGTACACACCTGTGTATGTGAAACATGAGTTAACACCAATGAGTAATTTCAAGCAAGTCGGCGTAAGAAGACCTTCTTTTTATGGTAATTACTAGCTGCTCCGCGCGGTTTCACCCCCGTGGCTCCACTCCTGTTGCCCGTAGCGTGATGAAATATAGCCTATAACCTTCCTCGATAAATGGGCTATCTAACACCGAAAGAATTTTTCAAATCGGACCAGTAGTTCCCGAGATTAGTGCGTTCAAACAAACAAACAAACAAACAAACAAACAAACTCTTCAGCTTTATAATATTAGTATAGATTTAATAACGGAGCAATTAATAAATAAAATAATAATGAGAAAGTTGTTCCGCCGTTTATTACGCCATGTTCTGACTCTGAGGCCTACCTACTGAAAAATTAATTTGCTTAAAAAACAGCGTGTGTGCCGAGCACAAGTATCAGAAGTGAAACTTCTTTGGCAAGATTCAAAGATGCCAAAATCGTCGCTTTACTCCATGACGCAACCTTGAAATACTCTCAACGTGCCTAAAGAAGTTTCACTTGAAAAAATTATTAAAACAAATATGAAAACCCAGAATTAATAATCCAAGTAAAAACTTGGACTAATTTACTTAAAATTTCATTGTTAGCTGATCTATTTAGATAAAAATTGTGTATCACACCAAAAGGTCATCATATTGAACAAACAAACAAAAAAATAATCATGGAATGAATTACTGAAATATTCCTATGGCAATTATTAATAAATATAATTTCCTTCTTTTTGCAGTAGGCTAAATATCTCTATTTTCAGAGGGTCAATTATTTGGAAAAGTTCGAATTTCACGCCTTTATAAAATTGATAACCAAAGAAAAATGTTACGCGGCATCCTTGGTGCGGGCATGGATGAAAAATATATTACGAAGATTCAGGTCTGTATACTAGACTTTTTATAACAGCTACAGTCTTTTTTTATTACATGATCTCAATATAATAATTAGGATCATATAATAATTTTTTATTATATGATCTCCCATGGTGGTAAGCTGAGATGTGGCCTATGATGGAGCGCGCTTCCCTAGAAGGTACCGGTTCACTCTTCGCTTGAAGACCTCCATATTGTACTCGTCGGGGAACACACACATAGATAAATAAATAAAATAAATAATAGTCCTAGGACGCATAGTCATTCTTATAGTCATGACCACACTCATACTTATAGCCATAGTCACGCTTATAGTCAAAGTATTCTAAAGATGAAAGTCAGCAAAAATGATTATCTGTAACAAGGTTTGAACTAACACAGGCCTTAGTTTCCCCAAATATAATATAAACTGTATTATTTTAAAACTTTCTTCTAATGATTTTTTCATAAAAAAAACACGCTTACTGACTCTACCTGTATGTTTTTATGTAACCGACTCCTAGATACTCGACTAGTTGCGCTTCGCGGTTTGACTCGCGTGACTCCGTTCCTGTTGGTCTAAACGAGATGATATAATATAGCCTATAGCCTTCCTCGATAAATGGGCTATATAACCCGGGACCCGTAGTTCCTGAGATTAGCGCGCTCAGGCAAACAAACAAACTCTTCTGCTTTACGTGACAATATATTAATTTCATAAGTTTAAGCGTGTTTATATATAGGTAGTTTTGTAAACTATATATAAACACGCTTATACTTAAAAAAATATTATTTATTGCTTATAGTTCATAAACCGCGGCCACCTAGCACCAAACGCGGACTTTACATTGAACGCTGAACAGCGAGCCTCCTTTCACTATGGTAATGCGGCGCCGCAATGGATGAGGGGCAATGCTGGGGACTGGGCTGCTGTTGAAGATGTAAGTGATGACTATAGACACACAAACACACATGCACACATCAAATATACAGATTCAGAAACATAAGATGTTGACGCAGACACAGGTAAAAACCTAGAGATAGACACAGACACAGACACAGACTAAATAAAGAGCGTGTGTGCCGAGCACACGTGTCAGAAGTGAAATTTCTTGTGCAAGATTCAAAGATACCAAAATCGTGACCTTATTCCATGACGTATTGTTATGACCTTGAAATTTTACTGACAACGCGCCTAAAAAAGTTTAACTTTAAAACACAGAAACAAAATTTATAAACATTATTTTTTCATCAGGCCGTGCGCAGACGAGTGAACGCTCTCAACACTACAGTGACAGTGTACACCGGGGCTTACGGTGTGGCCACACTTGCGGACGAGAATAATGTACAACAGAAAATATATCTTGGAGTTGATGGCAATAATAATTTTATTGTGCCAGTGCCCTTATATTTCTTCAAGGTAAATTTTAAGTAATGCTTTTAGATGTAGAGCAGAATTAACTTTATAGAACAAAAAAATCAATATAATAAATAAAAAACAGATGATTTATTTATAAAGGTCTACCAGAATTTGTTGTCATACTTTCTTGTTATAAAAATACTAGTCTTGATACTAGCTAATCCTTCAAGGGACGTCAAGCAACTTCAAAACTGTTAGTTTCATAGTACAATCTTTACCACCATAAAAAGCAGAGGGCTTCTTAAAATCACTAAAGATTATAAAATAAATAAAGAGCATATACGAGCCGAGCTCACGTGTCAGAAGTGAAACTTCTTTTGCATGATTCGAAGATACGCAAGATTCAAAGCCATCGCCTTACTCCATGACGTGACGGCATTGCCATCACTCGAAGTTTCTCTTCAAAACACCATGCCCTTACTACAGAATACATACCTAGCTAAACGCTACCTTTACTGTAAAAAAAAGTATAATGTCAAAAAAATCGAGGTAAAAAAATATTAAAGTCATTTTTTTTCTTTTTTTTCAGGTTATCTATGACCCGCAAGAGCGCAAAGCCGTCGTCTTCGTACTTATAAACTCAACATATTATAACACTAGTACGATAGACGAATTATCATTTTGTTCTGATATTTGTGACGATAAAAAGTTCTCTTGGTTAAGATGGCGGAACGATGGTACTCATAGTTTCTGTTGTGAATACGAAGATTTTGTTGAACATATAGATGTATTGCCTAAATTGAATGTGCAGGGGCTTTTTTATTAAATGTTATAAACAAATGGGTGTTTTATTTTTTACTAGTTTACCGCATAATATAGAGAAATATTTATTTATTTATTACTCTTTAATAAAACTATACATATACTATACATGGGAAACTTATTGCTAATTTATACAAAACAAAAAAATAAACAGTATAGATTATAAGGCGGCCATATCACTTAGAAGTGATCTCTTCCAGGCAACCTGGGCAAAGGGTAACAAGCTTACTGAAATTAATATTTAATGTTATTATTTAAATTCTGTTCTTTGGTTTATGAGAACTCTTTGGTCGACGACAAGAAAATTATAGGGACAAGCTACGAAAATGTATTTGCTCTAGCAGGTGTAATTAGTAGCTAGTAGCTTTTTTGATGACTTAACATCTATTTTGAAAGCCTCAATATCTCACCAAGACACCGTGATGTGGAAAAGTATACCAGCTGAGCAAAGACTCGCCATGATGTTAAGGGTTTTATTTAAAAAAATGGTAGATACTGAACATAAATTGCGCACTTTTGGTCTAAGTATTTGTCGTCGACAGTCATATGGCGGATGAATCACGCCACAACTGTAAGCGTCACAACCAAGGTCACAACCTGTCGACGGCAGACGTCGACGTACCTATTGACTGCTGCCGCCACAGCTGCCGCCGACGCGTTGATCACTGCTGTCGACAGGTAGCGACGGCTGAAGTAGTCTCCGCCGTTCACAACTTGCAGTTCGTCTGTAAGAACGCTAAGCCTCTATAATATGTGTGCTAAATTTCATTTTAATCGTAGTCCAGTAACACGTATTTGCGTGGAAGATTAACAAACATATTACCTACACATATACATGTACAATACACATACATCCATCCTCACAAACTTTTGCATTTATAATATTATAGTACTTAGGATGTTTTATAAAACTGATATTTAATGACGAATTTATGACATAAAAGGTTATATGGGATTAAATGGGACTGAAATTGTAACTAAATCCTATACTTATCTTGTTACAATATTGATAAATTCATAATCTTTATTTGATTAATATCTTCATATAATAAATCAGTAGGAATGTAAATTCTGTACATTGAACATAGAAACATTCGTAAAATAAATAACAGCCGGAATCCGAACTAGAGCGACCCCACATTTTTGTTTGTCTGCTTGTTTAAAAATCAAAAACTACCGGTTCTGTTCATTGTTATTATGATTAAACTTAATTTTAAACAATGGAAAAAAATTAAAGCAATTTCTAACATAAAATTATTTTTTAGGAAAAGATGAGTTTCGGTATCGAATACATATGAGCATTCTAGCAAAACCGCCAAATACAAAAAGACTTTTAAGAAGATTTTTTTGTTATTTTAATAAAATATTTAGAAAGAAAGAAAATACATTTATTTTAATGTCTTGCCACACAGGAAAAAAATTGAGAATAGTAACTAGTAAGATACAATAAAGTTTGGATGCGAAGAAAACAGAAAATTATATTAAATACTAATTAAACCTAAACACATAGGGTCTGTGCAGCAACAAACATTAAAAAAAATAATAATAAATATTTAGGTATTTTTTTATTTTTTTGACTGGTTAATAAATGGGTTAAGTACAAGCGAAGTCGGGCTTTATTCTAGTCTATTTTACTACAATAAAATACAATCGATAACAATATTATCCGATAACAAATGTATTTAATTATCATTCAAAATGGCTGACGTGCGGAAGGTCTATTTACTTTATATTATGTGAGTATTTTTTTAATCGACTTCAAGGAAAAATATGTTTACAATACGATTTTTACAAGACCTTTTGAAGCTAGTGTTTTCTGGTGTTTATTTATTTATGCTATACTAGCTTACCGCACGCGGCTTCGCCCGCTTTGACTTAAACCTAATAAATTATATACTAAAACCTTCCTCTTGAATCACTCTATCTATTAAAAAAAAACCGCATCCAAATCCGTTGCGTAGTTTGAAAGAAGGGAGTAGGGACATAGGGAAAGAGAAAGTGACTTTGTTTTATACTATGTAGTGTAAGATGTAGTGATATTGCTCTAGGACTACATACTTAGCTAAATAATTACAAATTAAGACAAATGTTTGTCATATAGACACATGTTGGACACATTGTAACAAATGTTTGTCATATAGAACATCATTTGTAATTAAACCGATTTCAAAGAGAAAAATTTTAATACGAAATCAAAGAAACTCTTATAAATGAAATTATTTAGCACGTATTTTTACTATTCTATGTTACAAGTTACAACTAAAGAACCGTTAACTTAAGAATACTTTAAGTATACAGACTGCATTTTACTTTTTAATAGTTATGCTCTATTTCGATTCCAAAGCAAGCTCGAAAATCTTCGGAATTTTACTCTAAAATACACTACACGACAATAATCGCTTCTTAGAGAATTCTAATTGAATATAGGTAAATGTTTTATTACCTAAATGTAGTGTATTACCTGTATTTCTAGACTTCTAGCACACTCTGCCGTCAGTTATGTGCCGAGGTCAGACTACGTATGGGCAGAACCAGATTCGCCTGTTCCTTGTAAGTATACTTATATTTGTATACTAGTGTACTTATATTTGTATACTAGCTGTTCCCCGCGGTTTCATTGTCATTGCTCCGCTCATGTTGGTCTTAACGTGATGATATATAGCCTATAGCCTTCCTCGATAAATGGGCTATCTAACACCGAAAGAATTTTTCAAATCGGACCTGTATATGTACTGTATATGTATAGTTCCTGAGATTAGGGCGTTCAAACAAACAAACAAACAAACTCTTCAGCTTTATAATATTAGTATAGATTAGTGTACTTATATTTGTATACTAGTATACATATATTTACTAGCTAGTGCTATAGTATAGCTAGTATTATAGTGAGAGTACAGCTTCATAACTGTCGCGTAATTGTCATGATACTTTTTGTATAGGAAAATTAATTTGGTTCCATTTTTATCCCCCAACACAAAAAGAAATGGTTGTATAAGTTTGACGTGTCTTTATTTTTTGGCATCATTGCTCCCGAACGAATGAAGCTTTTTTAATTTAGTTTGTTAACTTGTGTTGTAGAAGTATGTGCAAATGTTTTTAGACATGTTTGATGTAAAACAGTTGAGCCATTTGAAGATCATCAGCTATTTTCTAATTGATGAGAGGATTTGCCCAACCGCTTTATTTCACCACTCTCTCAATATACCAAATTAAAGATCTTACCTATCTTATAAAATGTACTATGTCGAATTTAAACTTCAAGATGGCCTATCACACAAAAAGAGGTCGAGTGCTTTTCAATTAGTAAACGTTTTGTGATGTAGAGTTGATTACCTTTTTTATGGGAAAGAAATATTTCTTATAATAATATTAGTAAAACTTCTCTCTATAATGATTTCAGCGAACCCATCCAGCAAGTTGGGCAAACAGCTCAGTCTACAACGCGTGCAGGCGCTGCGTAGCGTCATGCAGGAATATGGAGTTGATGCCTTCATAGTACCTACAGCTGATGCTCACAATGTATGATAGTATTATATTTTATTTCTAAACAAGCTATTTTATTTGTATATACTTACCTATATAACTTAGATCTATATCATGAAATCGACTCAAACGATTTTCATAAAACTTAGTTTCCGAGGAGATAAATCGATCTACTTTGATAAAAATAACAAAACCGTGCAAAACTCCAGTTACCTGTAACAATAATTGATATAATGAACTCTGTTTCTCTCCGGAACTGCGCGTGAACTACTTACATACACACAATGTATGCGGTTTCAATCCTGAAATAGGTATTAATTTTATCAATCATTTTGTTGAATTTATCACGTAGCTTCAAAACAACGCGTTCAGAGAAACAAACAGCTTCTTCACATTTTTAATTTTGTAGTAATGAAAAGCGTGTAAATTTTTAGAAATTAAAGACTTTTTTAGGGATTCAAAACATGATTTAACATTGAACATTATTTAACAAAATGTTTTGCATATCTTTACAGCGAGCATGGTTACTTGTAGGTACTCCCACAAGAAGAAGAACTTAGGAAGGTTCTTCTTCTCTAAAATACTCGCATAAAATCCTATAAAATATGTTTATTTTTTTATTAATCATCATTTTCAGTCCCAATACATAGCGCCAACAGACGCTCGTCGGGAATGGATATCCGGTCTCCTCGGGTCCTCTGGTACCGCTCTAGTCACAAGTACCACGGCACTAGTGTGGACAGACGGGAGGTACTTCACTCAGTTCTACATACAAGTGGATACGACTGTGTGGGGATTGGTGCGGCAAGGTTTGTAGCTAAATAAATAAATAAAATAAAGCCTTTATTTGCATATAAACATGTTATTTTAAGGTGTTACTTTCAATATAATATTACAGCATGTTTAGCTGTTATTAAACAGCGTGCAAATCATTTTATTACATACATAAAATCAGTGTCAAATTCTAGATTCTTCTAACGTAAGCCATATACGCTCATACAGAATAATGACTGCGCTAAACACGATACGGTATATTTGAAAGGTCCACTTTCACACTTGTTGTCTGGCTCCAGTCACCTGTAGGCAGTACATGTTTAAAAATCTGCACAGGCCTCTCCTATTCCAACACATGTTACGGTTTCTGTACAGGTGGAACTTCCAGGTGTAACATAGCGTTTAAAACTTTTCTAATGAATGTATGTTATGCTCATTGAGCAAAAAAAAAAAAATCTCACAACGCTTCGAAGTTTTAGTGACAGAACCACAGCGCGAAAATTGTGTAATATGATACTAATGAAAACGCTCGCAACGCGCTGTGGCAAAAAAGAAAAGACATGACGCGTTCTGGATTAATAGGTTGTTGTAACCACTTGGGTTGTAACTTGTAACATTAATTTATTGCTTGAACCTTTTTTTTCAATTCATATAAAAAGTTAATTTTAGCGTTGGTTCCGAGTCAACCTATTAACACGTTCATCGGTTCGATCTTCGATCTACTTCTATTATTTTTTCCCAAATAATACATATCTAATATAATTTTTAAGTTGCAAATAAAATAAATTATTAAAATAATAATTAATAAATAATTATTATTTTAGGCATAGACTTATCGATCAATGCATGGTTGGAACAAAATATGCCTAGTGGTTCAGTGGTGGGAGTTGATCCCACTACCTACACGAGGACAGCCTGGACTCCTTTATATGTGAGTCATCGAGATATATGTACTACGTACTAGAGAGGTTATTCCAAACAAAAACATTGCGCGCGGCCGATGTGGTGGGGTACGTGTGGAACGAGCGAGGCGTGGCTTCAAGTTCAAAGATTAAGCAATGCGTGCAGATGCGACACATTGTGCAATCTGTTTACTTGGTACTATCTGGTGGTACTGATACTAGGGAATTAATAAAAAGAGGATTTTATATTAAACTATGTATTTTAATTTCCTTTAAATAATATCAATTTAGTAAGCTTTTGTCGTTTTGTGTAGTAATCAATAGTTTTATCAGTTTTTGCTTCATGATGTAATCGAATTTTGGAGTATTGGTTTATAATAGCCCTAATTAAATGGATACGATGATTCAATGTTGATGACGTTTACGTATAAGAAACTCACATTTTGAAAAAGCTCACGTGAGATTCGAGGATGGGGGAGGGCATAATAATTTATAAATCCTATTGGAACAACTGTTGATTAACCTTTTTTTAATAAATAAAAATAGGTAAATAAATAAATATTACTTAATATAACCTACCGTTTTACTTTGCGTAGTCGGGTAAAAGTATAAATATCTAGGTACTACACCACGGTATTCTTTCATATTGTATATTCATAGTTAAAAAATCCAGTTACATTTTTTTAACACTCATCGATAGTGTCACGTCTGTGCTGTTAGTCTATGAAAAATGGCGCGAAACGCAGAACGCGTAGTGATTTTTCGCAAAATGATAACAATATTAGTAAAATGCATGACTTACTCATAATAAGGAAACTTACTGGTGAAAAGTCACTCCTCGGGATTTGTTTGTATTATGGGAACTGTTAAAACAATATCTTAGCACACACGAAGGCATTTTGAACAGAGCAATAACACGTGTTGACGCGGCAAGCGTCCGGCACAGACTAAAGAGACTTGTGATTCTTGCCTCTAGCTCGTGTTAAAGAGAGTGTAGTAGCGATCGCCTCTCTAGTACGTAGTACATATATCTCGATGTATGTGAGTAAATATTTTTATTTATAAAAAAACTAAATCTTCGTCTTAAATTATTTTATCACATAGAAATAAAACAAATTCAAACTAGCTGTTCCGCACGATTTTGTTTATTATTCAGAGGAATCCTTCAATAGCTGATGTGTTTTTCTGGTACACAAGCTACATCACCACTAATATTATCATCAAAATCCGTTCAGTGGCTTTCCGGTAAGAAAGTAAACAGACATACATCCATACATGCTAATAAATTTGCGCGTTTATAATACCTATTGGTTGGAAGTAAGTATATTTAGGGCCGATTTTTCAATGCTTGGATTAAACTTATTCGTCGAATAATGTATAAAACTACCATTTTAAAAACGTATTCTAATTGCCCGTATTTGACAGATTACGTGACATTTTAATATTATCGTGTAATACTTTATTGAACGGATAAGTTTTATCCGAGCATTGAAAAATCGGCCCTTATAAAACTGTGTGACCTATCGAATTTAATGGTTCAATTTTCGTAAGGCAAAAAACGTTCATCCATATCTTCTTATCCATATACTTACTTAATATTATAAATGCGAAAGTCTGTCTGTCTGTTACTCAATCACGCCTTAACTACTGAACCAATTTGCATGAAATTTGGTATAGAGATATTTTGATACTCGAGAAAGGACATAGGCTACTTTTTACCCCGGGACATAGGATAGGTTTTATCCCGGAAATCCCACGGGAACGGGAACTATGCGGGTTTTTCTTTGACTGCGCGGGCGAAGCCGCGGGCGGAAAGCTAGTTGATAATAAATTATGTTTCTTTCAGAACACATTACGAGCTGCAAACGTGACATTAATGTCCATTTCGGAGAACCTGGTAGACCTGGCTAGGACCAGAATAAACGATCCCCCACCACCTCGCCCTAACGAACCGCTGCTGGCTCTTGGAGTTAATTATACTGGTAAGTGTAGTGACGTCATTCGACAATAGTGTACAATGGCGTCATTAGACACTATTGTGTGACGTCACACCAAGCTAGTGTGGAATGATGTATTTCGACACTAGCGTGGAATGACTTCACTCACTACTCTTAGGCCATTCTCCTATTACGATACGCACAGCGATTCAAGTATCCTGCAAGTCTCGGAGACTAGTCACCGCGGAGTATCTCACATACATTTGTATTTAAGCTCGCATACTACGCTACCCGTACCTACATACAAATGTATGTGAGATATTCCGCGGCGACTAGTCTCCGAGACTTGCAGGATACTTGAATCGCCTGTGCGTATCGTAATGGGAGAATGGCCTTATGGTTGAGAATTTATATAAATTGAAACCCCAACTCAATTCCTGAGGGAGGTAACTTTCTTCTTCCTAAGGAGTAAAAAAAACAAAGAAGAGCGTGGCAAACACACGTGTCAGAAGTAAAACTTCTTTGGCAAGATTCAAAGATAACAAAATCGTCGCCCTACTCCATGACGTGGCGGTATTGCCATGATGCGATCTTAAATTTTTTGAGAATTTCGCTTCAAAACATAAATAAATAAATAAGTAACTTTATTGACATTAAAAAATAGGTAGGTACAGCTTATATATGAATCCATAGGTTTCTGAATTAGTTAAATACTGTGTCTCAGGAGCCAGTGGCTTCTCCCATTAATTTCGAAACAGTATACCTACGTTATACAAAAGAAACTAACACAAGAAACATAAACTTAAACAAACAAGAAAATTTTCTCCATATTTTTTCCTGGCTTGAGCAAAGCTAATAAACTAATAACTTATTGTTTCTTCCAGGTAGAATTTCCAGCAGTAAGATAACAGAGTTGGTAGATCAAATACGAACGAGGGGAGCATCTGCACTCATTCTAACAGCACTAGATGATGTTGCTTGTGAGTTTTTATATGTTACTAGCTGCTCCGCGTGGTTTCACCCCCGTGACTCCTCTCCCGTTGGTCGCATCGTGATGATATATACTATATATTATATAGCCTAGCCTTCCTCGATAAATGAGCTATCTAACACAGAAAGAATTTTTCAAATCGGACCAGTAGTTCCTGAGATTAGCGCGTTCAAACAAACAAACAAACTCTTCAGATCTATACATATAATAAATCTGTAGAAGGGTCAATTCTGTACATTGAAAATATTGAAAAAATAAATACCAGGGGGTGTTACTGGATCAATACCAAACCCAAATATGTGTTTAAAAATTTTTTTGTCTGTCTGTCTGTCTGTCTGTATGTTCAGGCATCACGTGAAAACTAACGGTTCGATTTCGATGAAACTTGGTATAATTATACCTTACTAGCGGTCCGCCCCGGCTTCGCCCGTGGTACATGTTTACGTTTTCTTTCCATAAGAACCATCCTCGTACTTCAAGGAATATAATAAAAAAAGAATTATCGAAATCGGTTCAGCCGTTCTCGAGTTATGCGCTTACCAACACATTTTGCGATTCATTTTTATATATATAAGATTATCCTGGGCGTAAAATAGGATACTTTTTATCCTGAAAAAATACGTAGAAAAAAATTAATCTTAATTTTTCAGTTTTATCCATAGACGTTGTTCTGTAGAACCGCGAACACACGTTGCGTATTAATATAGGCCTAGCCGTATTTGGGTCCAATAGATATTTATAAGATGTCATTGTCCGAGTTACTCAAAATGGAAAAATTAACCATCCACGCGAAGACCGACATCCGCGCGGACGGAGTCGCGGGCGGAAGCTAGTTTATAATATTAGTATAGATTAAATAGTAATAATAGAAAAACTGAAGAGTTTGTATGTTTGAATGCACTTATCTCAGGAAATTTGAACCCATTTCAATTTTTTTTTCTTGGTTGTATATGTACGTTATCCCAGTGTTCTATTATATTATTTTTTTCTTTTATGGACTTTCTTGGAATTCTTTCCTAAATTCTATCACTATTAATAATAGATGCGTGTATGTTTGTATATTCATTATTCGCGGCTGAATAGTTAAACCGATTTCGATGCAATAACTGTGATGATTTTTTCAGACACATTGAATCTCCGCGGCTCTGACATACCTTACAACCCGGTTTTCTTCGCCTATCTCATCATACGAGCAGATATAGTAAGTCCACGAATCTTTAAATTACCGATAATACCGACACGTCATAAAATAAGGCGACGGTTTTAGTATCATTGAAACTTGCCAAAGATGTTTCACTTCTGACACGTGTGCTCGGCACACACGCTCATTTTAATGGAAATAATTAGTAATTTATATTTTCTGGTATTATATTTCAGAATGAAAACAACGTTGTACTATTTTGGGGAAATGGGACGCTTTCGGCAGATGTGCGTGCGCATTTATCGTCAGAAAATACACAAATTGTTGCAAAACCTTATGGCGAAGTATTTGATTATATCAGGAGTATGGTGGTGAGTACACAATACAATTAAATCGCAGTTTAAAATCTGCAGTTTTTGAAGAAAAAAATTGATTCTCCGTGCGCTCAAAACGCCTGTTTTGGATATCATTTCACCTTAACATTTAAATAATGTAAATAAGGTAAAATTCCAGTTAGGGTAAACGCAGCTATCAACGACCCATCGAAAATCTGAAGGTATTACCGACCTATAAAAGTAATTCGAAATTTAAACGTTTCCAGAACTATTCTAGCTATAGGTAGGCAAAGTTATACACGAATGTATTACTTGAGCATCGTATACTTTAACGTTAGAGTGAGTAACTGAGCAAAAAAGAATTAAAATGCGTAAGTTGCTGTGGGGTAGCGTGGAAGCAGGACGTGTCGTACTGTTCCGTTGTTCCTTCGGGTAAGTACTGTGAGTATCTTTTTAAGACATTTACAAACAAATGACATCTATACTTTAATTTATATTACTAAATGTCAATGCATTTAAGTGTCAACTTTTCATTTCTTACAACATTTTATTAATAAAAAGTAATTTGAAACGATAAAACTTAAAATTAAAATGGGACGGTGTTAGCTTCACCAGTTTAAGCCGCGGCAGGTATCAACGACCCGTAAGTCGGCAATGGCAGCAACGTAACTTTTTGTTTTATTTTCTTTTATGTTATTATATCACACTAACACAAGTGGTTTTATGGACCAGTTTAAATCTAAGCTATGAGTCTTCATAAAAATCTATTAGCGACTAAACTTTTTTGTCTAGTGTTGTGTCTTTTAGCGTTGTCAATTTATACAAAGTTATGATATTTTCGAGGATCCCTATCGAATAGTTACAGAAGTAAATCATTGTTTTTTTTTTTTGTTTAAACAATATGCATTTGTTCATATTTTGTATGACATTAATCAATTATAATCTATTTTATAGTCCGATGATCAAATGAATTAAAATAACCATTTTTTTATGGGTCGGTAATACAATTTAGGTTTATACTTACATACTTTAATACCGACCCATGTGGGTCGGCAATAGCAACTATAGGAAGCTATTACCGATCGAATATAGATTGTTTAGTTTCTCATCTACAAATTCAAATTCAAATTGCTTTATTTGCAGAATGTAGAATAAAGATGTTTGTATATACAGATAATATTGATCCTTAAACATTCTGCTCGTAATTGAACGTGCAAATATATTTTTATTACTTTTATGACATAATAGGTGCCTATTAAAAATTATATTTTTATTTTTTAGGTTAAATTTAAAAAATTTAAAAAAATTATATTTTTAGGTTTTTAGGTTAAATTAATATAAAACATATAATTAGGTATATTTTTTCCAGAAATATGGAGCCACGAAAGCGGCGAAAAGTATTCAGTAAAACACAACTCGCCGAAGCAATCAATCAAATAGCATAACGAAATATCCTAGAGTTTGAAATCCTTAATTTAATATATGTACATATATTAATAGTATTATGTTGATTAATTTAAAAGTTTATAATTATTTAGTTCATTACTAAAAAGTACTCATTTGTTTTATTAAAAATAACTACAATTAAAAAATACGAATATATTTGCATTTTTATTTCATTTTATTAAGATCGGTAATCATCATCATCACTAGCTTCTATACATTCCATTGCTGGAAAAAGGCTTCCTCTCACATACGATCGGGAATAGCTGCATAAAAATCGTTAATAGCTTCACAGCCGTTTTTATGGGTCGGTAATAGCAACAATCGACTAAGTCACATTGTAAATTATTTTTTACAAGATAATCCTTTATTAGAATGTATTTGCTTCAATAAATACATTTTTTATACATAACACTAGCATATAAAATGAAATTATAAATCTTTAGAAGAACCAGTATACTTAAAAAATATGGTTGATTTTGAAATTGCCTTAGAGGGGTCGTTAATACCTGCGTTTACCTTAGTTTTTTTGTTCTGAACCTACCTATAGATAATAATTTATAAATAGACTAGTGGTCCGCCCCGGCTTCGCCCGTGGTACCTACATGTTTAAACTATCCTATCTCTCAAGTTGGATCGAACTGCACATGGTGTGCGAATTTTATTATAATCTGTTTAGTGGTTTAGGAGTCCACTGAGGACAAACATTGTGACACGAGATTTATATATATTAAGATTAAGATAATAATTCAACGTTTCTCGTTTGACTCTTTTGAAATCGTACTTTCTATTTTTGAAAAGAAATTTTCTACATAAAAGCACATGACTAAATAAATAGAATCATTTATTACTGTGTGTGTAAAGCTAATCTATTAAAGTACAATTTAGCACAAGTTTTATAATAAAAAATTATGATGTTATTTTATAAATTTTATAATAATTTTTGAAACAATTTTCAGATCACTCTACCACAAGGCAGGTCGATTTGGTTGTCTAGAGACGCCAGTCATGCTGTGTATTCTACAGTTGAAAACGTAAGGATTAACATATTTTAAGTTTTAACATATTGAAGTCATTTTATGTAATTTTTGAAATGAAACTTGTTAGTGAGTTGTTAAAATTTCAAAGTCGCGTCGCATGTCACGTCATGGAGTAAGGCGACGATTTTGGTATTGCCAAAGAAGTTTCGCTTCTGACGCGGTTGCTTAGCACAGACGCTCTTTTGTATTAATTTATCTTTAAATTTGATATTTTTGGTTTTATGGCATTGAAATGCTATATAATTTTTTTTTCTGTCCATGTTAATATTATAAATGCGAAAGTAACTCTGTCTGTCTGTCTGTCTGTTACTCAATCACGCCTTAACTCCTGAATCAATTTACATGAAATTTGGTATGGAGATATTTTGATAACCGAGAAAGGACATAGGCTACTTTTTACCCCGGAAGATAGGATAGGTTTTATCCCGGAATACACACGGGAACGTGAACTATACGGGTTTTTCTTTGTCTACGCGGGCGAAGCTGCGGGTGGAAAGCTAGTTCTTTATAAATTTATAATTTATCTGTTTCAAATACGTAACTACAATATTTTTTTGTTATTGTTTAATTGCAGAATGGTTTAGTTAATATTATATCTTCGGTATCGCCTGTAGCTTTGATGAAATGCGTCAAAAATGAAGTAGAACTTGCGGTAAGTATTTTTCGATACATACCTACGTATAGGAAAATAAATTAGTGTCTGTTTTTCTGGCACTCTGTCTGATTTTTTTTTTCGTATTTTCAAAGTGGAAATTGAATTATGAAATCACTGTTACCTATATATTTTATGGTGTAGTAGGTGTGTCTGGTTATTTCGATATACAATAAATATATTTTTCACAACTTTTCAATAGTATACTTAAATAATTTTGTTAGTTTTAAGTAATAATAAAGTTCCTAGTCCTTGCATTAATACCTAGTCTCTTGTTTTGAAAGAAATAAGTAGGCTCTATGTATGTTTCCAATAAATTTTTATTTACCTAATTCAGTATTAAAATGTGGTCATCTTTTAATGGTCTTGTTGTTTTAGTTGTCTTTCGAGAATTAAAACCTAAGTATATTTCCTATAGGGTTTCAGATCAGCCCACATAAAGGACGGTATAGCGGTTGTAAGATTTCTCCGTTGGGTCCACGAAATGGTGGACGCTGGACAAACTGTTACTGAAAACAATGTTGTGGACAAACTGGATGAATTGAGAGGGTATTTATTATGTTATAGAGCGATGTATTTAATTAAATATTGTGTTTTAAATGTCTGTTTATTTGTTTGTCTTTCTATCACGTCGCTTTTGCGATTTTACGATGTTAATAAATGAGACATATATGAACTGTTAATTTTCTAACCACGCGAGTGAAGCCTCGGGCAAAAGTAAGTTATAAAATATCTATTATTATATTTTGTATTTACTGGAAAAGATTACCGTGACCGATTTTGATGATTCTATATTTTTTATTTACTTGAAAGCCACAAAATAATTTGACGGTTTAGTTTAGTATTAAAAAGTATTATATTACATTCTAGTTCGAAATTATATTAGAATAATATTTGTTAAAAATTGAAAAAATATAACCTGTTTTAGTTACAAAATAATGTACTATCAGGGACTATACACTTACTATACATATATTTTGTATTTAAAATCTATAATAACGTACTTTCAGCGAAGAATTCGGATACATAGGGCCGTCTTTCGCCACAATAGCGGGGGCGGGGGAGAACGGGGCTATTATACACTACAAGCCGTCCCGGGAGGGGACACAGAGGATTATTAGGAAGGAGGACATGTTGCTGGTTGACTCTGGGGGACAGTATTTGTGAGTATTTTTGGGGAAATTTATAATAAAGTTTTTGGAAACTACGAATTCTTGGTAGCTCTACCTTTGTGGACAATTAAAGCTCTTAAATGGTTTTAAAAAATGATGAATCGTTTATTAAAAAAAATCGTTGTTTAAATAAAAGCTCTTAAATGGTTTTAATAAATGATGAATCGTTTATTAAAAATAATACGATACTACAAAGAATATAATTATAACCTGCCAAGTCTTCTAAACAAATTAGGCAGATATATAATTTTATAAATGAATGTACCTACGTATGTTTGGATTTTTAACATCTGATCATATAATTATGATTTTCTCATAGCCTAGGTTTTTCGGCACGCTGCAAATTGCGAGTTGGTAGATGTTACATATATTTTTTTGATTCATGCAATTACCTTGATTTCTTTTCGTCATTCCTTCACCGATTTCAACACCTCTGATATTGCTGATGATATAGTTTTTATACAACACTAGCTGTGCACCGCGGTTTTACCCGCAGTGCTCAGCTTCTGTTGGTCTTAGCATGATATATACCTAGCCTTTAGCCTTCCTCGATAAATAGGCTATTAAAACGAACGAATTTTTCAAATCAGACTAGTAGTTCGTGAGATTAGCGCGTTCAAATAAACAAACTCATCAGCGTTATAATATTATTAAATAAAGATTCTACAGATGAATTTTTATTTAAATTCTTTTTATGAACCAACTAGCTTACTGCGGCTTCACCCACTTCGTCTAAAACCTAATAAATTATATATATACTAAAACCTTCCTCTTGAATCACTCTATCTATTAAAAAAACCGCATCAAAATCCGTTGCGTTATTTTAAAGATTTAAGCATACAAAGGGACATAGGGACAGAGAAAGCGACTTTGTTTTATACTATGTAGTGATGATCTTCCAGAGACGGAACCACAGATATAACAAGAACCCGGCACATGTCAACACCGAGTGAGATGCAAAAATTGACATTCACGAGGGTCTTGAAGGGACAGATTCTGCTGGGCACTGCTGTCTTTCCGAAGGGCTCTACGGTATTGTAACATCATCTAAAAAAAAAGCTACTAAATATATATAAAACAAAGTATAGCACAAAAATAGTACCTATGTTTTTATTTTAAGCAAAATTTATCGGCCACATTCATATTTATCAAATTTATTACCCTTGGCGATTGTATTAATTTATTTTTTAAATTCTGCGAAGTGCGAAATCGAATTTATTTGCTTAATTATTATTTCTATAGGGATGGCCGGGAATCCCACAAATAGATTTACATCTGTAAATTTCTATATTGGCTTGTTATTAAATTTATTAAATACACACATCTACATTTTCACCAATTCTTTGGAAAAGAAGTTCACAGCATCAAGAAACATTGAATAAAAATTAAATCTAACGTAACAAAATAATCATAATTTTCTGGTAAATGTACCGCGGGCAAAGCTACACCGCCAGTTTCCATAAATTTAACGTAAATAAAATAAAAACGACGTGTGTCACTCGGGGACTGCCGCGGTAAAGGTATTGCATGCTATGCCTTCAAGCCACACCTCCGCCCGTCGGAGTGGGGAGCGTGAGGTTTTTTTCGTTACGGAATTTCTCGGTCCCCGCACTCAAGGCCCGCGATAAGCTATGCAATAGCTTAAAAATACTTGCAATTTAAAAAAATTACAGGGTAATCTCCTAGAAACACTAGCGCGCAAAGCTCTCTGGGACGTCGGACTCAACTATGCGCATGGCACGGGCCATGGGGTTGGACACTTCTTGAATGTACATGAAGGACCGTCCGGGATACTTAGTGCTTTGATAGCTACTGACCCGGGAATCGTGCCGGGAATGATTTTTAGTAACGGTGAGTTAGATAAAGATCAAGTAACCAACTAAAAAAATATTAAAAAAATAAACTGAAAAAAAAATACAGTTTAATTAAGAATTGCTGTCTTTTTTTTAATATAAGCTTAGCGCTAGTCACTGAAATTCGCAAGAATACGCGTAAACAAGTGTATGAGGATTGCAAATGTTTATTGCATAGGTTCCTTTGCATGTACGCAAACTTTCCTACATCATACGAATATTTGCGATCACTCACTTTGCGATCATGTATGGAAAATAACTTTTCAACTGTCCTAAACTCCTACATATTCAAAGAATCATGTGATCGGGCGTTTTAAACACATTGCATTGCAAACACTAAAGAATTGCGATTGATTAAAATAATTACAAAAAGTTAAAAAACAAAAATTCACAAGGAAAATTTAATTAGGTACAATATTTTTATCTACTTTTGTAAAATTTTAAACTTTATTTCATTTAAATTCAAGTTCCTCTTCGTCTTACAGAGCCTGGTTATTACGAGGTGGGTGAATACGGCATCCGCCATGAAGATATAGTTGAAGTCATCGAAATGAATCATGAAGCTGATCATATATTTGTAAGTGCATTTTTTTCGCGCATTTTTTATCCCATTAGTGTTTTTTTTTATTATTTTCTACATGACTGTCTACTAGGTACTATATCTACAAACAGAAGTATACCAGAAATTAAAAAAAATTGGTCACGAGGCGGGATTCGAACCCGCGTCTTTTGCAATTCCCGGGCGACTCCTGACCAGTGACCACTCAGCCGCCAGAGCAATCGAATTTATTCTACTCTTTCGGTTTTATGGGACTAAGGGAAACCGATTGTTCATGCGGGATGACGTAATTTTGTTATACTTTAAATTACGTCATCCCGCCTGAACAATCTTTACCTATGTAATATTTACAAAAAACTTAATATTTTAGGCGAAGGGCTTAGTCGGTAACTTCACTGGGCAAGGCGCAGTTGGATTCTACACGATCTCACTCGCGCCGCATCAAGCAAAATGCATCGATGTTGAACTTTTGAGCGATGATGAGGTATTGTGTTATTTATACTTAAGTGAATAAGGTTTATTTTAGCTTACCTGGAAGTTACTGCTTTTTAGCATTATGTCTGCATTTTGTGCACTTGTCATACTTGGCTCTGTTGTTGTTTATTTTGTCGTTATTTTTTCAAATGGATTGTGAAATGAAGTGTTTTTTCTAAATAAAGAGAACAGAAAGAGAAAAAAGAGAGTTAAAGATTGACCGATTTTTCCTCCTAAATAGCTATTTACTGTAGTATAAGGAGAAAGTCGCTATTTCTTATAAAATATAGCCTAAATCCTTAAGAATATGGTTCCGGGTTATAAATGTATGTCTTTTTGTAAATGCGAAATTCTGTTGAATATTTGTTGGTCCCACAGAGTACATTAATAGAACTGTTGGTCCTATGCATGTCCTATGATTTGTACACAAAAGGAACTACACTATTTTAAATAATTTGGCATTGCAAACATTACAAACTTTTTATCTATATTTACAAACTAGCTGTGCCCCGCGGTTTTACCCGCGTGGCTCCGCTCTTGTTGGTTTTAGCGTGATGATATATTATAGCCTTCCTCGATAAATGAGCTAAAGATTTATCGAAGAAGGTGTTAGAACCGTTATAATTTTTCAAATCGGACCAGTAGTTCCTGAGATTAGCGCGTTCAAACAAACAAACTCTTCAGCTTTATAATATTAGTATAGATAAAAAGCCATAACCTTTTTTTTTTTGTTACAGCTAAGATACCTCAACTCTTACCACGAAAGAGTACTATCAACTTTAGGTCCTATTTTATTAAATCGTAACCTAACTGACGACTACGCTTGGCTGGAAAAGGAATGCGCGCCACTTTACAAAAGTTCCGCCATCTTTGTTAAATCCGCGCCATTTTTAATAATCGCGTTCAGTTTAATAACTAGATTGTAAATAAAATATTATTTTTGTATGCAGTTTGTTTTATTTTAGATATATGTCTGAAATAATCACTTCAAAACACAATTTACCTGTACCTATGTTTGTATGTAACCAACTCCTTTCGACTCGATTTTGACCCTCTTTTAAACGGACAGTTTTAATTCAAACTTTGTAGGAAGGATAACTATCAAGGATCGGTGTCAATAATAGTTTCATGAGTTTATTACAATTTACAATTCCCTGTACAATTTAGCTTGATCTTATTGACAGTCGGGCTAGTGATGAGAAACAGAATTTATCTAGTAGTCCAAAAATGATGTTTGATACATACTATTAAATACCTGTGCCGAGATGGTGTGGGTGGGTGTATTATGTGTGGAATTCTTTACTGCACTATAGAAATACATTGGTCAATATTCAGAATAAGTACCTATTTAATAGCACTTATTATAAATTATTATATGTAACTCTGAAATAGGGTTTATAAAAAGGTAATAATAAAAAACAATTCAATAGACACATATATATTTATTTAAAAAGAAATTCCATATTTACAATTATAAACATCAGATTTCACTTTAAAAAAATTATTAAAAAATTAAGCAGTCTATATTGTAACTATACATTATTGGGGATTGTGAAAAATGAACTTAAATAAGATGTGTTGCCATTTTAAAATTAAATGCCAAAATTGACATTTCAATAAAAAAGTGAACTGTCAAAATTGGCGCGCTTTTGCTGCAAAGATGACTAACAAAATTTTTTTTATAAATAAGTGACAATGATTTTGTGTCCAATTGTTTTTATTGATGCAATTATGAAATTATAAAACAAAAGGAACATTTTGCTTGCTTCTGGCTGTTACTAAGTAAAAGATAAAGAGCATAGCATTTTTCCATATTTTTAATACGTCATTTTATACAGGTGAAATCAAAATATGTTATAGTTATTTCAATTTTACGAATTTCAATAAAATAATAATTAATTTGTGACAGTTTTTTATTAAATATAGAGAAACTGTTATTTAGGCCGATATTAAACAGATTTAGAAAAAATGAAGATAATTAATGACATATTAATTTAAAGTTTTAGAAACTTTCTACATTAATTTGTCGTAATATATAACATTTCGCGTATAGATAGTCAACTTATATTTTTGATTTTTCCATAATTTTCGAGAACTCGTGAACGATATTTTAAGTTTTCTTCATCACATTTTAGGAATAATGGGATTTAAATCGCGTTTTATTTATGGCTTTATATAACTTTTGAAAACGAGCACTTTAGAACAAGCGCGGTTACAGGCGGGCTTTAAACTGATAAAACCTTAATACTATAAATCTTAATACTCGCGTAGAACAAATTATACACAAGAAAAACCCTTTTTCAAATGTAGTTTTATATATTATGTATCTGAAACCAACCTACCCACACATTTTGATTTCACCCTGTATAACTAAAGCTTTCAAGTCACTAAAACTCAGTCGCCTCTCAGACTCCATACAGAACAGACGTGCTTCACGTCTATTAAAATACGTCAATGAGGCAACCACCCTCATTTCAAGGTTAAAACACGGTTCATTATAAAAAAACCGGCTTTATTAAAACACTTGGCGGTACATAACATTGTTGAAACGCGCAACGGTCGAACATAAAAAAGAAAACATTTATAAACAACCCTTAAAATCTATAAGGCTTAAATACCACTTAGTCTGAGTGCGGCATAGTGAACTATACTTTATTTTTATACAAAAACACTAAAACTAACATTATATTACAGCCCTAATTTAAATCTATAGGAGAAACACGCCTTAAAATTATATTTATTAACAATTAAGAAGCAATATATACAAACGCGTCTGCTTATTTTACAAAAAAAAACTATGACCACGATAACGATTTGAGATTGTCATGTAGCGTACAACGCTTTAAACGGTTTTAAAACGCTATTTTATTGACGAATAAAACACACTTTAAAACCGTCTAATTACACCGATTGTATAATACTCTTGTAAATATAAATAGAGGAAAATGGCGAATACTGTGAAGGATTTGCTTAAAATTCTCATTCAAAATTAAAATTTCACAGGAAAATATGTCACAGATAGAAGAAAAATCATTATTGGCGGCAAATATTTTGTTAGCTATTAAAATTTAAGACACTTGGAACCAGCAAGTATGTATTAAAAAAACCTATAAAACTTGAAATGCTGATCAGTGAACATAATTTTAGAATATTGATTCGATTGCCATGGCGATCATCACCAATAATAATAATTATGGGTTAAATCTTTTGACAAGATGGTCAAATACCAAAATTCATGCTCACACGATATCTTTCAAGTCACCAAACGTTCACATACAAACAAAAACAACACCCTGTATATAAAACTGATTTATCGTGGTCATTTCCGAGTTCCGATTACATATATTTAAGCTAGCGACCTCTATAGTACAAACTATGTAAGAACAGTGCGAGCCATATAATCGCGTCAAAAATGAGGGTACTTTGCAAAACGTTTTCGACAACTACCCTCGAAATTCACTAGCTATTTCCTATCTACGCATACGATTTTGAAGCGAAACTTCTGTAGGCGCGTTGAGAGTAAAATTTAAAGGTCGCGTCATGACAATACCGTCACGTCATGGAGCAAGGCGACGATTTTGGTATCTTTGAATCTTGCCAAAGAAGTTTCACTTCTGGCACGTGTACTCGACACACACGCTCTTTATAATAACTAACTAGCCTTTGCCCGTGACTATGTACCTAATGACATAAAAGGTATTTGAATTTATAAGACCAGCCCTAAAGTTACATAGATAAATTTTATGTCTCTGTCTTAAAGTATAAATTTTAGCATGGAAAAATGTTCGCGCTAAAGGTCGTGTAGAACTCGTTAGTAATTACGCCTCTGGAATTTTAATTATATCCACAATAACTACAAAATAGGTTGTATATTCAAGTTATTTGAAGTATTGGAACTGTCCCCTGAGGCCGTCGACTAAGGTAAGATAGGTATTATGAACATTCATAAAAATTATAATAACCACGGATTTAAACACCTTACGATCAGTCATTTAAACGGGACATTTATTTATCTAATTATATTTCAAATACAAAGGCTTATCTACGTCTAACATCAGCTATAATACTCACTTTTTTCAAATATAAATAACGTTTATCGATAACTACCTTCAATAAAAAAACTTTTCAACACGATTATTTGACCCGCACTGTACGCCTAGACGAACTCGTTTATAATAATTTATTTTTAAATGTGGTCTCTCTTAAATGTACAATATCTTCACCATGAACGTAGGGTAGTTTTAGATCTCTTAAGTACATTATGATATTATTAAGTAACCCTTTTCTCTAGTAACACTAGACTTTTCTCTTGCATTTAAACAAAATTTTTAATTGTTAGCATGTGAATAATTATTAAAATTTTGTATTAACCAATATGATTTCCAACATTTCGCAATAACATAGACATCAAAAACTATGTAGAAAAATAATAAATTCTCTTAAAGTCGCCCAATTGTTCTATAAAAAAAAAACTTAAAAAAGCGGGTACTTCAATCTAAAACTACCCCCCCCGTTCACTCGATAAATACAACCGCCTACTTTGTTCGAACACTTTCGTATAATACAACGCACGCACGCTACTCGAGGACAAGGCATTTTTAATTATTTATTAATGGGGTAATTGTGAGTCAAAAGAAAGAAAAAAATGTATCAACTTTTTATTTTGTAAAAACATTTTTCGTTCTAGCAAATATTGTTTTGATAGGACACCATTAAGGTGCTGAAAAAATACTTTAAGAACTTTTCTCATACACAATTTTCATAAAAGCGGTCAAGCCGTTTCAGAGGTTTTCGGTTACTGTGACACTACATTTTTTATACATTATCCAATCCAACTATATTCAATTTATGGTAAACTACATAATTATTCCTTTTAGGGCCGATTTTTCAATCCTTGCTATCATGTATCCGTCTAATACAGTAATACCCGAACATATTAAAATATCACCTGTAAACTGTCAGATACACACAATTAGAATACATTTTTATAATGGTAGTTTAATAACGTTATTCGATGAATAAGTTATAACCAAGGATTGAAAAATCAGCCCTTAAAGTATTATTGATGTCGTATTTTAATTATAAACTTTAATACTTTCAACTTCTCATATTTGTAGTGTCATCATTTAATAGTATTAAACATAAAAAAGACGTGTGGCACTCGGGGACTGCCGCGGTAAAGCTATTGCATGCTATGCCTTCAAGCCACACCTCCGCCCGTCGGAGTGGGGAGCATGAGGTTTTTTCGTTACAGAATTTCTCGATTCAGTCCCCGCGCTCAAGGCCCGCGATAGAAGCTATGAAATAAATATAAATTTATAAAGAATAGAAAAAATTCGATCACAAGGCGGGACTCGAACCCGCATCCTTCGCGCCATTCCGGGGCGGATGCCTAACCAACTCAGCCACTCGTGACCCGCCTGAGCAATCGAATTCATTCTATTCTTTCAGTTTTATGTGTCTTAAGGGATACACCGCGCGCCATCTATTGAGATGATTTAACAACCATCTCAACCAATACGAAGCACTTTTCAGTGAATAGTAGCTATGAAATAGCTTAAAAAATTTGGTTCATTTTATTAAATGTTTGCATAATTCCAATTATCCAATTTAAGCAACTTTAAAACACAACTACCCCGCAATACATGTACATACAACAACGCGACACATTACTCTTAAACAATACACAAACAAATAAATAACAGTCGCTGAGTGAGATTAAATTTTCGCAACCGGTAACACTATTGTCATGTCAATATGGAATCGCTCACCTGCTCGCTGGCAACTCTGACACATTGCTTCTTTTAAGCACTTTCCTTGTAACACTAACGATTAACATAAATTACTTCCTCGCAACACAGTTACCGTCAAACACAATATATAACCACTGCTTGAACATTGAACATGTCGAAGAATCAAATGTTCTACGAACTGTGACACCTGTCCGCACTTGGCCAGCTTGGCTTGGCTTGGCTTGTTTATGGCCTGTACCATAGCAGGCCCGAATCCGACCAGTCTTGATAATAGCCTGTATCATCATAGTAGGCCTGTGTCCCAGCAGTTGGCCAGCCTTGAGCCTGTACCTCGGAGGCCCTTGTTCCAGTAGTTGGCCAGCCTTGTTGGCCTGTACCATAGTAGGCCCGAGTCCCAGCAGTTGGCCAGCCTTATTAGCCTGTACCATAAGAGGCCCGTGTCCCAGCAGTGGGAACATATATGGGCTGATAACAATCACAACACTATCACTGCACACGCTAGCAACACTGTATCGCTGTATTGCCAGATATAATCACAATTCTTCGCACTGGTAACACTCGTCACCATCGTCGCGGCCAGACCACATTCGTATTATACACTAATGTCCAAAATCGCCTTTCTATTATCTGGAAAGGAAAATATCGAAATTAGTTTAGTTACTTCGAAGTTTGCAAACTTAGGCCGGTTGCAGAGCCACACCCCGGACACTCCATACAAAATGATTGTTTTGACAGTCACACTGTAGAGACTGCAAATGTGTGTGTTAACGCTTTATGGTTGGCACATTTGTGACTAGCGTAAAAAAAAATTCGCGTTTTTCTGATGAAATACATCCGTAAACAGCACAATATTTAACCATTTTCTACGAAAAACGATAATCACAAATCCAAAATAATAAAATTACTTTATGTCAATTTGATTAATGTTGTCAATCTTCGTTGCGTTTCGTCTAAGACGTCGTTGGTATCGTCCTTGCGGGGAAATGGGTACCATAACATGTCTGATCGTGCGGGGTGAGGTAAGTGTTTAATTTTGGCGGGAGGCGGAGAGTGTCCGTTCTGTAGCGTTTAGCTACTATTATGTATTGATTGACTGACACATTCAAGTGACACGAATTATTCTTTGTGGAAGGCTACAAAATACCTAAAGCGTCCCAAGCAGCCAATAACTCCATTAAAAACACCTTTAGGAACCTGGGCTCGCTCTGACAGCGAAAAAGCTAACACTTATGCTAATTACTTACATAATGTTTTTGAACCGCATCCATGTAGTAACCGATGTGTTGGGAATGAAGTACAAAATCACCTGAACTCACCCATGCAAATGTGCTTACCACTAAAACACGTGACAATTAGGGAGCTAAAGCGGGAAATCCTGAAACTTTCAGAAGGTAAATGTCCTGGATATGATCTTATTGATGCTACCCTACTGAAAAATCTCCCAAAAAAGGGAATATTATTCTTACTCACTATTTTCAATGCATGCTTAAGATTATCCGTATACCCAAGCCAGTGGAAAATAGCACAGGTGATTATGATCCTGAAGCCAGGTAAACCAGTTCATGAAGTATCTTCATATAGACCTATAAGTCTGCTTCCTGTTATTGGAAAATTAATGGAAAAGATTATCCTAAACAGAATGCAAGAACATTTAGCAAAAAAAATACCAACTCATCAGTTCGGTTTTAGAGAAGGGCACGGCACCGTAGAGCAAGTACATCGGCTGGTGGATGTTATAGGTAGAGCGATGGAAAGTAAAAAATATTGCTGCGCAGTTTTTCTAGATATAAGCCAAGCGTTCGACAAAGTGTGGCATGACGGGCTTCTTTTCAAAATTAAAAAAATGCTTCCACATTCGTTCTTCCCACTACTAAATTCTTACCTGGCTAATAGATGCTACGAAGTAAAATATAATTCTGATATATCAGACATGCATGAAATTAAGTCAGGAGTACCTCAAGGTAGCATACTAGGTCCCGTACTTTATCTTTTGTACACATCAGATATACCAACTGATCCTAACACCATTACTGCTACGTACGCAGATGATACGGCTATTCTAACTACACATGAAAACCCTGATACTGCTTCAGTCAAACTACAATATCACCTTACCCGCATCGAAGAATGGCTTGATAGATGGCGCATGAAGGCTAATACAGATAAATCAGTACAAGTAACTTTCACACTTAGAACGAAAACCTGTCCACCTGTCAAACTTATGAACAAAGAGATCCCACAATCAGATGACGCAAAATATCTGGGAATGCATCTTGACCGTCGTCTTACTTGGCGTAAACATATATGGACCAAACGCAAACAACTAGACTGTAAAGTACGTAGTATGTACTGGCTAATCGGACGTAAGTCAAAGTTGAATGATGCCAGTAAAATGGCTATCTATAAAGCTATTCTGAAACCAGTCTGGACTTATGGCATTCAGCTCTGGGGAACAGCCAGCCATAGCAATATCGAAATTCTCGAAAGGTTCCAGAATAAAACTATGAGAGCTATGTTCAACATCCCACCATACATTAGCAATAAATATATGAACTTAGATCTCAACCTGCACTCAGTGAAGCAAGAAATTGAACTAAACAGCAAGAAATATCAAGGCAGATTGGGACACCATATAAATAAATTAGCTGCTGAACTGAAGGGAGGGGGCACTGTGAGATTTTCTCGCCTGAAGAGAAATAGCATACCCGATCTTGCGATAAGATTCGCAGACAAATGATGAGCTTTGCGTCACTGGATGCAAATCTCAGTGTATAAACATATTTACAGATGAAAATCAGAAACCATATTAGATTATTGTTTATATAAACAGATGGCTAAGTTGCAGTATAGAAAAAAAAAAAAAAAAAAAAAAAAAAAAAAAAACTATTATGTATTCTGTGGCAGAGCTTCACCGACCATCAGTGCGTACGTCAGTCGCGCTTGTCATATGTATGGAAATACGCGTGCGTATGGTCGGTCTAGCTATGAACCGTTTTGTCAATTTCCATACATATAACAAGCGCGACTGACTTACGCACTGATGGTCGGTGAAGCTCTGCAACCGGCCTTAAGGGTGCTTTCCACCAATAATTTGTGTAAAAACTAATAATATCGCTTCATTAAGTTTGAAGCAATACTATTGGTTATTAACTAACAAATTCCTCGCTACACATTCTCGCACATTATTGGAAAAACATCCTAAAGCTTGTAACAATGTGAAACTGGGTGAGATTTATGTGTTTAAAATTTAAATTTGATGCAAGAATCAGGCAAACTGAAATGAACCATTATTGATGCACAAAAGTTTTAAAAATAAACACTAATTTTAAATATGTGTACATAATTGTGCCTATGTACGCGTATATCGTGTGTGTGCATGTTTGTGCCTATCTACGTGTATATCGTGTGTGTGCATGTTTGTGCCTATCTACGTATATATTGTGTTTGTGCATATTTCTGCCTATCCACGTGCATATTGTGCGAGTGTGTACGTGTTTCTGCCTATATTAGTTCATATTTTGAATGTTCTGCCTATCTTAGCAGGAGTGTGTGTGTCTATCTGTCCGTCTGTATATACACACCTAGTCATAAAACGCCCGGTCGTGCTCCGGCGACGCCCACCGCGGCTGGGGCTGCGCCGCGGGCGCGGGCGAAGCCCCCGCGTAGTTCAGGAAGTCCCACACTAGTATCGTGTCGTCGTGCGACGAGGAGACAATTTGGAACTCGTCGAACTGCAATCGGAACACGCGGCCCGTGTGCTCCTGGAATCAACGTGGAACGCCTTAATTCATACAATGGGGTGCGTTGGTAATGGAATAAGACGTACAAGTAATGACATATGTATGTTTGCTTTTTTGTAGCTTTCGTGATATGATTTTTTGGAGTCTGGAAACATTAGGTAGCCAGTATGTAGCCATTAAAATATAAAAGATTTACTACTTTTTAAAATCATGATTATCGGCCCGTATATCTTTAAACTGCAGGGACAAACCTAGTATGAGGGTACAGGCTGTATTCCACAAGGCTAAATAAGTGCCGGTTGTCAAATTTTAACTTGGACATGCCGGTTTCCATCCTATTCGATAGATAAATTGAATAATGTATTTACTTTCTTCTCTATCTCCACATCACTGCTTTTTGCTTCTTTTTATACGTACGAAATTATATTATCTTATATTATTATTATCTTAAATTTTTTCTTTATAAATAACTATATACACTCACCACCAAAGTGCGCAGACACAGATCCTGATGCGGCGTGCGTACATCGAGCGCTGCTCGCAAATCCCACACTTTTATTTTGCCGTCGTACGCGCCGCTAACTATCCGCTTGTTGTCGAACCTGAGACCGTTTGAAATTATAATTAAATGAGAGATGAAAAAAGAAAAAAAAATAGCGTGTGTACCCAGCACACGTGTCGGAAGTCAAACTTATTTGGCAAAATTCATACCAAAATCGTCGCCTCAATCGTGACGTGACGGTATTGCCATGGCGCGACCTTGAAATTTTACGTTCAACGCACCTAATGAAGTTTCATTTCAAGATAATCGAATTGAAAAGCAATCTCTAAAATATTGAAAAAATCAATACATCGTATTTGTTATTTACTTAGCAAATAACTTTAAAAATGTGAGGAAATAAATGCTAAATAAAAAACAACATACAATTTTGTGCGCTTTCATAGGGGTATGTTTATGCACTGTGTGTGTGAGTGTGTGTGTTTGCACTGTGTGTGTGTCTGTATGTACACACTCACCGTATACACCGCACGAGCTCCTCGTGCCCCTCTAGCACGCGTATACACTGCCCGCACTCAATGTCCCACAATCGTATAGTGTTGTCCGAAGAACCCGATACAACCAGACGATCTCTGTATTGTAAACAGGCTATACCACGCTTGTGACCGTTCAGTGTGCGCACAAATTCGCATGACGACGTGTTCCACACCTAAAAACAGATAGATTCTAATTAAAATTGTTCTTTTCGAATAAAACACGGTGAAATACATTCCAAAAATACAGTTATTTGGAACAAAAACATTAAAATCAACTTTTTTATTTTGAATGAATGGATTATGATGCGGAATTGTTAATTTGGAACGAATATATTTAAATTCAAAATTCCTTATTTGGAACACAAATATTCAAATTCAAACAGTTTATTTGGAATACATAGTTTCAAATTCTAATTTATAATACGCTACAAAATTACAGCTAAAATAAATATTGGAATGCAAACAAAAAGACGTTCAAAATTTTAAGTACAGTTCTGTTGGTTTAATTTCTTAATTAATACAATATTGTATACTTTAATATCATAAAGCTGAAGAGCTTGTTTGTTAGTTTGAATGCGCTAATCTCAGATACTGCTGGTCTGTTTTGAACAATTCTTTCGGTGTTAGATAGCCCATTTATCACGAACTAAGATCAGGAGCGGAGCACTGCGGGTAAAACCGCTGGGTACAGCTAGTTATATATTAAACATATTTACCGTAAATAGCTTTCCGCCCGCGTCTTCGCCCGCGTTAAAGAAAAACCCGCTCCCGTTCCCGTGGGATTTCCGGGATGAAACCTATGTGTTAATCCAAGTTAACCTCTATATGTGTGCTAAATTTCATTTTAATCGGTTCAGTAGTATTTGCGTGAAATAGTAACAAACATACACATACACATCCATCCTCACAAACATTCTCATTTATAATATTAGTCGTATATAACTTCTTCTTAAGACATTATTCACTTACCTTAATAGTCCTATCCCCGCTAGCGCTGACAATATACTTCTCGTCAAAGTCCACAACGTTCACAGCTGCCCTGTGCCCGACGAGCACTCGTCTGAGCATTATCTCCGTTGTGGACGTCATGTCCCATACGGCTATCGATCTGTCCTGTAAAAGGGATATATTTTTTTACTGACTGTGGTAGAATAATAAGGTAGGTTATGTTTTTATGTAGGCTGAGATTGACTCGTAATAAAAATCCTACTATATTTTACAAATACAAATAATATTGTTTGTAAACTAGAAAATTTTTAAAAATGTAGGTAACTCTTAGGTTAGGTTATGTTATTATGTGTAACTGTACTGAAATAAAAATGCATACTACATCTTACTAATCTTTATTAAACTCTTGTACACTCAACATATTATCTTAATGATATTTGGCAATGATGTTACTTGAGAATAGGTATTACATACAATATAAATATATATACATACTTGATATACCGGCCTTTTATTCGTGCGTGATACTAACCAACTATGGTAACTTATACCAACTTATTAGTTGTTCAAATTCATCTGAGAAGTACAGGCAGAGTTTTGCTCTGGACACACTTTGTGCATTGTTCGTCTATAGTTATTTTACACTTACACGTAACATCAAGTGTTTCGGCTGAGTAAGACGGGCAGATTTTTGCTTCTGACACATTTCGAGATTGAGAGTCTAGTTGTTTATTCTATATCATATTTTGTCCGATAGGCGGAGTTTTGCTTCGACACTTCTCGAGCAGAACTTTGAGTTCATTTATTTATTTTATTCCTGTATCAGTGTGTTGAGCATCTGTCACACCCCAGGCCCACGCGTGACGTCACTCACCTTGCTGCACGTGACCATCATGCCGTTGCAGAACCTCAGGTGCAGCACAGCCTCGCAGTGATGTATCAGTGTGTTGAGCATAGCGCCCGTTGTAACGTCCCAAACTCGAACCGTGCTGTCTGAAGAGCCAGATATGATGGCTCTTTCATCGTATTGTAGGCAGAGGACGGAACCGGTGTGGCCTTGGAGCTCCTGGAAGATTGTTTTTAACACTTTAGAACATTTATACTTGCAATATTTTGAAGTTTTACAAGTATTGCGAAAGAAAAAAAAGATATATTTTTGTCGCAAAATTTCGCGTTTGTTTATCTTTCCATTTAGTCGCTATGGAACCATTTTATTATATGATTTTCAAGTCTTGATATAGTTAGCAGGCTAGAGTGATATAGGCTATTTAAGCAGTAAACCATCTCGATCCTATGGCAATTTACTTTGTCTACACGTGTATCTAAAGAAGATTATGATATAAGAGTTTTTCAATGATTACTTTTAAAATTCATTTAATAAAGTCAAGTGAGCTTATGGGCATCATTGTGATTCAAGTATCAAACCACTTTTCAGGCAAGGCAATTAAAAAAAATTTACAGATCGATTTTTAAAGAATTTCTCATTTATAAAGCACTAGCTTTCCACCCGCGGCATCGCCCGCGCAGTCAATGAAAAACCCGCATAGTTCCCGTTCCCGTGGAATTTCTGGGATAAAACCTATCCTATGTCCTATCTCGGGTATCAAAATATCTCTATACCAAATTTCATGCAAATTGGTTCAGTAGTTAAGGCGTGATTGAGTAACAGACAGACAGACAGAGTTACTTTCGCATTTATAATATTAGTATGGATTTGAAATTTGAATTCAAACAACTAAATATTATGAAACTGGGCCCCGCGGTTTCACCCGCATTGCTCCGCTCCTATTGGTCTTAGCGAGATGTTATATAGCCTATAATAGCCTTCCTCGATAAATGGGCTATCTAACACAGAAATAATTTTTCAAATTGGACCCGTAGTTCCCGTGATTAGTGCGTTCAAACAAACAAACTCTTCAGCTTTATAATATTAAGTATAGATATAAACTCACTTTAACACACTGCAACGTCTTTCTGTCCCAGATCTTGATGGTGTTATCTCTTAAACCGGACACGATTTTATTGTCGTCATATTGCAAACAGTATACGCCTTTCGAATTTTCCGATCTGCAGTTTATCCTCTGAAAAATTTTTGATTGACATATTAATAAATTTAATAGAAATAAGGTGTGTATTTTCAGTCAATTTTATTACATACTTATTAAAAAATGTTTCATAATTTAATGAAAAGATATAGCATGATGCATTTAGAAATATTTTTACACATCAAGGCGAGACTATAACAACGATGATAATGTTCTCTTAAAAATTTAAAATCAAGCAAAAAACTTAAAATGAATTAGACCAATGCATGCAATACCGTCACGTCATTGAGTAGGGTGACGATTTTGGTATCTTTCAATCTTGCCAAAGAAGTTTCAATTCTGACACACGTGTTCGGCACACACGCTCTTTTTATCTCACAACCTCTATAAAAAAAATATAATTATTTTTTAAAGTCGGTCAACTCACCTGTAAGTTATGCCTGCCCATTCTCCAGTTATCTTCTATAGACTGTATGTCTTGTATGATTTTGGGGTATAGCTGTCTGTAGAACGAGTGTGAGGGGTGCTGACAGCCAGGCTTCGGTTTGAACAAGTACATTATCCTGAAAAGTTGAGGTAAGGACAATTTTCACACATGGCACGATTTGAGAACATACTAAGCTTTCGCTTGTGTTATATCACTATGGAGGAAGGAAGGTGGAATTTGTCCACTGTAGCGAAAACATTTTGATGGGCAGCAGCTGGGTTGGCCAGCGTGGTAAATTATGACCTGAATCTACAGTAGTAACATATTCAGTAGATGTTGACCAGTACAGCACACACCCTGACCGCTGGCCAGCTCCCCCACAGCACACCCTCCGAGCTGGGGCACAGCACACCATTGAGATAATATTACTAGGTATGGAGGAGACACCACGAACAAAATCTGTGCGCCTTTTTTTGCTCTAAGTTTTAAATATTATTATCTAGTTAGGTACTTACCGATGAAAGTTATTCCTTTGCACTTTTCCGTATTATTTGTGCAATATCGTAACACACACAAAGGCATATTTGATGCGTTTCACTTTAAAACAAATAAAAAATGAGCGTGCACTTAAGCCATATGGCGTATGTTGAGCGGAACATAAGTGATGTAGGCGGTGTCGTCTCCATATGTATATCTCAATGCAGCACACTCACCAGCCGCGCCGCTCAGCCAGGCCCCGCCACAGCGAGTCCGTCCTGACCTTCCGCTCCACCAGCTTCTTCCACAGCATACCCTCGGAGATGACCCGCTGCCACTCTCTGCAGACCAGCTCGGCGGCGCACAGCGAGCTCGCGTCCAGGTACGACAGGATGTTCTCCGCTACGTGGTCTAGGCCTTTTTCTGGAATGGGAAATTATTATTTTGTTAACGTGTAATTACGTGTAATTAAACAAAAATTGTCAGGTACTGGGTCGCGAGATGGGATGTTTTGGCATGAAAATTCTTGATAATTTGTATGTTTTGGCTATCAGAGGTTGCTATTAGAATATTTAGAGCATAATCAAGGCAGTTTTATCATTATTTGACACGAAAAATGACTGTATGTAATCTTTTAATGCCAGTTGGAAGAGACAGAGTCACACAGTCACAGCTGATATTTTGATGATGATGACGATAATAATCTTGGAAAAATATGGAACATAATATAATCAAGTTATTTTAAAATAAGGGCTTGTGTACAATACCTATATGGCATTTTAAAAGAAGAAATTGTGACTTAGAAGTAATACAACTCACTTGGCAGCATGCTGATAAAATCCCTCTGCAGCATCGGCTTGAGGTACGCGTTGATGTGGCCATGCTGGTAGTGGCACATGCGCGCGAGCAGCTGTTCCACAAACTCCACCTGTAAGGTAAATAATGAATATAAGAAAACTTATAAAATACAAAATTGGGCTATATACTTTGTTCTTATATTAAAAAATCATCATAATTGCAGAAACTACAGTGACTCTTACTTTATCAATTTATTATTAATTCTTTTCATGGCAAAATTAAAAAAAAAAACAAACAGTAAAAAGAAGGAACAAGTATGAATCTTGCTACACATGTGTTTTTCAATTCTATTGCATCATCAGGACTTCGTATATAAAAGTAAAAATGATATTTTAAACTTTGTTATCACTCAAATTCACGAAATATTTCTATGTAATAATTTAAAAAAACGTCCCATATTCAAATACCCTCAATTTCTTTCTCTATATCTTTCTTAAACCCAAATCTCCCAAAAACCTTCCCTCCCACAAAATAAGCAACAAAAACCCACCTGATCGGTTTCGTTCCATTTTGTAAAGTAGTTCAAGCATGTGTTCCTCTCCGCTACGTACGCGGCACCGCTGGGCGCCGGCTTCACGCCCGTGTCGAGAGACGTGAGCGATGTCACCTGCTGCTAATTGTGATAATAATAATTAATATATTGACAATACACTTCTAAAAATAAAAGGAAAATGTTTTATGTTTGATATTTTTGTGAATGTTCCGAAATTTTAGCAATTTGTGAGTTGAGCTTTACCTAAGTCAAGCGTTCCTATTTTGAGTGAAAACAGTTAAGAGCTGAAACATCAACAGCTCAAATTTAGCAATTTGTGAGTGGAGCTGCCGAATCCAAGTGCTCATTAACCCATTGAGCCCCGAGCGGCCCGATCGGGCCACGACACAAATAGATTTTCTATTGTGTCTGTGTTAACTGTACTACCATATAATAAAATATTGTATTGAATTGAAGACTATAAACTAATCTAAAGCCATGTGTATTGTGTGGTTATGCATAATTTGAACTTGGATAAAAAATTTACGAAAATCTGAGCATGTTTAGAAACTAAAATGGTTTTTTTAAACTGAATTCGAGTTTGGTTCTTTCTGTAAAAACAGTGACAATATGCGACATTTTATTAAAAACTATAAAGTGAGCATACAAACAACATAAAGCAGTTCATGTACAAACATTTATCAATCACAATCAGTTTAATTCGAATCACAACACGAATGACTGACGACAATACCTTAACCTTTATATATACATTTCTATGGTTTCTTAATCCGCTTCCACGCTTATCCGTGTTATAGCAGATCTATGTGATAAATGGCTATTGATTCATATCATTATTTATTTAACAATTTTATGTATCATTACAAATTTTTATACATAATATTTGAGATTTAAACTATCCTATCTCTCAAGTTGGATCGAACTGCACATGGTGTGCGAATTTTATTATATGTAATTGGTTAAATGGTTTAGGAGTCCATTGAGGACAAACATTGTGACACGAGATTTATATAATTATATTAAGAGATAATATTAAAAGAAAAGGAAGACATGCATTCACATAAGGCATTATTTAAATATGTAAATGGTTTAGGATTACAAAAAAATAATGTCTCAGTCTCACAGGATGCCTGCTCACTTAAGGCCCATTTACAATATGCAAAAAAGTCAATTATTGCGCTTAAAATTTGCATTCAATTATTGCCCTAGACCTAGAGTGTACAAGAAGATAGCATCATGTAAATGGGCCTTTATAAGTCAAACACAAAATATTTTAAATTCATAGATTCATTTTATTTACTTGTTAGCACATCAGTGAATCATATACAACCAAAACCAAACTAACCAAGGGACTGCACTTTTACTATGCAATCTAAGGTTAGAAATATCTGTGTAAATAATACCTGTGTAAAAAGTGATTGGAAAAATACAATTAACAAAACCATTCTTGCAAAGTAATATTTTGCCTCAATAAAATGTAATTAGAAATATAATTGCTTAATTTAGAGTTAGACTATTAATTGGTTTAAATTAACAGCTATGACGTCTTAGTTGGATCATGTGTATAAAATTACTGTCACTTTATTTAATGATTCAAAATAATTATATTGAAAATAATAATAAATAATATAATAATTATTATTTAATTACAATGAGGGGATTTAAAAAGATACTAGTTATACTAGATTTCTGCCCGTGTTTTCAAAGGAAACCAGCATAGTTCCCGTAGGATTTCCGGGATAAAATCTGTCCTATGTATTAATCCAAGTTAACCTTAAGAGTGAAAATCCTGTAAAGCATAAATACAACAACATGTTATATGAAATGGGCCTTGTATGCGGGATCACTGTACACACTAGACTAGAACTAAATAATGGCAAACTAAGTAAATCTTGTATAGATCATATATTTGCACGATCCCGCTCACAAGACCTATTCACGGCGGCACTCGGTACTACACTGGCCGATCATCGCGCGGTGATACTCGCTTGCATTGGTACACGAACACAGGATGCTCCCAAAGAAAAGATTTGTATTAATAATACAAAACTTCTTAACAATCTCGAGCAAATTCAATGGGAGGAATCGTATGATACTAACTGTCCAGAAACATTATATAACTTTATTAATTCAAAATTTCGGGAGTGTTATAAAAAATCTGAATACACAATTAAAATAAAAAACCGATCAACACATCGCAATAATAATTGGATAAACAAGAAAATTACGAATGCTTGCAAGAATAGAGATACATTATTTATAAAATGGATAAAAGATCCTAATAACCTAATATTAAAGCAAAATTATAACAAATCGAGAAATTACGCTAATAAATTAATTAATAGAACTAAAAATAATTATTACAAATCAGAAATAATTGCAAACGGGAATAATAGTAGACAATTATGGCAAATATTAAATCGAATCACTGGTAGAATTAAGAGGTCGATTGATGATACTATTAATAATGCATTTCAAAAAACTAACGTGTCTTATAAACAGATCGCAAACAACTTTGCACAATTTTTTAAAAATAGCACAAAAAATATTACCCCTAACTGCTCAATGCCATTACTTAATAAATCACAATACAAAACTTCGGCCCAGGTCACTATGCGACTAAAACCCGCGAAGCCTGATGCAGTCAAAAATATAATCATGAGCTTAGACAATAATAAAGCCCCAGGAGTAGATTGTATTAGAGCCTGTGACTTAAAAAAAATATGTACAAGAATTCAAACAGTCATCACAAATTTAATTAATTTATGTATAAAAACCTGTACCTACCCATCAGTGCTTAAAACCGGCATCGTCCGACCGATTTATAAAAAGGGATCAAAAACAGATTATACCAACTATAGACCGATAACAATATTACCTACTATTGATAAGATTATTGAAAAATATATTGCCAAACATATATATGAATTCTATGAAAATAATAAAATTTTAACCAACCATCAATATGGATTTAGGCCAAACAAGAACACAACACAACTTCTGTCAGCGTTTACCGATAGCGTCCATTCACATTTAAATAACAAAAAACATGTACTAGCAGTATTTATAGACTATAGTAAGGCGTTTGATACGCTTTGTCACGAGAGACTATTAGAGTGCCTGCATGACAGCGGTATTAGAGGCAACCTATTGGACTGGTGTTCGGACTACCTCAACGATAGAAGATACACTGTTAGAGTCTGTAATGCGACTAGTGACATAGTTATTGCTACGGAGGGCACTGCGCAGGGCTCGGTCATCGGTCCATTGCACTATCTCACGTACGTAAATAGCCTTACAAATGTCATTAAACACAGTGAGACTTATCAATTTGCCGACGACACCTGTCTTGTTGCTGCTGGTAACAACATAAGCGAAGCACTCGAGAAGTTGCAAGAGGATTTTAACTCATTGTTACGATGGTCACATGACGCAGGCCTAGTTGTTAACGAGAATAAGACAAAATTAATGTACATAAGCTCTAGTCAGAACAGAAGCTCCCATATACCCAGACTAATAGCTCACGAACACCAATGCTTGCACGGAAATCAGAATTTTAATAACTCACCACATTGTAACTGTAACGCTATAGATATTGTAGATTATCAAACATACTTGGGTGTTACTATTGATAGCAGACTGAACTGGCAAGAACATATTAACGGAGTGTGTGATAGATTGAGGTGTATCCTGGCTAAATTTTCGATAATTAAACACAAAATTCCCTACAAAACTTTATTATTGCTTTACAAATCACTAGCCGAATCAATTATCTCCTATGGATTGTCTAGCTACGGACGGACTTGTAAGACCAATCTTGACAAAATATACACACTCCAATTAAGACTACTTAAAACGATCGTTCCATATAACATTAAGGCTAAATATAAAAATGACTATCGTAAATTATTTGAACTGTGTAAAATCATACCGATACATGAAAAAATTAATCTAACACTTTTAAAAGAGGAATTCTTTAATATTGACATAAATAAAATTAAAAAAACGCCTCATAATAATATAATAACTCGTAACGTCACAAACGCTACGCTAAAACTTCCATCTTTTACAAACCTTCACGGGAAGAGAACGTTAAATTATATGGTACCCTGTCTCATCAACAAACTACCTATATCTTTAAGAGATTCAATAACTCACAAAAATCTAAAATTCAAACTAAAGCAATACTTTTTAGTAAATATAAATAAACTATTATAAAAAAAAAAAAAAAAACCTTCTAATAACTCTAAAATATTAAGAACTTATTACGAATTTAATCTAAATATTAAATACAAATAATACAAAATTATAGATTCACGAAAGGAGCATACTGTATGTTTACACGGCCAGCAAGATTACCGATGTCGCTCGTCACTAAAAAAAATTCTAAGTACCCTCATTAGGATTAAGAACTAACAATAAGTATTAAAACATATTATGTAGCGGTTTGTGGGCTTATGGTGCACAGAAAAACTCGAATGAGTTTATGACTGCATCAATGTACATTATATCATAAAAAAATAAATAAATAAATAAATAAATAAAAAAAAAAAAAACCTCTATATGTGTGCTAAATTTCATTGTAATCGGTTCAGTAGTATTGGCGTGAAAGAGTAACAAACACACACACATCCTCATAAACTTTTATAATATTAGTAGGAAGTGGGAATTAGGATAGGATAGGATTCTGTATTGGTACTTAGTTTTGATAAAGACTTCTTAAACCACTATCCTCTTTTAACATTAAAAAACAAATATTACTTTAGTAAAACTAATCATTAGAATATTAGCACAAGTAACAGTAAAAAATGCTTTCTCTATTTGACAGGATATAAAATTACATCAGTCATACAAATCTCTAAGCCATACTTTTAAATAACAATAAAATGTCTAAGTTTGTATTGTTTTTAAATTAAAATGAAGCCCAACTGTAATTTTATTTACAACTAGCGGTCCGGCCCGGCTTCACCCGTGGTACATATTTGGCAATGAAAGGTAGCCTATGTTCTTTCTCAGGGTCTAAACTCTAAAGATTGTCTGCCAAATTTAATCAAAATCGGTCCTTATGTGTGAAAACCATACATACATACATAATTACAAACCCTTCCTCTTTATAATATTAGTATAGACTAATCGTGTATTGTCCTTAGATATAAATACGAACAAGTTGAAAAGAATAAATACATAATATAGGTATGTGAAATATGATATGTGATATATTATTTATTGTTGGAAATTCTATAATAAATAAAATAAAATGAATAGAATAGAATAGAATAGAATAGAATAATGATCATTTTTTGTGCAACATAGTGTTTCGTTTTCATAATAAATGTATTACAATGATTCACATAATATAATAATTGTGTTTTTTTTTTTCATATAATTATAATTATTTACTAATTATTATAATTACTGAATTAAGGATCAAGTAAAATATATTATAAAAATGTGTCAGTAAGCGCATAACTCGAGTAAGTCTGAACCAATTTTGTTAATTCTTTTTTTTAATATTCCATGAAGTAGTTATGAGGATAGTGCTTATGGAGAGAAAACGTTAACATGTACCATGGGCGAAGCCGGGGCGGACCGTTAGTTATTCAATAATATTATATATATGAAAACTGTTTGAGATAATATATAACTGTAAAATATTGTCACAGTGATTCCATACAGTGAATGTTGAAACAGATTCCATACAATAAAACAGAATAATAACATACATTTAAATTTCATTAGTTATAACAGGGTATTCGTAACCTTTTCATGAATTATATATGATTTTAAAACTTGTATCATTTCTTTCCTGAAAAACTAGGTATTTTACTATACAACAAGTTTAATATAATACATGATGCATAACTTGAATTCTAATTCAAGTAATAGAATATTTTTTTAAAGAAAAATCCTACAAAGTATACTATTTTTGTTTTTTGGAAAAATTGGGTTAAATTCTTAAACTCGAAAACTGCATTGCAGACATCATTTTTGTCTAGAGTTGTAACATTTTATGTCACGCTTATTTTATTTCCAATCAAATAAATATTTTTGTTGCTTATGGCGACATGCTTCCCGATTTCCTTGAAATTATTTCTTGTAAATTTACAAAGGCAACTGGGTGTAGAGAGGCAAAGATGGCGGAACAGTATTCCATGACATTACATCTATGTCCCATTTCCATGTTTTGAGACGTACCTTAGGCGTCGTCGTGTCTTCTATCATCCAATCAGTCTCCATTTTTGTAATTTCACTAAATTCATAAATATTCGTCCTTAAAACTTCACAAAAACTAAATACAATCGCTAAATAATCATCATTCGCGTGACGTCAAACACTCACTATTATTTTCTTTACTAAATAAAAATTTTGCTCTAGAGACGTGTCCTTCAGTCAAAATCGAATAGTCGTACAAGATATTAGATGATTAGAAATTGTAAGGATTGGACAATCCTTATTCATTTATTATAATATTCCTTGTTCAGTTCCTTGTTTGTATCAGCGTCGTTGGTACCAGCATAAATAAGGGCTAAATTCTTTGTTCTGATTTTTTTTATTCCGTTATAAATTTTGTATGTAATACGATTTTTATACACAATAAGATAAATCTTAAGGCCCCAGTACACAATGGCCCATGCTGACTCATTGCAGGCCATTGCCATTGTGTACACGGGGTAATTGTATAATATGATGGCGGGCAATTGTCTTTCGTGGCGCGCAATCGGGTAGTTGTCGGTTTTTTGGGCACACTTCAAAGGAATCGTGGTGTAGCGTGGCCTGTGGTGTTCACAGTTTCACACAATGGGCCATTGTCTAGTTCGTCACCGACTGCTCACCGGAATAGTGCACTTTTTTGTTGCGTGCTAGAACTAGAATTTTATTTTTATATTAAAATATAGTATTTGATCGCCTTACATGTCAGTATCGTGGAGCAATGAAGAAACTTTCAGGTTTATTGATTTATATCAATCTGAGCCCTGTACGTCCATCGCAAGTGGTTTGCCAGGCAGCAATGAGACATGGGCCATTGTGTGAACAGCAAGTGATCTTGGCCTACACTTGTGCATTGTAAAGCGTGGCCCACAACAGGCCATTGTGTACTGGGGCCTTTAAATAACGTTTCAATTACTCTCACCATCGGACGTGGTTTTTTTGAGATATACTTTATTATCAGTATTTTGTTAAAATTTTTAGATGCATTTTGAACTATTATCCGTATTTTATGAATAATAATATCAGTAAAAATAATAATGCATAAAAGTAAAAATATAAGTGTTATTTGGTTTTTCATTTTAATTTCGCACATGAAAGCCTGTGATGAAAGCAATACAGAGAAAAAAGTGTTTTGCAGTATAGAAACTGTTGTAAAATATTCAATTAAAGTATCCGAATTACAACAATGAATATGTTCAGCTCTATGATCATTAAGATACTGTACGATTTACGCATTTTTTTTTTTCTTGGTAAAACGCTACTACAATTATTTATCATTTTTCCATTCATGTTTTAACTGAACAATTTTAAATGAAATCTTTTTAAAATTTGCTCAAGAGTTTAAATTGTTAATGAAATACTTGTTCATAAAATATTACTTATTTGCAATGATTCTAAAGCGGAATGTAACAATCAAATTTCGCTTGTTGACAGTTGACACAGTTGTCAAATACTATTTGACATTTATGTGAAAACTAAAATCAAGCAAAATCAAACATGCAAAATGTTTGTGAAATGTGAATTGCGGTATTTCAATAAAATAGACATGACTCATGTTTACTTCTAAATATTTATATAAACACGCTTATTTGTACAAATAATGGATATAATTCTAACTGGAAATCTCAAAAGCATGAATATTGAAGTAATTTTAAATACCTTTCTATTTTGTATTTTTTTGATATAAAAAAGATCTAAGATATTACTTGCTCTGTGATCTAAGAACAAAGGTGCGTATTGTTTATTGTTTCATTAGTTACACAACGTTGTTCTCACACATCAATAAGTTAAAAGAAACATTAACTTATTATATATTTGCATAAACGAACACTCGATTTCTGGGATAATATACAGTTATGTCTCGAAGCTAAGTCTGCTATACACGTATATTCTTTGTGATTCGCGGCTGCTTTTTTGCTTTTCAATATCAGCTCTATCGCTTCATAATATTCCTTCTTGACTAAAAGGTCAGCGACATCTTTTTCCACACTTCGCAAGCTTCGTAATAATTCTAGAGATTTGAGCACTGATTTTATTGTTACTTTGATTTAAGCTTTAGTGTTCCTATTTACACGACGTCAAAAGCTGGTAAGAAAGTATATCCAACTCAATTTCATTTAATTGTGTTATAGATTCACAAGATTTGATGTAGGTATGACTGTTTTTCCTCAGTATGGATATTTATTTACATCTAGTTTTCAACTAAGTTAATACATAAGTGGGACCTATGTTATTAACTTATTATGTTGGTATAATGTGGATATATTATTCACTAGCTGTGCTTCATGGTTTCAACAGTATTTCCTGATCTTAGCGTGTTCATACAAACAAGAAACAAATTCTTCAGTTTTATAATATTATTATTAGTATTGATTAATAATTAATATTTATTTTCTTTCAGAGTACATAATGTTTTCACAAGAAAACAACATGGAGAATAGACACGCACCGCCAGGGGTTAATTCTCGATCCTTGACTGCTGCCCAGTCTGCCGCTGAGTTGGAGGTATTTTTAAAATAATGTATTTAGAAATAGTTGGTTTTAGATAAGAGTTCGGATCATTCACTACATAGTATAAAACAAAGTCGGTTTCTCTGTCCATTTGTATGCTTAAATCTATAAAACTACACAACGGATTTTGATGCAGTTTTTTTTAATAGATAGAGTGATTTAATAGGTGGTTTTTAGTGTATAATTTATTAGGTTTGAGACAAAGCGGGCGAAGCCTAAGCGAAGCGAATAGATAGAGTGATTCATGAGGAAGGTTTGGGTATATTATTTATTACGTGTTTGAAAAAGCGGGCGAAGACGCGGCTGGAAAGGTAGTATGAAATATGATTTATTTAATGACGATGCGATAGCTACAATTTTCTGTCAATATTCCGTGGAGCAAAAAGTAAGGTTCCCTAAATTTTATGTATATTTGAATAATATAAGAATAACTCAAACTCAAATGTTCAAGTTTGATTCATTCAATTCGACTTCTTCTCGAAACACTTTGAATCGTCATTTCATAGTTTTACAATTTAACTCTGACTAGCTGTGCCCCGCGGTCACACACGCATTTCTCTACTGCTGACTGTCTTAGCGTGATGATATATAGCCTATAATAGCCTTCCTCGATGAATGGGCTATCTAACACCGAAAGAATTTTTCAAATCGGACCAGTAGTTCCTGAGATTAGTGCATTCAAACAAACAAACTCTTCAGCTTTATAATATTAGTATCTATACTACAGATTATTAAAATATTACAGGTATTAAAAGAAATAGAGCACGTATATTTCTCACCTCCGTCCGAATTTGATGCAGCTCGATACGCGCTAGAGCACGCACCGTCACCGTTGAATTGTGATGAGATTGAACAAATGTTCACCAAGCTTAAACGGCAGCAACAGGTGATGATGAAAGTGATAATATATTAATTTCGTAAATTTATTATGAGTTATGTAATGGACATTTTACGTTACTAACTACAACAATAATAAAGCAAAAAATAGCGTGTATACTGAGCACACGTGTCAAAAGTGAAACTTATTTGGCGCATTGAGAAAAAAATTTCAAGCTTGCCTCATGGCAATACTGTTACGTCATGGAGTAAGGCGATTTTGGTATCGTCAAATCTTACCAAAGAAGTTTCATTCCTGACGCGTGTGCTCGGCTATATAAAACTTAATGCTATATAAAACTTAATTTAGTTAGTGTCAGTGTTACTTGAATAAAATTTTAATATCACAATTTCAGGTTGTTTCCGGAAAAGCGCTGCACCTCATATCCCAACAAAGAGACAACTGTGACCGGGAATTCGAAGAAATACAAAACATCAAACAGCAATTGGCACAAACGGTGGAAACGTGCAAGAAAGCGCGGGAAAATCTACAAATAGCTTCCAACCATCTTACTGTCTCCACCTTCGTCATACTAGCTAATGTGAGAAAGAGACAGATAATTAAATCAGTGCTCAAATCTCTAGAATTATTACGAAGCTTGAGAAGTGTGGAAAAAGATGTCGCTGACCTTCTAGTCAAGAAGGAATATTATGAAGCAATAGAGCTTATATTGAAAAGCAAAAAAGCAGCCGCGAATCACAAAGAATATACGTGTATAGCGGACTTAGCTTCTAGACTACAAGATACACTTGATATGACTGAGGAGAAATTAGATTCAGTACTGTCCAGTATATGTTATAACTTCGATGAAGATGTGTTTAAAAAATTAAAAAAGGCATATGACCTTTTGGGCAAAACTCAAGCGGCTATGGAACAACTGCACATGCATTATTCGTCAGCGGTCAACGAATCTGCCATAGAAGCGATCAAACCGTTTCTAAATGATACATCAGAAATGAAGTTTCAAGATATGTGCCAAGCGGTTTTCGCCAACAAAGCTCATATATGTCTTCTAAATTTGTGCGAAAAGTTATTTCAAGTGATGCGAAGTTATTATCTCCTAGTAAATTGGTATGCGAAACACGAAGAAGCGACACCCAGTTCGTCAAATGTCTTCGATATAGAGAAAAATGTTAGTCGGGAGTACATAAAGCAGAAGTTAAAAGCTGGTTTAATAAGGATATGGCATGACGTTCAAAACAAAGTGTCCACGTTTCTCAAGAGTTCAGGATTGGAAGAATACCCATTTGAGAAATTCATACAAATGCTTGGAATTTTACGGAAGTTGACACAAGTGGCTGAAGTCTTTTGTGGTGACACGTCCGACCTTTTACAAGATTTTATAAAGACGCAAAGCGTTTCGTATATAAAGAACTACCATAAAGGAAGGATGGAAGAACTAAAACTGTTCTTAGAAAACGAAGGTTGGGAACAATGTCCCGTAAAGTCCACATTTACGCTGCTAAATTTGCAAGAGTTCAAACAGTTTAAGAGATATTTTAAGGCAAAATCGGACGTGGTTATGAAAAGTTCGCAATCCGATGCGACATCTTCCGTTCATTCACAAGATGACAGCGTGTATATATCGAAGTACTTCACGCAGAAAACGTCAAGAACACCGTTTGAAATATTCCGAAATGATAATATAACAAATGATGACATATTCGGTCTGGAACCAGAATCGGATCCAAGTGATGAGTCAGATGAAGAGCCAGATGAGTTAAGAAGAGATTTTGTGGACGACGCCGATAGAAATGACGTCACAAATCAAATGAGTCCTTCAAAGATCAAAGATAGCATAATAGTCACAAATACAACGCTATCTGTACTAAGAAATTGCGGGCAGTACTTACAAATAAGCAGATATCTACCCCAAATATCACTAGAAGTTATAATGCTAATGAACCAGCTGTTTGATTATTATTTCTACGCAGTGCATTTGTTTTTCACGTCCGATCTAGAAGTATCTTCATCAACGCTATATACGTCCAAATTAAACGCAGCCTTAAAGCGAATATCAAACAGTATCTATGGAGACGACAAAACATACGACAGTCCTAATATACCACAGCATTTGGACATGAACAGTGAAGCAAATTTGCACGGTTTAAGCGAAAGAATAGTCGGGGTTGAAAGCGTGATATTCTTGTCGAAGCAATTTGAGATTTTACAACCGTACTTAGAGTCGATAGTCGCGCAGCACCAAAAGATGATTTTAGAGCATTTTAGAGATAATACCCTAGCGGTTGTAACGGATTTACGTATGCCTGTATACATGTGCTCTGCATCTAAAGCCTTAGATGCTAGATCGGCTTTAATAGCCATGTCTCAAGTGAGGTGGGATGTGAAAAACGTTGCAGTAGAACATAGTCCTTATGTAGATATGATAACCCGGAAAATACAAGTGTTTGCGTTAAGGTTGGAGAATATATCGTCGAAGATAACTCTCAATTTTGAGGTTATAAACTCAGTTTGGGCAATGGTGTCAAAGTTTATAGTTCACTTGTTAGTGGAAGGGTTTTCTAACGCGACGAAATGTTCGAACGGTGGTCGGGGGTTAATGCAATTGGATTATAGGCAGTTATTCGTGAAATTGGAGAAGATATCTGGTTTAAAGCCAGTGCCGTTTCAGGAATATGTCGATAGATATGTAAAAGCGTATTATTTGCCTCGGAATGAACTAGAATCTTTCGTCAGGGAACATGTGGAGTACTCTAATAAGCATCTACTCGCTTTGATAGGATGTGCCTGTGAAAATAAGAAGGACAAACAAGCCCTTATAGCTATAGTTGAAAGCCGGGAATCGGCTGCGTAGTAAAGCGTATTTTAAACTAGGTGTAACAATTTGTTCAGAATATTATTGAAGTGAAACTTTAGGCGCGTTGAGAGTAAAATTTCAAGGTCGCGTCATGGCAATACCGTCATGTCATGGAGTAAGGCGACGATTTTGGTATCTTTGAATCTTGCCATAGAAGTTTCACTTCTGACACGTGTGCTCGGCACACACGCTCTTTTTTGTTCTTATCTATTTAGTCTATTTTTATTCTCAAAAATTTCGTCACAGAAACACCTTTTTTAAGTTAGGCGATGTCTTTCGGCCGGTTTAAAAATTGAAAATTGATTGGAATAAGGTTTAAGAAAGTGTCTGTGTATGTCACACACAAAATATTAAAGCAGCTTTTAAGCATGGTTTGAGACGTTCTTAACATAAAATACTCAATTCAGATACTGGCCGATAGACATCGTCAAACTTAAAAAGGTGTTTCTGTCAAGAATTTATTTGGGAAGAAAAATAGACTGGAAATATAGTTCAGGATACATCGCCCATTTTTGCAAGTGACTACTATCAAGCTGATTTTCCGTTTGTAGCTTTATTTTGATGAGACACCGAATAATTTCGTGTACGAAACTCTCGATTGTGGTAGCTAACAGAGATAACAAGGATAAAATTTTTTGATTTGATGGTTCTCAAATATTTATTACGCAATTTGTAGGACAATATGTCTGTTGAATTATATAAACATTAACTAAGTGAAAACAAAAAAATCAGCTTGTTAGTAATCATTTATGATGACCTCGTTATCGATACACTTTGGAAAGGGGGACTCTTTGAACAAACCATAGATTTTGTAGGACAAATATTTTTTCGAATAATTTAGGTAATTATCTTGAGATTGAACAAAAAAAATTCATTCAGTTAGTAATAAATATTTGAGAACCATCAAATCAAAAAATTTTATCCTTGTTATCTCTGTTAGCTACCACAATCGAGACTTTCGTACACGAAATTATTGGGCGTCTCATCAAAATAAAGCTACAAACGGAAAATTAGCTTGATAGTAGTCACTTGCAAAAATGGGCGATGTATCCTGAACTAATATCTGTTTGTGTCATAAAATTAAATCAGAGTTAAGTTTTAACCATGCAATATTAAGCGCATTGCTCCTAATTCTTATTCAAAATATGACACGCACGGACAATTTGCTATATCTAGTTCTAAATTAGTTTTAGGTTGTTGATGAAACTTGTCACAAATACCCTTAGATTACAAAATAAAGTACAGATGGAGCATGACAACCGCCCGTCGCCCTTGTCAAAGAAAATACGAAATCAAAAGCAAATACGTCGCTGCACCAGTGCTATAGCGCATATAGTGTCATGCAATACGTCAAAAAGGGTTTGCAATTTTAGTAAAAAAATGCTGTCTTGTGATAATAAAACGCTGTAAAATTTGTTCCCGAAAACAAAAAAAAAAAGATGAAACATCGTTTAACAGGTTTTCTGTAGATTATTTGGCTGATTTATTTCTTTATACGAATAATAATTTTACAGATATGAAGGAATACAAAACTTCAACGTATGTTGCCAGTATTTTGAAAATTAATTTGCCATTTTTATTGGTAAAACGGTAAAATGGTTAAAAGATTTTCAGGGTAATGCTGGTTGATTTTTCGATCGTGAATGTGATTATTTGTATAGTGCACTAAAGGTTCATGATAATTATTAGATTATTTTAATAAGCATAATACATTATTTTGTTACTTTTATGAAGCTTAAAAACGTCATAGTCGTTTTCGCTAGCGATTTAATTTATGTGAACTCCATGATGAAAATAAAATGTCCCGTATTCTCGACTAAAAACTACCGCTATTCGCATTCATATATTTTGAAAAATAAAAAAAATTATAATTATTATAGTATTGAAACTTTTTTTTATGTGATTTATTTAATTAAAAATTGAATATAATTATTTTGTCCATATATAACTTTAGTAGGCAGGTACTTTACATAAAAGAATTTTTACAATATTATAAAAAATATCATAAACCCGAAATTATATTAAAATAAAAATTAAAACTTGACTGCTAATTTATGTATATAGCCTACGTCACTACCGCCACTAACATAATAATTCAGATGATTGCAATGAAACCTCACATCTCAAAATCGGTCCAATGGTTTATACTGCAGGGCGTGTCAAAGAAATATTATACATACATACATAAACTCGAAAAACATAACCCTCATTTTTCCGTAGTCGGGGAAAAATTTGGGAAATTTTTCAATATCCGGTAACATTACACGCACACAGAAGCACCGTGTACGTACAGTGCAGCAACGAAATGACAGCACACATAGCTTTATTGAAAATGACGATAAATCATTCGGTTTAGTTCGGCAACGCTCCATCTGTCTTTTATTTTGTAATCTAAGCAAATACCTAATCATTATATTAATTCCATTTATTCCATGTGTACATCTTGACAAGCTTCAAATGTTTTGTCACATTCTGTCTTATGTAAAACAAGGTAAGCGTGAAAGAGATAAAAGACTAGCGCGAGCATGGATCTTACGAATTATTTTTAAGTGGAACTTCTTTAGGCGCGTTGAGAGTAAAATTTCAAGGTCGCGTCATGGTAATAGCGTCACATCATGGGGTACGGCGACTATTTTGAATCTTGCCAAAGAAGTTTCACTTCAGACACGTATGGTCGGACACACGCTGCTTTTTATTAACGAGCAATGATTTTAAAGGATTCAAATATAATTTTACTAATTCGGCCATATTTACCAGTGTTTAGTTAAGACAAATAAAAAGGTGTCATAGGTTACCAACACAACATTTGATCTACGCACACACGATCAGACGTCAAGGTGAGATGGCATGATTCAGATATCGTAAGTGAAAAAGAGACAACTGAAGTAAATTGTGGCTAATTACATTTCAGTGCTAATTAGTTTAAACTTTCTCCACCTTTTTTCGTATAATATCATTGGCTGCAAATATATTATGTTTAATTTGGCCATATTTACCACTTTAAGGATGCTTTTTCACCATTCCTGCATTAAGCGTTTGAAGCGATACTATTGGTTATTTACAAACACATCCCTCGCTACGGATCCTCGCACATCTCTGGTGGAAAAGCACCCTTATTGAGGTCATTTTAAGATCTGAATTTATATATTAATCTTACTTAGATTTAAAAATTGCAATGTAAATGTGCTGTCGCTTGGTTCGAATGTGAATTGTTAAAGCAGAGCTGAAGCGTATTTTACAATTGAAAGAAAAACAATAAAAAATAAACTGGAAAAAATATATATAAATTTCAAAATATGTGTTGAAATTCTAGTAATATTTTAACCGACTTAAAAAAGAGGAGGTTCTAAATTAGACTTTATATTTTTTTTAAGTGAAACTTCTTTAGGCGCGTTGAGAGTAAAATTTCAAGGTTGCGTCATGGCAATACCGTCTCGTCATGAAATAAGGCAACGGTTTTGGTATCTTTGATTCTGGCCAAAGAAGTTTCACTTCTGACACTTTCTCGGCACGCAAGCTTCTTTTTTTTAATTGGTTTGTTCTGAGGTAACTTTCGTTTGAACTGGGTGAACGGGTTTTGAGAATTATTTTTTTAATAACGTTATTACATATATGAATTTGCCAGTCAGTTCAATTCACTGCGTAAACTGTCTGGAAATAAGAGGTCATATTACGGCCGCAGGTCTTAAAAAATCATGCAAGCTTTGTTGTACTGAAGTAGTATTAGTTTTGTAATCTATGTATATTTTGTAAAATCATCGAAATACCTAGAATAAGGGAATAGTATTGTATATAATGAAATGTAAAATGACAAAATATAATCTCAAAAAAGACACTTATATAAGTAGATTATTTAAATATATACAGTTTACGCACTAATGTTTTTTTTATTACTAGCTGCGTGATGCGTCCCGCGGTTTCTCCCACATGTGACATGAGTTTTTCCTTTTAATCCTAATGTTTCTTATGAAATATCAGAATAAAATGTAGCCTAAGTTACTCCTAATTACATCGCCTATGTGTTAATGAAAGTCCCATCAAAATCGGTCCAGGTGTTCCAGATATTAGCCGGAACGAACAGACAAAAATTACTACTATTTTGGCATAATATTTGCCGTGTACATCCATATACTTTTAGTATAAAGCGGTTATGATATAGACTATCTAACTACCGCAGCAACCGATTTTCTGTTGCATTGCCCCTTTTTAGTATTACCACAGAATACATAATAGTAGCTAAACGCTACAGAACGGACACTCTCCGCCTGCCGCCAAAATTAAACACTTACCTCACCCCGCACGATCAGACATGTTTTGGTACCCATTTCCCCGCAAGGACGATACCAACGACGTCTTAGACGATACGCAACGAAGATTGACAACATTAATCAAATTGACTTAAAGTAATTTTATTATTTTGGATTTGTGATTATCGTTTTTCGTAGAAAATGGTTAAATATTGTGCTGTTTACGGATGTATTTCATCAGAAAAAACGCGAATTTTTTTTTACGCTAGTCACAAATGTGCCAACCATAAAGCGTTAACACACACATTTGCAGTCTCTACAGTGTGACTGTCAAAACAATAATTTTGTATGGAGTGTCCGGGGTGTGGTATTATTATCTTTCCATACGAACCTTCCTTGTGACTAAATAAAAACAAGCCGAATTGGACGAGCCATTCTTGAGTCTTGCGCTTAGCTAGCAACACATTTGGCTATTCATCCTACTAATAAGTATTATAAATTCGAAAGTAGTGAGGATGGATGGATGTTAGTTATTCTTTATTGCAAATACTACTGAACCGATTACAATGAAATTTGCTATGTAAGTAGGTAGCTAAAGACCCAGCATAAGACATAGACCGGAAATCCCACAGGAACGGGAACTATGCGGGGTTTTATTTGAAAACGCGGGCGAAGCCAGTGGCTGAAATCTAGTTTATTATATAGACGATTATTAAACTAGCTGCTCCGCGCGGTTTCACCCCCGTGGCTCCACTGCTCTTGGTCGTATCGTGATGATATAGGTATATAGCCTATAGCCTTTCTCGATAATTGGGCTATCTAACACCGAAAGAATTTTTCAAATCGGACCAGTAGTTCCCGAGATTAGCGCGTTCAAACAAACAAACAAACAAACTTCAGCTTTATAATATTAGTATAGATTAAATAGTTTTTGTTTGAGTTTTTTTACAAGACCCTTCTACACATATTCATGTAACTATGTGTAATAAATTTAAACTGATATTATATTACTACCTAACTATATGATATACTGTTTAAAACATAGTTTGTTATATTTAAGTTTTAAAAGTTTTAAACAATGCAAGCGAAGCCGCGGATGCTAAGCTAGTTTTATCATTATCTGAACTCTATTGGTGGCCAATATGATATCCGGTACTCTTGATAATATAAGATATCGAAATATCAAAGTATGTATCATGTCCTATCAATTATAAAAAGTATTGTAGAGATAATAAAATTGAATACGATTATTTTATTTCAACGGTACCTAATGTATCAAAACATGTTAGATTTTGACAGGAATAGTGGAAAATGAAGAAAAACAAGTTCGCTAGGCTTTAATCATTTAATAATAATACTTTATTTATTTCATCGACAGAGATCCATCCAAATTACGTGTGAGTAGGACTGCAGTAGGTAGTTGCTGCCGTTTTAAGTCTACTACGTATACGTATTGTTCCCCGCGGTTTCACCCGCATTGCTCCGCTCCTGTTGGTCTTAGCGTGATGATATAATAATATAGCCTTCCTCGATAAATGGGCTATCTAACACCGAAAGAATTTTTCAAATCGAACGCGCTAATCTCAGGAACTACTTTCCTGAGATTAGCACGTTCGTTCAAACAAACTCTTCAGCTTTATATTGATATTAAGTATAGATTTGAGACACCTAAATAAATCTGTCCGTTTAAAGTGGGTCAAAATCGAGTTTAAGGAGTCGGTTACATACATACAGATGAAGCTAATAAAAGTGCGCTAAAAATCACGAGTATAGAGTAGACTATAGAGTAGATAAATTGTTGGCACTTTGCCAGCATGATGGATTATGGCTTAAAAGTTAAAACTCATAGGAAGCTTGTGTCTGTAATTATTATGGGCCGATTATGAGTTACGTTTAAAATAAATAATTTCGTAATACGTACGCACGTACGTACGTACGTACGCATAGCTACGAAAATAAAAACTGTATCAAGGTTATATTTATTTATAATATTAAAGATTTCAAAAGTATCAAAGAGAGAGTATTCAAGTTTTGTAAGCGGTAATTAAATGAAAATATTTTAAGTTTTGTGTGAAAATTGAAAAGGTTATAAAATGAAACGAAATCTAGGATCATAATGTACTTTATTATAACTTATTACATGATAAATAATACAATACGCAGACGGACGTATAAATAAATACAAACGCGAACGCAATCATTTGAGGCAACTAGATTTACATGATTTGATCAAACTACCCTCAAAAACCGCGTCAAAAATCGATCTCTTAAACTGGTAACAAAAAACCATAGACACACAAACATATCGCAGAAAGAGCGCACTATTTTAAATTCGCTCTATAAGATGTAATTAAAAAAATATGATACTTAATCTAGTTTGTGTTCAAAATTATGTTCATCTGGTTGTTATCAAGCATTTTCCTGTTTAAATGTGCATCTAAGGTTTTAGATAGCTGGTTGGTGTTTAAAGTCCGGCGACAATGGACGCGGGATCTTCGACGCCTTGTTTGATTTTCCTCAAGAAGAGGACAGCTTCACGACCATCGATTAACCTGTGGTCGTAGGTCAGAGCTATGTACATCATTGGTCGGATAACAACCTGGCCGTTGAGAGCAATTGGCCTCTCGAAGATACCGTGCATTCCTAGAATTCCTGATTGTGGGGGGTTCACAATAGGCGTGCCCATGAGCGAGCCAAAGACTCCACCGTTGCTGATTGTGAAAGTACCACCGTCCATTTCTTCGATGGTTAGCTTGCCGGTTCTCGCGCGTTCTGCTAATTGAGCGATCGTCAACTCAATATCAGCGTACGTCATGTTCTGGACGTTTCTAATCACGGGCACGACTAAGCCCTTTGGTGTAGCGACAGCTACGGATATGTCGACATAATCGCGGTAAACTATTTCGTTGCCATCGATCACTGCGTTCACAACTGGTTGGTCGAGGAGCGCGCTTGCTGCGGCTTTTACAAACGGAGACATCAAACCGAGTTTAACACCGAACTTCTTGGTGAAGGCTTCCAGATTCTTCTTGCGGAAAGCCATGATGTGGGACATATCGACTTCGTTGAAAGTCGTCAATAGGGCGTTCGTGTCTTGCGCCTGCTTCAAACGTTCCGCGATCCTCTGTCTCATGCGGTTCATTTTGACGCGCTGTTCGCTTCGCGTGCCAACAATTTCTTTGCTATAGTCCGCGGGAGGTACTTTAACTGAGGCAGTTTCGATAGCTTGCGCGTGGCGGATAGCTGCTACAGGAATGGAGGAGATTGGGCCTCCTGAGGGTGGAGCTGGTCGGGGAGGAGCCTGTGGAGGGGGAGGGGGTGGAGGAGGAGCAGCAGCTGCTGGTGGTGGTGTTGGAGGAGCGGCTTCCACTTTAGGTGGTGGTGGAGGAGCTTCCGCTTTAGGCGGTTCGGGAGCTGCAGCAGCTGCCTTTTTAGGCGCAGCGCCTGTAATCTCAATTCTGAACAACTTTTGTCCAGCTTTAACTGTGTCTCCATCCTTTACGTACAGCTCCTTAATAATACCGTGGTCGGGCGCCATGACAGGGATGGCGGTTTTGTCAGTTTCGATTTCCAATACGACTTCGTCAGCGGCTACAGAGTCGCCTACTTTCTTGTCGAGCTTCACGTCACCTTCAGAGACGGAGTCTGGGAAGCTGGGAGTCATGACATCCTGTTCTGCTAGGAGGGGGTTTGTGAAATGAATGGAAGCGATTTGGTTGTGGGCGGTGAGGACCCTGGGCTTGGCTAGACGCGTGGATATCGCTCCATAGATCTTGGGCACTTCAGTTGACCGGCACCGAAAGGCTTGCCCCTGCCTCCGGTATATGGTCTGTAGGTTTTTAGAGCACCGTCGCAACATGGTGATTTAGATTACCCTGAAATTAAAACAATTACGTTAAAACTTAACTAGCATAAATAATTCATGAGATCACCTAGTTTTAAGTGGGAAATACAATCTATACTAATATTATAAAACTGAAGAGTTTGTTTGTTTGAACGCGCTAATCTCGGGAACTACTGGTCCGATTTGAAAAATTCTTTCGGTGTTAGATAGCTCATTTAGCGAGGAAGGGTATAGGGTATAGGGTATATATCATCACGCTACAAATGGTGGACATAATAAATTAGATTGGTATGATGAAGTAACAACCAGAATTGTCCAACAAGCACTTGTTCAAATTATTTCAATTAAGAATTTCGGGTCACTAATATAGAGCTTCCACAAACAGTATTTGTGTAAGGATCTATTTTCTGGTGCACAAATAGGTAAGACTAAGAATATAATGGTAAATCTTACAATTTTTACTAGTAAATGAATATTAAAAACATTAGTTACATAAAAAAAAGTCGTGTTAGTTACACTACTTATAAGGATAACACAAGTACGACTGAATTTTTTTTATAAATTTATAAAGAATAGAAAAAATTCGATCGCGAGGCGGGACTCGAACCCGCATCCTTCGCGCCATTCCGGGGCGGATGCCTAACCAACTCAGCCACTCGTGACCCACCTGAGCAATCGAATTTAATCTATTCTTTCAGTTTTATGTGTCTTAAGGCACACACCGCGCGCCATCTATTGAGATGATTTAACAACCATCTCAACCAATATGAAGCACTTTTCAGTGAATACAATATTGTAATGATGGAACAACGAACGAGTTTTATAAATTTATATTTATAAAGCATTTGAATGCCATAAAAAAAAAACCAAAAAATATAAATTCAACAAAAGGTCGTGTTCCATCGTTACAATATTGTATTCACTGAAAAGTGCTTCATATTGGTTGAGATGGTTGTTAAATCATCTCAATAGATGGCGCGCGGTGTGTGCCTTAAGACACATAAAACTGAAAGAATAGATTAAATTCGATTGCTCAGGCGGGTCACGAGTGGCTGAGTTGGTTAGGCATCCGCCCCGGAATGGCGCGAAGGATGCGGGTTCGAGTCTCGCCTCGTGATCGAATTTTTTCTATTCTTTATAAATTTATATTTATAAAGCATTTGAATGCCATAAAAAAAAAAAAACAAAAAATATAAATTCAACAAAAGGTCGTGTTCCATCGTTACAATATTGTATTCACTGAAAAGTGCTTCATATTGGTTGAGATGGTTGTTAAATCATCTCAATAGATGGCGCGCGGTGTGTGCCTTAAGACACATAAAACTGAAAGAATAGATTAAATTCGATTGCTCAGGCGGGTCACGAGTGGCTGAGTTGGTTAGGCATCCGCCCCGGAATGGCGCGAAGGATGCGGGTTCGAGTCCCGACTCGTGATCGAATTTTTTCTATTCTTTATAAATTTATATTTATAAAGCATTTGAATGCCATAAAAAAAAACCAAAAAATATAAATTCAACAAAAGGTCGTGTTCCATCGTTACAATATTGTATTCACTGAAAAGTGCTTCATATTGGTTGAGATGGTCGTTAAATCATCTCAATAGATGGCGCGCGGTGTGTGCCTTAAGACACATAAAACTGAAAGAATAGATTAAATTCGATTGCTCAGGCGGGTCACGAGTGGCTGAGTTGGTTAGGCATCCGCCCCGGAATGGCGCGAAGGATGCGGGTTCGAGTCCCGCCTCGTGATCGAATTTTTTCTATTCTTTATAAATTTATATTTATAAAGCATTTGAATGCCATAAAAAAAAACCAAAAAATATGAATTTTTTTTTCAAAATTTGAAAACTTACAAAAAAAATTTCTCTGTCAGACTTGGATCTAACCTAACTTAGTGTTAGTCTGAAGTTTAGCTACTATTATGTATTCTGTGTCTGAAGTAAAAATGCCTAGAACCTTCCTAGAACGATTCTGTAAAAGATACTTGAATACTGTTCTGTTTTTGATATAAGATATGGATCCATAATGTCATACCATTGTATGCTATTGATAGTTATCATTATTTTTGGCTTAGATTACAAAATATTTTTGGTATAAAATTATTTCTGACTAGATTTCCGCCCGCGGCTTCGTGTGTGTGTTTGTTACTCTTTCACGCAAATACTACTGAACCGATTACAATGAAATTTAGCACACATACAGAGGGTAACTTGGATTAACACATAGGATAGGTTTTATCCCGGAAATCCCACGGGAACGGGAAATATGCGGGTTTTTCTTGCGAAATGCGGGCGAAGCCGCGGGTGAAAAGCTACTGATACAAATATTTTAATGATTAGTACTTGATTAGTAAATGCATATGAAATTGTAAATTATTGCAAACATGCTTTATCTCAAAGCTGAATAAACAAAGATAGCAGAAGAATAAAACTTAACGATTTTATGATGCAATTTTTTTAAATCACTACATAGTATAAAACAAAGTCGCTTTCTCTGTCCCTATGTCCCTTTGTATGCTTAAATCTTTAAAACTACGCAACGGATTTTGATGCGGTTCAAGAGGAAGGTTTTAGTATATAATTTATTAGGTTTTACACAAAGCGGGCGAATCCGCGGGTGGTAAGCTAGTATACTATAATATTTATGTGAAAACAGAATATCTTGTATGTTAATTATTTTCAACCAACTTCGAAAATAAAGGTTCAAATACTTTTTTATGGCTACCCCAGAAATTTTGTTTAAGTGAATCGATTTTGAAGATTCTTATGTTGTTAAAAAGCTGATAGGTATTTATAAAAAGGGCATACCACTCAAAGCTGTAAAAATCTTGATTTTTCAATAGATTAGAATCTCACAGGATACTTTACCATCTAAAGGTGTTTAAAATTTTACAGTGACATTCATATTTACTACATTACATTAATCATGAGTATTTTGCTTATGAAAATTCACTTTTCATGCAAGTTTCTTTATAACCACATACAATAAGTATGTGTGTATGTATATTTGAATGAACACTATGATGTTTAAAATATATTATTCTACTAACTATGCCTGGTTTTACACGCATTGCTCTGCTCCTGTTTGTCTTAGCGTGATGATATATAGCCCATAGCCTTCCTCTATAAATGGGCTATCTAACACCGAAAGAATTTTTCAAATCAGACAGTCAGTAGTCAGTAGTTCCTGAGATTAGCGCGTTCAAACAAACAAACTCTTCAGCTTTATAATATTAGTATAGATAGTCAATTTTAATTAACCACTGGGTCAAATGTGATAGACAAGAATTTCTTTAAAATAAGCCATTGCCAAGCAAAACTATACTCTACTAAGGGCCGATTTTTCAATCCCTTGTTAAAACTTACTTGCCCAATAAAGTATTACATGATAATATTAAACTATGAATTGCACGCAATAAGAATACATTTTGAAATGGTAGTTTAATATGTTATTCGACAAATAAGTTTTAACTGAGGATTGAAAAAATAGCTCTAAATATAATTATTATCCTTGTATCTGTAGTTATAATCGAATCATTTCAATCAAAATTTGGTTAGTAGTTGCTAACTACAAGAGTTACGTTAATACAAGAAGGAAATCTCAATAATGCATGAAATATTTACAATTTATAATGCAAATATGATGTTTATTTAACAAATCAATAAAAACGTATATATCCCATGCTAAACTTTGATATCATGAATAAATATAATGTATATGTAAATTGCATAATTCACTCAATTAATGAAATAAAAAGCATTACTGGCTATCACCCACTAAGAGCCAGCGCGCACGAGCAACTTTGTCTCCGCAACTATTTTGTCTCTCCCATCAATTTGTATTGGGAGTTGCGTTGCTACGTACGCGCACTTTCATACTAGCCCATGGCTGGAGAGACAAAATAGTTGCGGAGACAAAATAGTTGCGGAGACAAAGTTGCTCGTGCGCGCTAGCTCTAAAGAGTATATGATGTAGTCTTGATGTAGTCATAATAAATCTAATTAACATTAATTAAAGTTTATATAGAAACTCATTTGTTGCGATAAAACATAGGTATGGTTGAAAAAATAATATCACTTGACATTATAGTTCAAATTATTACTGCATTATGACAAAAAAGCGTAAAGATAAGTAATTGTAACACTAAGTAAACAGTAAATACGTAACAATAATTAAATTTTCTAAGTTTAATGACCAGATAAAAATATATAAGGAGGTCAGATACGCCATGATTACAAGGTTAGTGATTGATGTATTTTTGTTAATACATGAAGACACCCTTACCTTATGTGAGGTAAACAAACGCTAGTTGTGTTCAAAAGGTTATTTTCAGAGAAATGTGTTACATAAGCTAAGTCTCATGACACTATTGCACGAAAAAGAATCGGTCTTATATCGATTTTTGATAGGTTATTCAATACATAGCGATTAATTCACGCACAGGTAGATCACGGTAATACTTCACTTTTTGAATTATGGTGCTTCTTCACAGAAATAATGCTAAAAGAGCCAAGATCTACATTTAACCAATTCGGTGTGCCCGACTTTTTTGCCAGAGAATCTAGTTGGCGCCCCCTGTCATATGCAAATGATGCGTTTCGTTTTATGCAGCACGAGTTGTATTAATAATGTAAAAGTTCAAGAAAATTATAAATGGTGAATTAATTATTTTTGTTTAATTTATAATTGTAATCAACTACAATTAGAAGCTAAGAAATATTTATTCGTTTTCTATGTTTTAACATAAGTTTTAGTTTATATAGCGACATCTGTTGTTGAGTAGGTGTACCATCAACATTTATTGAGATGGCGTTATATTAAATTTTCATTTTGATAATCAAAATGAAAATTTAAAAATGATCAAAATTTGATTTCATTCGAACACGCATTCTCGGAACAAGATCATTTTTAAAGTAACCGTAGTTAAATTATATGATGTTATCGTAGGTCATGTTTGCTGATAATGGGATTATCCTGATAGCAACATAAAGCACGCTTTTAAGTCATACAGATACACTACATATTATAGAAATACAAATTGTAAAATTTAATTCAATCGATTCATACTATGTAAGTACTTGGATCATTGCAGGTCTTGTAACAATATTGTAATCATAGATAATATTTCATTTATATTTTCTACGAACAATGCGAATTAATGATAGGTATAATTAAGTTGTATCCTTGCTTTGGACTTTAAAAACTTTAAACTGTTATTTGCAAAAATGACTGAAGGTTTTTTCATAAAAATTTTCTACGGATCGGTCGAGTAGTAATTTTAATATATATTTTGGTAGATTTGAAATGGTAAAAAAATAACGCAAGTCTTATTCTTTAAATATTCTAAAATATCAAATATTTATCACTAAAAATATACGATTTACAAATTCTAGTCGATGACGAAGACTAAGAGTAATTTAGCAATACACATATTACTCTTAATAAGTAGTAACTTTTTACTTTTTTTAAATCAATGTAGGTACAGTACGCGTCACGTAAAAAGAACGCTGGATAAAAGTGATGGGGTGTGTTTGCGCGTGGATCGAGTTTTGCATGTAAGCTATGTGCCGATTATTGACGTGACAACGTCTTATAATTCGATAGAGCCGGCTGCACGCCCGAAAAAACATGACTCATGCGGCGTTACCTCGCTCTGAGGCGTTCCAGTGCAAGCGAGAGCGCGGAACGAGCGACAAAGAAGCACAATCGTTGTCACGTTCAACTATCATCAGTAAACCGACTTTACAGACAATCAATTTTTTTTTATTTTTGAACTAGGCTCGCGAATCGTGGCTTTTCAACAGACTACCTATTTGTTATTCTTATACCACCTCATAACACCAAATAGACCGATAAATCGCCAATGCGCAGCTTCACCGTCAGCGTTCTTTTTACTTGACGTGACTTATGCATAGGTACATGAGTAAAATGCATCCTTTACTGATTTTTTAAGAAAAAAAAACTTTAAATTTTGAAATTAAAAAATGTCAAAAATATTCCTAGTATTATGAATGTGTGACCTAAATTGCATAGCCTACAAACCTAGTGCTATTAAACGTTTTGAATGTAGGGTACATATGAATTTGATGGATTTTGCCAGAATCCTAGATATTAATCCTAATAAGAAACCGCGGGGCGCAGCTACCTAGTATAAATTATAAAGCTGAGGAGTTTGTTTGTTTGTTTGAATGTGCTAATCTCAGGAACTACTAGTCTACTAGAACTACTAGATTTAAAAAAATTCCGGTGTTAGCCAATTTATCGAGGAAGGCTATAGCCTATATAGGCTATATTGTATTATCATCACAAACAGAAGCGGAGCACTGCAACTAAAACCAGGAGTTCCCAAGATTATTGCGTTCAAACAAACAAACAAATATAGTACTTAAACTCTTCAGCTTAATAATATTATTAAGTATAGATGCAATAAAGAATTTTTCATTCATTAATTCATTAATTTTTCTCAATCTTTTAAGTACATCTTTTATCCACCATAGAAGCCTCATCAAAATTGGTGCATTCTTTCAGGAGCTACGTACGAGACCACAAACTACGTATGGTAACATTATCCTATTTTTCATAGTACACTAAAATATATTAAGCTGGTAACCCCACTAGGTTAAGCACTAGGTAATGCAAAGTGCCGCGCCGTGACACCTCTGTGCAGTCGGTAAAGCTGTCGGCCATAGATACACAATTGATGACGTCACGCTTAACATAGGGTTGCTACATGACGGAAAAATGTGTTAGTGCCATATTGTGGATGATGTATGTGTTTGAGAATGAGGGAATAGAAATGGAATTTGGAGTTTTATGTATTAAGTTATTGAAGTGAAACTTCTTTATCGGGGTTGGAAAAAAAATAGTGTAACATTTTTTTGTTACGCGTGACATTTTTCCGTTACGCGCCATCTTTTTATTATCACTACCACGCGTGATTCGACGTATTTCTGTAAAGTTGCATATAGTAAATTATTTTTTTGAAAAATAAGGTCATAAAGAAGTTTCACTTCTTACGTGTGTAGGTACACTAGTACACGCACACTATTTTTATTTTGTATAAAATTGTAGTATACTAAATTGCTGAACAATGTTAACCAATTTAACTGTTATAATATTACTGTAGGTATTATGTAAATATACATATTATAATGTAATGGTAATAAATAAATATGCAATCAGTAACTTATCTTTTTATTTTCTCCTTTGATATTTAAATTTCAAAATCAATATTGTAAAGAGGAAATACTTGATTTTTTGTTTATTACTTGCTCAAAAGTGGCTCAAAAACTACCCAATCGATTAAAAAAATCTGTCAACTATTCAATAATAAATAAGGCCGCTCAGGCATAATTAAACTTTTTAGGGATTATTAACTTATTGATTAAATGCCTACTTACTTTAGAAAATTTAAAACTGAGAAATTAAACTCTACTTTATATAATTTAACTTTTTATGTTTAATGTCGACATTCGATAGTCGTATCAAGTTATTCAGCAATATTTTTCATTAAAATCGAAAAAAAAAACACTATGTTGTGATAGCCCTGTACAGCTCGTATCTTTTTTCGGCGATTTGGCAATTGGCAATGCCGATACCGTCTGCAGTCTAGGGCTGGTACAAGGCATAAGATTTGAAGGTAAATTAATTATTAACTTGATATTTTTAGTTTTTATAGCATTCAAATGCTTTATACCTACATGTATCTAAGAATAGAAAATATAAGCGGGAGACGCGGGTTCGAATCCCGCCTCGTGATTTAATTTTTATCTATTACATATTATTTAAAATTTATAATCATTATTTTTTTGGTCATATATTTTATGTTTATTTGGAGATAATAAGGATGCTTTTCCACCAATAATGTGCGAGGAATGTGTTTTATAGAACCAATCACAACGCTTCATTTAGTTTGAAGTTTGAAACGTTTAATGTTTGAAGCGACACTATTGGTTATCAAACACATTCCTCGCTACACATCCTCGCACATTATTGGTGGAAAAGTACCATCACTACATCAAAGTCGCTTTCTCTGTCCCTATGTCCCTTTGTATGGAAATCTTTAAAACTACGCAACGGATTTTGATGAGTTTTTTTTTAATAGATAGAATGATTCAAGAGGGAGGTTTTAGTATATAATTTAGGTATTAGGTTTAAGACAAAGCGGGCGAAGCCGCGGGCGGTAAGCTAGTAAGGTATGAAATCTTGCTACACCAATAGGAACGGAGCATCAAAGAATAATGTTGCAAATAATCTATACCAATATTAAAAGGCTGAAGAGTTTTTTTTGTTTGAACGCGCTAATCTCGAGAACTACTGATCCGATTTAAAAAATTCTTTGGATAACCCATTTATTGAGAAAGACTTATAGGCTATATATCATCATTCATCACACTAAGACCAACAGAAGCGGAGCCACGCGGGTGAAACCGCGGAGCGCAGCTACTCAAGCTAGCAAACAAAAAAAAAACAATTTTTCGCAGATGAATTTGTTTTAAACATGGCATGCTATAGTAATACTAAAATGGATATACCTACCATTGATATAATATTACTACGTATGGAGGAGACACCACGAACAAAATCTGTGCACCATTTTTTTGCTCTAAGTTTTAAAAATTATTATCTAGTTAGGTACTTACCGATGAAAGTTATTCATTTGCACTTTTCCGTATTATTTGTATTATTTGTGCAATATCATAACACACACGAAGGCATATTTGATGCGTTTCACTTTAAAACAAATAAAAAATGAGCTATGGCTTAACTGCACGCTGTTGAGCGGAACATTAGTGATGTAGGCGGTGTCGTCTCCATATGTATATCTCAATGATACCTACTTATTTATTTGCAAATTGTGTGACAACAGTTTAAACAAAACTGTTCTTCTGATAATAAAGTTCGGTTGTGTATTTTTTATTTTTATTCGCCAAAGTTCATGACTTAGAAACATTTTGTAAGTGACTCCGATGACATTAAATCAAAATAAATGCATCCAGAATATTTTAATTATTTTCATGTAATTATTTGTTTATTATTCTTTGTTTCTGAAACACAGGTTTTTTACTGAACAAGTATTCTTCTTATACTTAAATAAAAAATAAAAAAAAACTAAAAAAACTTGCAAAATTTTGCATGTATGTTAGAGCGTGGTTGTATTACGTAATTAAATACTGATATATAATATTTCTTATCGTTAAATTAAACGCGCTAACATGTATGTGTGTATGAATGTTTTTAAAGGGAAGGTTATCTTAAATTAATGTCTACTAGATTTCCGCCCGCGGCTTCGCCCGCGTTTGCAAAGGAAAACCCGCATAGTTCTCGTTCCCATGGGATTTCCGGGATAAAAACTATCCTATTTGTTAGTCCAAGTTACCCTCTATACGTGTGCTAAATTTAATTGTAATCGGTTCAGTAGTTTTTACGTGAAAGAGTTACAAACATCCATACATCCATACAAACTTTCGCATTTAGGTATAATATTAGTAGGATATCTATCTTTGGAAGCACCGATCATGAAAATTCTTTCAACGTTGGATATGCAACTTATCCCTAAGTGCTTATAGGCTATAATATACACGTACTTACTATGGGCGAAGCCGCGGCGTTTAACAATGTCATAATTTTGCATGGACATTACAAACATACCTACTGTATTCATTAATTAAAATTTTGTACACATTAAGTTTTTTTCTTGGAAACTATCATTGCTAACTATAAAGTAAATAACATAGGTAATCGTTGTTCTGTTATCAACACAGCTACATTTAGGTACGGTTACACCATTTTGCAAATCGTTGCAGTATTTTTATTTTCACTTACGATATTGTTCTTAATGTTATTAATTTAAATTTGTGAAGAAATGAAACGGATTAAAAAAAGATTAATTTGCAATCTAGGGCCGTATTATGACCTCTTTTTTCCAGAGAGTTTAAGCCGTGAATTGAACTGACTGGCAAATATTAAATACCATAATAAACCATGGGTGGTCATTTGTAAGAACGTGTTTACTGTTTATGAAACGAATTGAAATTGGCCATAGCTCAACATACATTGCAATAGGTATTATCAGACTAATTAATAATTCAGCCCGCGGTTTCGCCCGCATTTTCAAAGAAAATCCCGCATAGTTCCCGTTCCCGTGGGATTTCCGGGATAAAACCTATCCTATGTGTTAATCCAAGTTACCGTCGGTATGTGTGCTAAATTTCATTGTAATCGGTTCAGTAGGTAGTATTTGCGTGAAAGAGTAACAAACATAATACATACACCTACATCCATCCTCGCAAACTTTCGCATTTATAATATTAGTAGGATAGGATAGATTTTTCACTGATAAAATTAAAAATATTAATCCACTTAATCCATAAAAATAGCTTTCACGGTAAACCAAGGTTAAACTACGGTTTGCATTGCCATTTATATATATGATAAAGTACAGTATTTCTTGTTCTAACAAAAAGCTGTTTGTTGCTATTAACCCGGCGTCATTGTTGCCGGGTATCTAATACCCGACGCATTTTAAATCTGTCAGAATTTTAAAACAAAATGCACACGTCTTTTGTCCGTTACAGTAGCTGCAGTCGTTGACCTCTGTTCGCGTATTCTCTTCTCTTCTTTAGTGTTACTGCGGCCACCTCGTAGTGTAGACATGTGTAAAGAGCGCGCGGGTAAGTTATACCCGGCCACAATGGCCACGTAACGTTTATAAAGGCAGCGTGTTTGTTGTTTTTTATTGTTTATTGATAAATTGCATATCGTTTTTCAAAGTTTTATGAACCATGTCTTACGAAAGCGAACAACGTCGACTGCTAGCCTTGTTTGAACAAGCTGACGCCAGTGAAAATGAACAGTGCAGTTCAGACGACGAGGGTGAAATCGCACCATATTTCAGAGCGAAGTCAAGGCAGTGATACGGAACAGGAATGCAGCGATGATGAGCAAGAAGATATTCTTTCAACAAGTAACCAGCTGTTTTATATTGGTAAAGACAATTCCACCAAATGGTCTTCGCAACCACCTCGGACCAACGTCCGCACAGGGTCAGAAAACGCTGCGTTGATCTCGATAGCGGACAAGTATATTATTAGTAAATAAGCTTTGTTTTATATAGTTCATGATTTCATGTTTATGTTCTAAAGAAAATTTTATGTTTTGTCTCTAAATGTATATTATGTTATGTTTTCGAATAAACGTTTTATGTTATGTTCTAAAAAAATTATCGCAGAATAAAAAGATTTAATTTGATGAGTAATATGATCATTTTATGATAAATAAATGTTTGATTTTTATTAATAATGTATTTAACTACCTATTTTTCTAATATAGAAAACTAATAATGACATAAGCTTGATTCAGTGCACAATAATGTACATGGGTAAAATTTACCCGGCCACAACGGCCAAGTTCTGTTTAGTAGCCACAATGACGCCGGGTTAATGAATAATCGCTAATAAGTTATTTAATGATAAACTGTTGCTTGATTATAGTTAATATGCAAATAAAAACAAGGCTAAATCTATACTAATTTTATAAAGCTGAAAAAATTATTTGTTTGAACGCGCATATCTCAGGATCTACTAGATCGATTTTAATAATTTTTTCAGTGTTAGATAGCCCATTTCTTGAGGAAGGATTTATATATTATCATCACTGAACGGATTTGCACTGTTTGTTTTACGTTTATGTAAACGTCAGAACTGTAGTGTTTACAGAGACAACTTATTCATAACTAGCTGCGCCCCTCGGTTTCACTATAATATCACTACATAGTATAAAACAAAGTCGCTTTCTGTCCCTATGACCCTATGTATGCTTAAATCTTTAAAACTACGCAACGGATTTTGATGCGGTTTTTCAATTGATAAGTGATTCTCGAAGAAGGTTTTAGTAGGTATATTATTTATTAGTTTTTAAGACAAAGCGGGCGAAGCCACGGGCGGAAAGCTAGTTAACAAAAAAAGAAATTTTCATAATAATTATAATTCTTGTTACTTATATACAATTTATATATTTTATTAACAACGCGTAATATTCCATTCACTGAGATGATATCTCAATCTCAATGAATATTGATTATCAATACGCAGACAGACATGTCAACGAGATGAATAAAATATTTGCGTGTCAATTGTCTGGGACCTCACACTTCCTGGAAACAATTAGGTACATCCATACTAATATTATAAATGCGAAAGTAACTCTGTCTGTCTGTCTGTTACTCAATCACGCATAGACTACTGAAACTGAACCAATTTGCATGAAATTTGGTATGGAGATATTTTGATACCCGAGAAAGGACATAGGCTACCTTTTAGGGCGAAGCCGGGGCGGACCACTAGTTAATTATATAGTTTTAGAGACTAAAAAAAATGTGTGCGTGTACTAGCGTACACACGTAAGAAGTGAAACTTCATTATTTTTCAAAAAATAATTTACTATATGCAACTTTACAGAAAAACGTCGAATCACGCGTGGTAGGCGTAAGAAAAAGATGGCGCGTAACGGAAAAAATGTCACGCGTAACGAAAAAATGTTACACTTTTTTTTTTCCAACACCGATACAGAAGTTTCACTTCAAAAACACTAGTATTGTATTGTCATCGATCCTTGATAAGTGTACAAAGTTTGAATTAAATCTGTCCGTTTAAAGTGGGTCAAAATCGACTCTAAATGAGTCGGTTACGTACTGCGTACATACAGGTGAAGCTAACAAAAATTAATTACTTGTAAGTACAAAAAAACATCACCAAAATCGGTTCTTCATTTTCTAGGCGATGCCAGTATAAAGGAACACTTCAACAGTAGATAAATGATCAACAAAGGATGGATTTCTAGTAAATCTCAAGTATTTGTTTAGGCGGGAATGCGCAAGAGGACAAATAATTAAAAAAAATACCTGCGTGCGGTCTGTTGTTTTTTTTCGACCATTTATTATTTTATTGTAAAGGTAGGCAGTTATTTGTATTGGCGGCACTTTTATAGTTTTTTCTAGTGCAGTGGTAAGCTTTTTTTGTTAAAAATTGCCATTTAATTTTGTGCCAAATGTAATTCACAAAAGTTTTACATTTTTGGCGCCAACTTATTTCTTCAAACTTTAAATTTAAATAAATCATGAAGAAATAATGGTTGCTTTTTGAAATTAGATAATACACAAAAAAAAACTTTAGCGATGCTGACTATATTATATTATCATCACGCTAAGACCAATAGGAGCGGAGCAGTGCGGGTAAAACCGCGGGGCACAGTTATATTACTTAGGGCTTAGGACAAATCTGGCCCATTAGGTTACAAACAAGAGCCTAGATTTTAGATAACTTTAACGGTACAATACGCGGGCAAACTTGAATGCAATAAAACTAGTTGTCGCCCGCGGTTCTACGTAGGTACTACTAGTATATAGTACATAATATTATAGTATTATAATATCTGTGGTATTATAATATTAAGGTATCGTTATGACAATATCTGTTTATGACGCGAAGTTATATCGAAATTGGTTTAGTCGTTTAGAGGTGCATTATACCTACACTTAATTTTCATTAAAATGTAAAGATTAAATTAAATTTTAATAAAGTGAATTACTATTCACCCACTAAGTTTTTTTACTATGATAATATTCCTTGCTTTTTCATAAATAGATATACTGTAACTTAAAAGTTTAAGCACCTATTAATTTATTAAACAATTTAAAAATTTGAGTTTAACTACCTACCGTTTATTTTTTATTACATCGATAAAACTTGTGACAGTGAACATTTTTAATTTAATAATAACGCTATTAATTAATTTAATACTTTTTCACAATGAACAAACAAAGGACTTTCATAATAATGTAACAATAAAATAATTGTGTTAAATTTCTAAACGAAATTTATTTCCCGCCAAAAAAAAGAAGATCCCTAATCAGGTGGCCACAATAGACCCTCGTGAGAAAAGGTGTCAATACGTAATAAGCACAATGAAGAATGGTTAAGTACGAGCTTGAGTTAAGTGCTGGGTTACGTAGGTATAGGGTGAACTATAGAAGGTGAGATTTACATATTATATGACGTACCTACTGATGTTAAATGATTCAATTCTAATAATATGAGTTTTACTAATAATTATGTTAAGGTAAGTAATAAGACCAAATTATAATTTTTAAAGCCTGAGAAAATGATTGATAGCCATTTTTAACGTTCAAGTTAATAAGTTCCCAATATTTTTTTTGTGTTTTCGTTTAAAGACAATAAGAATGACCTAAATTAGTATGTAGATTTAATTGAAATAAGTACAAATAAAATGATGTCAATTGAGAGCTTCGTTCCATAGCTTCGTTCGAAGATATTTTTGAAGCGAAGTAATTTACCAGTTTAATTTTTTATTACAATTTATGAACACTAGCTAATCAGCCGTGTAACATAATTATATTCATAAACATAATTTGGTGCGGTGTTTTTTTAACCGACTTCAAAAAAAAGGAGGAGGTTATCAATTCGGCCGATATGTTTTTTTTATGTATGTACACCGATTACTCTGAGGTTTCTGAACCGATTTACGTGATTCTTTTTTTGTTCGATGCGGGATGGTGTCGAATTGGTCCCATAAAAATTTTATTCGGATAGGCCCAGTAGTTTTTATTTTATGAGCATTTTTATATGTATTTGTGAATGTTGCAAGTGCAAGTTTGAAGTCGGTTGTTTTTAACGCAGTTATCACTTGTTATTTGACCATGGAACCCTAAGAACGGCGCGCGGCGGGCAAAGACAACAGAGAGGCAAAAAGGACAAGCAGTCAAGAGGAATCGACTGCATTCAAAGATATTACGCATCAATGCGCTTGCTTCTTTATTTCGTTTTGTATAAATTATTTTAATTTTATTTTTAGGGACAAAACCGTGCCGACATTCGGTTGAACTGAGTTCTTAAATGATAAGCGAAATTTTATCTGTGGGTAACTAGAAATTATAAATACTAAAGGCAGTGCTACAGCGTACAAATTAAAAAAAAAATATTTATGGTTGTGGATGTCCGTAGTTTCTAGGAAAATTACAATAGTTTCTAGTAAAATTAATTAATAGAAAAAAGTACGGTCTATCAAATTACAATTATGAAGTACCTACTGTTATACCCATTTGTATAAACGCTGCGCTGCATCATCACTACATAGGTAGCTAGGTAGTATAAAGGGACATATACATAAGGGATTATATGTATGCTTAGAGTTAGATCTTTAAAACTACGCAACGGATTTTGATGCGGTTTTTTTAATAGATAGAGTGATTCAAGAGAAGTTTTAGTATATATAATTTATTAGGTTTTAGATTTAGACAAAGCGGGCGAAGCTTCGCGCGGTAAGCTAGTAAATAATAAGGTACCTATACAGTAATAAGAAATTAGTCACTTTATGACCTTTCTTTAATCCTTTGCAAAACAACCAACATAAATATTTTTAACACAACATAGTGCATGTGCATCCAATGTGCATGCATTTATTTATTAAATAGCACGTGACGAGTCAACTTCAATACTTGCTTACCTTCAACTATCCAAAACGCAGCAAAATTACCGTTTACGCATTTTATATTCCAATTTAAAAACGCATATAAAATTATTACGTAACTACATAATCCAATTATCATAGAAAAATACACATAAATATTGCCATTTAGTGTTCTAGATAAACAACGCATTATCATTCAGAATCAGCCGATAAATGTGATGCAACATGCAGATTAAAACCCGTCACAGATTATATTACAATATGTATAATATCTTATACATACTCTTTGCACCGCATAGCCGCTTTTTTTTGCGTGAAAGTAACTGGCCGTACATTTTCTTTTTTTAAACTAATTCAGAATCGTACGATCATACGATATGAAGTATGGACACGTTGGCAGCGACGACGACGAGGCATTTTTTTATTCAGTGCACGTATGAGCGTCGAGTGGGGAGGTTGTGTCGCTCGTCCGCGCTGATCCCGCGGAAACTATATACGAAATTTTGAAAGTTAAGTTCGTATTGGTAAAATATAAAAAGTGTTGTTTTTATGCTAATTGTGCTGTGGAATAAGTGATAGTTTCAGTGATTGTGATTGTGTAAGCTGAATTCTGGACAGGTAATTCTTTTTACCGGCTTTTTGCATAATTACTGGGATACCTATGTAAGTCTCGCGATAGTTGGCGCTACACTGATTTTCGTAATAAATACGAATTTTGTACTGTAGGTAAATTTTATAATTAATTTATTAATAAATTTATTGTTTATTCAAGTTATTGAATATACATATTACAATAACTTAAGTGCGTATGTTCTTTGAGTGTTTAAATTTGGAATTAGGTATCAAATTTGAAATTCTTTGCGCTTAAATAAATATAAAAATACAATATAATGTTAATTAAGTATAATATATTTGATGTTTTATTTGTTTATATGACATTAGTCCCTCTAAAGTAACTGTTCAAACTATTTTTAATAATGATTTTAAGTTGGTAAAAGCTTGACTTATCTTAAAGATATTAGACTCTACCTACCTACCTATTACAAAGACAACAGCATTGGAACAATACAAAAATTAGCCGAAAGTCTAGCTTAAAAAAACTGGCCAAGTGCGAGTCGGATTCGCGCACGAAGGGTCCGTACTAGGTATAAACTATCATCTATATTCGAAGTAAATTATTATTCGTCTGTTTCATTATCATTTCCAACCACATTTAATTACCTATGATTTGAGCCCCGCGGACAAAACCGCAGGCAAAAACTTTCATCTGATCACGTATTATGAAATATGAAGCTTGTTATTTTTGAAAAAAAAAGTACCTACCGTAGGTATCAATCGACCAACTATATTTATTGAAAATGTACTGCTCTAGTTTTAACAGTTATAGCGTGAAAATTTACTTATTTAAACCCCGGCTTTGCGCGTGGTACATACCTACCTACTACCTACATACTATGTTATAGTCAAACTCCGAAGCTCGGGCACTCCTAGGTTGGACTGGTCAAACCTCAGTTCTGGCATAATGATTTTGTCAAAGCCCAAATAATTGTAATATTTCGGCCTCTGTGCTTTTACTTATCAATAATTTTCGTCAGACGTTGTCTAGCTGAGGCGTCTTCTGCGCGTGCGATGCCTATGCTGCGTTCGCCTACGCCTGAGACTGCTGCTGACTTCAGTCAAAGGGTGAAATTCAAATGAATTTCGAGGATTTCCCGATGGCTTTATCCAAACCTAAGATAAACCAGTCCTTCCGCGAAGAGATTGTGTTTCGGGATTTGACTATATTACACCCACAGATCACAGAAACAAAAGACACCAGGTTTCGTACTCAGCGCAAGCGATTGGCATCTCTCTAGATCTCTATGATTACACCTATACCATATAGGTATCCAATGGTGAAAGAATTTTTGAAATTGGTTCATTCGTCCTTGAGATCAGCTCGTTCAAACAAACAAAATCTTCAGTTTTATAATATTAGTATAGTCTGTGGCGTAACAGACAGACATTCGTACTTGTAACAATAGAAGTAATTATTTAATATGTGTACATAATAATTAAATTAATAATAAGTCTAAAGTAATTATGTAAATTTAAAGTTAACTTATCCCTAATTATAATGTGTACTTTGTACTCCATTTCGTACTATGAGTCTTGAAAAATTTATCAAAACAGGAATAGTTTTAAATATTGATTTAGTTAATTTGAAAATAGTATATAATCTGTAGATATAAATGTACCTACCTAGATTTAACTCGATAAGTACATAATCCCTACTTAATACAAATTGTATTATAAATTATAAACTGTATTATAAATGCGAAAGTAACTCTGTCTGTCTGTTACGCTTTCCCGCTTAAAACTCTCAACCGATTTTGATGAAATTTGGCACTGACAATCTGTCTCGAGAAAGAACAGAGGCTACCTTTTATTCGGGCGAAGCCGGGGCGGACCGCTAGTTATAAATAAAGAAAGGAAAATATTTTAATTCATTGAAACCACTACTTAATTAAAGTTGGCAGGTACCTAATTGTTGTAAAAAATATATTTTACAATAGCAAATAATAATCTGAAGATGTGCGTTTAATTTTTATTATCATTTGAGATCGATCATTCAAAACTACTCGATAATTTTATCAGCCATTTGTATTATCACAATGTGATTAATTTTTCTTAAAAATTGTAGCTGGCCCCGGTTCCGTCGGGATAGAAACTACAAAGCATAAGTTATTCTTTTGTCAACGAAAATAAACAGTAAGGTTTATTTAATCTAATCTTATTCGTTATAATAAAAATAACTTATTAAACAACCGACAGAATCGTATATTAAATAACTAATCTTTACTAATATTATAAAGCTGAAGAGTTTGTTTGTTTGTTTGAACGCGCTAATCTCAGGAACTACGGAAAAGTTATTTCGCTGTTAGATAGCCCATTTATCGAGGAAGGCTGTACTGTAGGCTATATTATTATATATAATCACGCTAAGACCAACAGGAGCCGCACGCGGGTGAAAACGCGGAACGCAGCTAGTTAGTATGTACAATAAATAAATATTTCAGGACAATTTTCACACACGGCACGATCTGATCCCATACTAAGCTTTCGCTTGTGTTATGGAAACCAGATGGCTGATAAACATACATATATAATTTTTTAAATAAATACTTATATAGATAATTAACACCCAGACACAGAGCAAACATCTATGTTCATCACACAAATATTTGCCCCGGGTGGGAATCAAACCCACGACCTCTGGCTTGGAAGGCAGGGCCACTACCAACCAAGCCAACCGGTCAGTCATAATGCAACTGAGATATGAATTAGAAAATGTCATGCTAGCTTTCCAAGATTCGAACCTGAATCCTCAATAAAACAACCACTGGTACACACAAATAAGTAGGATAATTATAAAATTGGTCCGGCCATAATTTAATTATGTCAAAAACACGCAGCACGCATTCATGTGTCGAGTGACAACCCTCCTGTGAATCTCTGTTTATTACTAGCTGGTTGCCCGAGCTTCGCTTGGCTTTACCCGGGAAAATAATACAATGTGGCCTATCTATACTAATACATAATATTATTTAAAGCTGAGGAGTTTGTTTGTTTGTTTGAACGCGCTAATCCCAGGAACTAGTACGGGTCCGATTTGAAAAATTATTTCGGTGTTGTACATAGCCCATTTATCGAGGAAGGTTATAGGCTTTAAACCATCTAAGACCCACAAAAAGACCAATACGATCGGAGCAATGCGGGTAAAACCGCGGGGCACAGCTAGTGTAATATATTTGCTATTGAAAGATTTTTTCAAATGCGTCTAACGGTGCATTTGGATCAAACGAGCGAATGCTTATTCTAATCCCACTATGTCAAATTATTTTAGTGTAAACAGGCGTAGAGCATTCTTTCGTTGTTCTTAGTGCGTTCGAAAAGATTTTATGCAATGTTCTAATACTGAACAACACTTAATACGAGTTTTCGTTTACACAAGAAGATCACGAAAGAATGCTCTAGCTCTAGCTCTAGTTCTACGTTCGATTGGTCTAAATGCACCGTAAGAGCTTATTAATTATTATTAGCGAACAAACATACATGCACATTCTCTTTCGAATATTACCTTACCTATAATAAATAAATAAAATATAAATAAATATTATAGGACATTATTACACAAATCGACCTAGTCCCACAGTAAGCTCAATTAAGGCTTGTGTTGTGGGTACTAGGCGACGATAAATATAATATTTAAAAAATACATATATAGATAATAACACCCAGACCCAAGAACAAATAATTGAGTTCATCACACAAATATTTGCCCTGACCGGGGATCGAACCCGGGACCGTTGGCTCAGTAGGCAGTTACTTTACCACTGCGCCAACCGCGTCGTCACCTATAATATTAGTGTGTGTGACTGTGGACTTAACATTTCATTTATGAGCTTCGCTCGGGTTAAAGAACATTTAATATTACTCGATTTTTTAAACATATAATGGTAATATAGGTAATTATTATTAAAATAAATTCCACAGTTTTTGAGGGAACAGTCCGACGTTAGTTTTTTTATTTCTGTTTCCATTTTTATGAACTTTTCTATACTAAACTATCGTTTAATTTATTTGTGAACCTCTTAAATTATTATTATACAGAATTATAAAAAGCCCGCGGTTTCTTGGATAAACCATTACTGTGATGATTATGGTTTAGACGTGTAAAAATTATAAACAGACATAGGGTCATTGCGCCTGTTCGCGTCCACCTGCCTATTCGCGTCCATTTTGCGGACATCTTTTAGAAAATTCACGAAAATAGGTATAGTTTAAGTAAAATTGTAATAACAAAAATTTCCGATAATACCTCAATGTATAAGAGACATGCACACATATTCAAAATATGCCTGCGCACCGCCTATCCTATTTAAAAAAAATATTTAATTTTGGCTATTAAACGAGAGAGCTAAAACGCGCGGGATTTTGAAAAAAAAAAATAGTGCGCAGCGTCGCGTTTGACGGTAAGTATCTTATTGTTAAATGTGAATTTTTGAATATGTAACTATTTCTTTACTTTGCTAACAAAACAAGGAATAGTATGGATTATAAATCAGCTTATTTCTTTTACAATTAATAGCTAAAATAAGGTGGACGCGAATTACTACACCGAATTTGTACAACTTCCATTTTGCGTCCACGGTGGGCGCAAACTATACCTATAGTGCATAACAATAGAACATATTGCGTCCACATTGTTTTTCATTACGTAGCAATGAATTGTTTGTTAAAATATTTAATTTAAAATAGATTGTTGATAATTTAAATTTTCATTCAAATTAGCAAATTTTGATGCTATTTTTTCATTTTAAAAAGGGGTATTCTGTGAATGAGACTTGATCATCAATTTGATATCCGTCCGTCAGTATGTCCGTCTGCCGGTCTTTCTTTCTGTCAAGACCCTTTTTCTCAGTAACGCGTGGAGGTATAAAGCTGAAATTTATATTGAATACTCAAATCTACGGTCCCTTGAAGCAGTGAAAAAATCAAACTTATAAGCAAAAGATACAGCCGTTTATGCTGAAAATTTTCGCAAATTTCGTCATTCGCAAGGGAATCAAAACCTACAGGGTAGGTACTTTACGTGAATACAGACACTTGAAGTTTGGTACGAAGCAACGTCCTATAGCACAAATAAGGGAAACATTGAAAAAATAATCATTTACAGTTAAAACATACGAAAAAAACAGGTTAATACGGAAGCCTCGGTGTGCAAGTCCCACTCGCATTTGGCCGGTTTTTATTAAATAGCTATATTCGTAAATAAATAATTCATTAAAATCTATTTTTTATTTGCATTTATCTGATAAAATATCACACAATACACTCTTAATTCCTTTTCTAAGCTGGTGGACGCGAACTGGTCCACGGGTGGACGCAAACTGGAATTTTTGGACGCGAACTGGGTAAAACGCCTGTAGATACGAGTTCACACTCGTATACGCAGTGGATGGGAATGGCTCGTTACGTCGCCAGTAGCTAGGGTAAACACACGTCCGCTCACGCCCGAGGCTGCTGCGTGACTGTCTCCCCACTACCCGCGAACCCGAGACATCCGGGGATATAGTACCTATACTTTACTCAAACACTACATCCCTTCCTTATTCTATTTTTTCTTTTATTTAAATATAATTGTTTAGAACAAACATACATTATAGAAAGCTATCAGACTGATTTAGTTAGGTATTTCATTAGCGGTATTCTTCGCTTTCATTTACATCACCGTTGTCTCCACCTCTATCCTGAACTTTCTGGACCGCTTCCATTCCATTCCCCCCCTGTTTTTATTAAGTCACATTACTTCTATGCTTTTGGCTAGTATCCACGTTTCTGACAAGTACGTATCCACCTTCTAATCGTTCTACACTGTTTCGAGTTGATTTAAAGTTTGCTGTCAGTTTGTTACGCTTCTTCATCAAATTCAAATTCAAAATTCAAATTATATTTATTTGCAAGAATGTAGTACAAATTATAGATCTTTAAATTACAATATTATGTGGCTAACACATTCTACCCAATACCCATTGATTGGGTGTGCAAATATTAAACAGAAAGTTGATTAGTCTAATTATTATTTAAATATACACACAATTCAATTTTCACAATTACACGAACGCAGTACGATTTACACGATTAAATCACACACTTATCACACAATCTTCTCACTTCAAAGTCATAAATTCTTCAATGTCATAAAATTGTTTTAACATTAGCCAGTTCGTCAGTTTATTTTTGAAAAGATTTACTGGTAGTTCCTTGAAATTGTCCGGTATTTTATTATATATTTTAATAGCCATAAATATTACACTGTTTTTAGCTTTGTTGATTCTACATCTCCTTTACATATACTTTATCACCTGTTATTGACCTCAAAATCACCTCTTTCTATCTGTATGTTATTTTCTATTGTTTTTTAATTCCTGTCCCTAACATCGGAATTGTCAAATTCGTGTTCGTTATACAACCGAGAGGAAATTTTATCTTTATTTTTTATCTTTATTTTCTGTCTTCCAGAGAATGTCCTTGTTTTCCAAAAGAATTTCATTTCATCGAATTTCAACTTTCCAGCTTGGTTCCGCAGTTTTCCTACAACTTCTCGAATATCTCTCCTTCTTCCTGTTATGTTATGTTATGTTTGTTGAACAGATACCTTTAGATAATTAAAAACACAAACTCAACATTTATTCATTCAATAAGACTTCTTCTAGAAGCTCTTTTGAACCGTCGTAACATAATTTCACACTTTACCACCAATTCGGAAAGCAGCATCCATGAATGGAACCGGCAAGAAACTCTTTAGCTGCTCCTCTAACATCATGACAATATTACATTTTAATTTAACATAACAGTAGGGTATGTAAATATAACATAATGATGATGCCAAAGAACTGTCCCGTGGATCCCACGCGACAAGCCTCCATGGCTTTTCATTCTCCATAATACATATTATATTCCTTAATGCTGCACTAGGCTCACTGAACTAATACGTTTTATATTTAAGTTTTAAAATTACCAATATTAAACTCTTTAATTCTATCAGGAGTTCTATTCCAAAAGAGTTATATATATTATATCTTGACCCATTAGATAGCCGGAAAAATAGCATGTCAATTTTATTTTTGTTCCTTATGTGATAACAATGTCCATCTCCTTCTCTTGAGTATAAGTCAGTATATATTGCGTATATTTAAAACGTTATTAAAATTTAATTATATACTGTGAAGGTACAGTAAGGATGCCAGTATCTCTTAGTGAGTCCCAAGCACGTAATTTATATAAATGCGTATGGACCATTTGTGTAATATAAAAACAGTTTCAATATCTGCTGCCAAGCCAAGCCAGCCCCATAGTAACCTTATGCCATGAAAGTAGTTAATTAACCAATCTAGTCGTATCTTTATCCGTGAAATGATGCCTCATGTTCCGAACTGTACGCAGCTGAGCTGGTGTCCTAGCAGCGGCAGTGCTAACATAGACTCCCCATTGTAGCTTCTCGTCTTATTTTCCTATAGCTGTGGCAAATAACTACACCGACTCCTTCAGAATCAGTTACATATATTTCAGGTAGACTGTAAATAGTCTCCTGTAACTCAGATCCACTTAACAATAACAAAGTGGCCCTATTCTTTTCGGCGCCTTTCGCGCATCCAAGAAAATCCAAGAACACCCTTTCCATCTTTTCCAACAAAAAGCAAGTGTTGTATTGTCATCTTCTAGGTCGAGTATACCAGGAGGGAAAGTAAGTTAGTCATTCTTTAGTCCAATAGGCACAACAATTTACCATTTATGAAGGCCATTTATATAGCCTATATCACAGAACTATATAACAAATAACGCACGATTTACAATTTATGAAGGCTCGTACAGCCTATGTCACCAATCACGCACGATTTACATTTAATGAAGGCTCGTACAGCCTATGTCACCAATCACGCACGATTTACATTTAATGAAGGCTCGTACTGCCTATGTCACCAATCACGCACGATTTTCATTTAATGAAGGCTCGTACTGCCTATGTCACCAATCACGCACGATTTACATTTAATGAAGGCTCGTACTGCCTATACAACCAATCACGCACGATTTACATTTAATGAAGGCTCGTACTGCCTATACAACCAATCACGCACGATTTACATTTAATGAAGGCTCGTACTGCCTATACAACCAATCACGCACGATTTACATTTAATGAAGGCTCGTACTGCCTATACAACCAATCACGCACGATTTACATTTAATGAAGGCTCGTACTGCCTATACAACCAATCCGGCACGATTTTCATTTAATGAAGGCTCGTACTGCCTATGTCACCAATCGCGCACGATTTACATTTAATGAAGGCTCGTACTGCCTATGTCACCAATCACGCACGATTTTCATTTAATGAAGGCTCGTACTGCCTATGTCACCAATCACGCACGATTTACATATAATGAAGGCTCGTACTGCCTATACAACCAATCACGCACGATTTACATATAATGAAGGCTCGTACTGCCTATACAACCAATCACGCACGATTTACATTTAATGAAGGCTCGTACTGCGTATACAACCAATCACGCACGATTTACATTTAATGAAGGCTCGTACTGCCTATACAACCAATCACGCACGATTTACATTTAATGAAGGCTCGTACTGCCTATACATCTTGCATAAACCAATAATTTTATTCATTATTATTATTTTAAATTTGATTTGCACCCAGTGTGCAGTCTCGTCTAACTTGAAGATAGGATAGGTTACATTTCAGTTTATAGTCGCAAAAATGTACATATATTATATATTTTTTTTTTTAATTATTTGACAGTCAGTTCTCTGTGTATCTGTTAACTCCAATCGATACTTACATAATATGGCGGCATCTATTGACTGGATTGAGTAAGTATTCAATAGATGGCGCTATTTAATAATTAGAAGACTACGCGTTTGACCGTTCATATTCATAATTAAGACAACGTCTGTGGGGTCAGCCAGTATGTATAATGTATATATTTATCGAATATAAAATTAATATTTACAATTGCATGCTTAATATTAAGCGAAATACGTAGATCAAGCGTAGATCAATTATAAAGTTATATCTTTCTTTTGGAAACTACTTACTTACATAATATTATATAATTTTCATTTAGTCGGTACACAATTATATAGCTATAAGATACTACAGTACAGTTAATAGATTTTGTATCCAGTAAGTATAAGTTGTAGTACCTACATAAAACTTCCGACTAAATACTCTAAATAGTTTTATGGCCATACAAATGTGTACAGCGGGTACTGTGCAGTGTGCACGCGTAAAGAGTGTTATAATAATAAATAATAAAAATACTTTATTGTACACACAGATGAAGTTGACAGAAAGACAATAAATAACAGCAAAAGAGGTTATGGTATAGTAGGCGGATATTATATGAATTAAGTATAATATTTGAACAACTAATACGTAGAAGAGGAATTAGTTATGTCTTCATTTACTTTTTACGACAACATATTATATAAACAAACTAGCGGTCCGCCCCGGCTTCGCCCGTGGTACATATTAACGTTTTCTCTACATAAGAACCATCCTCGTACTTCAAGGAATATAATAAAAAAAGAATTATCGAAATCGGTTCAGCCGTTCTCGAGTTATGGAATTACAACGAAAAGTGGCATTGATTTTTATATATATAGATATATGTCTGTCTCTATCTCTGCTAGAAAAACACAGTGTCATATAGGTAATATTTATTAGAAAAGTATTGCATACGTACAGTCACGTGGTCTACTCTGAGCAGCCATACCCTTCAATTAATGGTTGCTGCTTTGCGGTAATCCTTTTTGCCGCTATTGCTATATTTTCTTCTTTTTAATTTTATTTGATTATTAAGAATTGCATTTTTTCTTTATGGTGGCACATAAAGTTTTCTATTTCGAAACAAATCATCATGTCATATTTATTAATTGCTCTGATACCGACTATATTATAAAATATAATTATTATTTATAATAAGTAGTTACAGCCCTATAAATGTACATATTATTTACTATTATAAAACAGAGCGCAGCAATTACATAATTAAATCATAATATTTAATACAATCTACAAAATTTATGATACAAAATCATTGGCCGCTTTGTTTGGCTTATTTAACCTCATGTTGGTAACTACATAATATAATAACTTTGGCAGACAGTGCACGTACTTAGCACCGCGTAGCTTTAGTGTAACGCTCTGCTCATGTCACACAGATTGACTAGTGCCTCGCTAAGCAAAGCCCTATACACCAACGCGTAGCCTAAAAACTCGCAAACCATTAACTTAAGGCCGTGTACGCGGTCCGTGCGCTGTTTGGCTCAAATATGTGATTTTTCAAACCAGATTGTCCATCAACCACTTATCTTACAAACATATGAATTACTAATAATTTTAGGAAATTTTATTGTCTATATAGTTAGTTAAGAGTTTTTTTCAATTAATACAGTATTTGTGAATACCATCAAGATAACTGAGCCGATGATTACTTGATTTCACTTTTAGTGTCAATTTCGAAGCTAAAAATATCTGAAATTGCTGACAGATCTAACACACATTTTTTTTAACTAACTGCAAAAATCCTTATTAAAATAGTTAGTTAAAAGATTTTTTTATTTTGGATTCCTAACTTACGAAATTAAAATCCGAACAATGTGAATTTTTTTAGAAATTATAGTCGACAAAATGATTATTTTCACCAAGATATTTGACTTAGTTGAATATAATTTATACATATTGCAATAAAAGAACGTCTTACTTATAAGATAAAATTTAAAAAATCAACTAAGGTACCTCTATTATTTTTCTACAATTTTTTTTAAAGTACTATAAAACACTGCGCGCGACCCGATTAAAATCAGTCGGCAGCGAGCCTTTCCAGAGAGAGGACATGTTGCTCGGCGCTCTCCTGTGGACCTATGCTGTTCATAGTAAAAGGATAGCGCAAGCCGCGATCTATCGTAATAGATCGCGGAGATTTTGACTTGCGTTAAATTGAATAAGCCCTCTTAAGAAACTATTGCATTACCACCGATCCCTGATAAGTATGCGAATACTGAACCAAATCTGCCCGTTCAAAATGGGTTAAAATCTAGTCTGAAGGACTAACTTAATACAATTAGGTGAAGCTATTAAGAGCATGTTATAAAGAGAAATCATTTAGCAGAATATCATTGTTTGTGTCATGAGTAGGTATATAAGTAAGAATTATCATAATACAATAATTTTGTACACGCTAGGTTTTTTCCTAACTAATAATATCCGTTTTACAATAATTATATACTTACTCAAATACATTAGAACGCAAATATTTTGTCGGACACTAATATAAATTTTATGAAAATTATAACTTTAGACGTCAAGCGTCTGAATAGGTACACCCAGCGCTGGCGCTTGGTAATCTGTTTAGCAGTATACCTAGTTACTGCGCATTACAACCATAGAAAATATACTGGTACAACACATTTGACATATTAGCGCGGCGTCAGGTTAGTGTTACGTTTTAGTTATGTGCCTTGACGTCGCGTACGTACGCATCCTATGTGTCAAACTCAAAGCCTAAATCATGTTTATCGCTTACGACTTGAACAAAAGCAAAACGTAACGTAATTAACATTAGTAATCTACCTCCCTTATTTTTATAAATTCTAAGAATAATTATTTAAAATTATAAGTCTGACCTTTATCCTCGTCGCCAAATGTAGATACGAGTTCACACTCGTATACGCAGTGGATGGGAATGGCTCGTTACGTCGCCAGTAGCTAGGGTAAACACACGTCCGCTCACGCCCGAGGCTGCTGCGTGACTGTCTCCCCACTACCCGCGAACCCGAGACATCCGGGGATATAGTACCTATACTTTACTCAAACACTACAACGCCTAATTCTGCTATTTGTCTAGATAAATAAAAACCACATGATATTTCCAACACAATCGAAAGTAAATCTTAAAATAGACTATGTAATGAACACGTTACATAAATTTTGCGTTGAAATTTGTTCTGCAACATTTTTATTTTCTCCTTCAAACTGTCCAACTGCACTAAGTGGACGCGAACAGGCGCCATTACCCTACTTTCCCAATTCCCATATTTATAATATTGTATGAGTATTATCCTTAATGCATCACATTATATTAGAGTATAGATCTATGAAGTCAAGGGAATATGAATGATGCTCTAATTGTCTTTAATTTTTATCTTTATTCTGTATAAATCCATTATATTATTGTAACTTCCATATGGGAACACATGTCCTGAAATAAAACAATTTTATTTTATTTATTTATTTTATTTTATTAAAGCATATCGTCAGGATAAAGGAAAATAGTGCATTTAATAATTGCAATATGGCGTGGGGAAACATGCATTTTATATTTGATCACATTTTGTTTAACATATTCCTAAAGATATCAGTTTTGTTCCTATCAGTTTTGATAAAATAATGCACCCAAAGTGAAATTTTGATCCATGTTACAAGTGCTTTGATAAAATTTATTTAATATAAACAAGCTATAAGTACATGGTTTTCTTTTACTTATTTTATCTGATAAAAAACACATTGAAATAAATGTATATACTTTTTTATCTATACTAATATTATAAAGCTGAAGAGTTTGTTTGTTTGTTTGTATGTTTGTTTGTTTGAACGCGCTAATCTCTGGAACGACGGGTCCGAATTGCAAATTTCTTTCGGTGTTAGATTGCCCATTTTTCGAAGAAGGCTATTATAGGCTATATAATATAACTATCATCACGCTAAGACCAACAGGAGAGGAGCAATGCGGGTGAAACCGCGGGGCACAGCTAGTAACCAATAAGTGTTTGTGAAAGATTAGAAATGGCACAAAATAAATTATATAACGTGAATCGCGATCCGGGGCCAAAAGTTGAAACTAGTAACTATAGATAATATAAAAACTTGGCGGTAATTAATTTTGATAAGCCAGTGTAAACAAATCCGTGAGTCTACTAACCTTATTCTTGCATGTTTTGACTGGATTTTTTATATACTAGTTGTTTGCCCCGGTTTCGCCTGGCTTATTAACAACGCTTTAATAGTTTAAACCCATGAAATTAATGTATTGTTTCCACATATGAACGATTTCATAAGTGAAAAGTTTGCATTAGGTAAATCTGTCCGTTTAAAGTGGGTTAAAATCGGGTCAAAAGGCGTCGGATACATACAAACATACAATCAAATTCAAATTATATTTATTTGCAAGAATGTTGTACAAAATAGATCTTTAAATTACAATATTATGTGGCTAACACATTCTACCCATTGATTGGGTGTGCAAATATTAAACAGAAACTTTATTAGTCTAATTATTATTATTTAAATAAATAATAATCCATACTAACTAGTTAATATTATAAATGCGAAAGTAACTCTGTCTGTCTGTCTGTTACTCAATCACGCCTAAACTACTGAACCAATTTGCATGAAATTTGGTATGGAGATATTTTGATACCCGAGAAAGGACATAGGCTACTTTTTATTGCGAAATATGTACCACAGGCGAAGCCGGGGCGGACCGCTAGTTACATATAAAGCTAATAATATATACATGTAAAGCTAATAATAATAAACATGTTCATAATGAAAATAAACTGCTAAAATCGCTTGCTTAGTTACTGTGTTAAATCGTAGCCGTTTAACAAAGGGCCTAGCCTCTTTATTAACAGGCGCTGTTCAACATAATAAAGTTGCTTACATGACTTTAGAAAGAAGGAATTACAGAAATTACTGTAAGCTAAAAATATAACAACAATGTAATATGTACAACAAAGAAAACTTTGTTACTAGACCTTAAATTAAGTCCAAAAATATTTCGAAAAATGGAATTTAATTAAAATGGCAGACTACTTATAGCGCAAGGCTGACGGTTACTTTCATTTACCAAGGATATGTTATATGCCATCATTATTATTAAGTTTCCCATTACAATATTCTACTTTATAATCTATACTATAATATTATAAAGCTGAAGAGTTTGTTTGTTTGAACGCGCTAATCTCAGGAACTACTGGTCCGATTTGAAAAATTCTTTCGGTGTTAGATAGCCATCGAGGAAGGCTATAGGCTATATATATCATCACGCTAAGACCAACAGGAGCGGAGCCACGCGGGTGAAACCGCGGAGCGCAGCTAGTATTTAAAATTTAAATAAAACGTTGTAAACGTTGTTATTACACGCTATATTGTATTGTCACCTTGATAAATGTACAAAGTTTGAATTAAATCTGTACATTTAAAGTGAGTCAAAATCGAGTAAAGGAGTCGGTTACCTACAAACATACAGGTGAAGCTAATATAATTATTAAGAAGCGTCTTAAAATTGGCTTATTAAGAAAGAAAGAAAGAAAGAATTTATTTACCAAAGGCCAACAACAGATATACTTAGATAATAAAAGAAAAGAAATACAAAAACAGAGAAATAGACAAAAGTGTGGCAGACCTTTATTACGACTATACTGCGTAGATAGTAACTCATTAACTCAAAGTACATTACTGACCTAATAACTGAGTTTAACTTAACCCTTACCTAATTAACAATGAATGAAATAACAATACAAAAGATTGGGAAATCCATTTACAATATCTATTAGACGGAATAATGCAATGTTTTAATTAATTAGTTTTTTACTGACGTTCCTAATAATATAGGAACTCCTCGCCCTATAGGTACACTATTACTTCACACAGCGGGTTGCCTGGAAGAGATCACTCTTAAGTGATAAGTCGCCCTGTGTGCTGTTTTAATTATAAGTTTTAATCTATCTGAATCCCGGCACAAAAAAAGTGTAGGTAATGTATACCAATAGTAAAATTGGAGTGTAAAATAACCGCTTTTACACACGGTACATACCAAAATAGTTTTTTTTTTCAATTATTGTCTGTCTGTTTGTTCCCGCTAATCTCTGGAACGGCTTCACCGATTTTAACGGGACTTTCACTGATAGATAGCTGATGTTATAAGGAGTAACTTAGGCTATTTTTTTCTGATATTCCCACTTACATAAGGATAAATAGGAAAAACTCAATTATTCGGGTGAAAGCATGTGACGCATCGAGTAACTATATGTACAATAAAAATAATCGCTTGTTTAATGCTATCAACAACATATTCTCTTTTAAACAAAACCTAATACCGCTACGAACATTCCAATCATGTTATATATACCTACAGTTAATCAACAATTTTAATATAAGTCATTAGCATCACATTATTTGGCTTGAGCTGCTGGCAGATCTATTCGTGATAAATTGAAGTACTATATATATTCATATAATTATGTAGGTACTCAGTATTGCAATATATCTCTACACGTATTAAAGTTATGATAATCACTTTTTAATTTATTACCTTCATATAAGTAATCTTTTTAGGGTCAACGTTACATACGTAGTTAATTAGTAGATACCTGTGTCTTAATATATACTCAATATAAAGTAGAAGAGTTTGTTTGTTTGATATCGCTAATCTCAGGAACTATGTGTCCGATTTCAAAAGTTCTTTCAGTGTTAGATAGCCCAATTATTGAGAAAGGATATCATCACTACATAGTATAAAACAAAGTCGCTTTCTCTGTCCCTATGTCCCTTTGTATGCTTAAATCTTTGAAACTACGCAACGGATTTTGATGCGGTTTTTTTAATAGATAGAGTGATTCAAGAGGAAGGTTTTAGTATATAATTTATTAGGTTTTAGGTAAAGCGGGCGAATCCGCGGGCGGTAAGCTAGTATGCTATATACTATCACGCTAAGACCAATAGGAGCGGAGCAATGGGTAAAACCGGCACTGGTAAATATGGCTGTAAAATTAAACAATAATTTAAAATAACTAAGTATTAATTATAGAAATGTGAAACAATAGTGAACATTTGTAAATTTGATGTCTGAAATAGAAGAAAATGTTTATAATTCTTTCCTTACTAATATTATAAATGCGAAAGTTTATTTGTTTGTCTTTCCTTCACATCACAGCGGAGCGATTTTATAATACGATTTTTGCGTATGGAAATAGTAGAAGGCTAGAGTGTGACATATAGGCTACTTTTTCCCGACGTGTATAGTACGAATCAAACTTAATGGCGGCTCAGAAGTGAGAACATCGAACGATCTGATGCGCAGAAAAGAATTGTCGGATACCTACTTGCGCGCTCGTGCATTCGCAGCTAACTTCCGAACCGCCATTAAGTTTGAATCGAACTGTAACGTCTCAAACCCATGTGAATTTCATCCGACAACTTTCCTTTGAAAGCTAGTAAAATAATATACATGTAATATTTATTACCACATACTAACCATGTGTATATTTATTAAACAATTGGAAACTAATGAACTACTTACTGAAAACCGGTATGGTCATGAGATCGGATTGAACTGCCGACCCTAGGTCAAAGGCCATATAGCCCGTTAGGCGTTACTAGTCGTTTTGAAACTACTTCTATACACAATTATTATTTACTAGCTGCTCTTCGCGGTTTCACCCGCGTGGCTCCGCTCCTGTTATAGCCTATAAGCCTTCCTCGATATAGAGGCTATCTAACACCGAAAGAATTTTTTAAATCAGAGCAGTAGTTCCTGATATTAGCGCGTTCAAACAAACAAACTTCAGCTTTATAATGGAATTAATAATAGTATAGATTATTATAACTAGTTTTCCGCCCGCGGCTTCGCCCACGTTTTCAAATAGAAACCCGCATAGTTCCCGTTCCCGTGGTATTCCGGGATAAAACCTATCCTATGTGTTAATCCAAGTTACTCTCTATATGTGTGCTACGTTTCATTGTATTCGGTTCAGTAGTATTTACGTGAAAGAGTAACAAACACACACACACACTCACACATCCTCACAAACTTTTGCATTTATAATATTAGTATGATTGTTTAAACCAACCTTCCTGTTTTTCACCCTAATCTAAATTAAAATATTACGTACGTAGGTCTATTATTTCTGCGTACATTACTGAATCATTAGTTTTTCTCATTAATTCTTATAAATAAACATCGACGTTGAGTAAATCTTTTTTGTATCATTATCCTTATAATATGTTGGATATATTTTAACCAACTACGCGAAAGATAACCCCTCTTTTTCGTTCCCCCGTTCGCGATCATACTAACTTATCCGCTTTATATTATACTAGCTTTCGCCCACGACTTTGTACGTGCATCCCCGTTTTTCACGGTTCCCGCAAGAAAATCGGGAAATCCTTTCTTAGGGGACGCCTACGTTATGAAATCTACCTGCATGCCAAATTTCAGCCCGATACGTCCAGTGGTTTGGGCTGTGCGTTGATAGATCACTATATCAGTCACCTTTGAGGTTTATATACATATATATATATATATATATATATATATATATATAGATTAGCTTTCCGCCCGCGGCTTCTCCCGCTTTGTCTGAAACCTAATAAATTATATATTGAAACCTTCCTCGAGAATATTTTTACATATCTATTTAAAAAAAACTGCATCAAAATCCGTGGCGTAGTTTTAAAGATAAACATACATAGGGACAGAGAATGTGTCTTTTTTTATACTATGTAGTAATTAGTGAAATAAAGATGTGGACTGGACCTCCTTTCAAGTCGGTTAACAAATTTGCTTATGTATTATAATGTACTTCTCACCTGCCTCCGCCAATATTACATCACACAGTGAGTTGCCTGGAAGCGATCACTTTAAGTGATAAAGCCACCCTCTAGTCTTGTATAGTTTTAGTTTTAAAATGTACGTGTACCAATAACAACACAATAGAGTACAGAAATTCATAAATCTAAATAGTTACAATAATTAAACTCAAAGGTGACAGACTGACTGACTAACATAGTGATCTATCAACGCACAGCCCAAATCACTGAACTGTTCGGACTGAAATTGCAATTTTTCTTTTATCTGTGCTATAAGACAGAACAGTGTTTTTACTTTTCTGTGGACGTAACTTTCTACAAAATATCAAGATTCTGTGTTCACGGGAAGTAACCTGTAGGTTTTGATTCCTGGCGACACTAGAGAAATTTGATAAGCATGAAATGTATGTTTTAGCAATTTTTCCTCCATATTCTGTGCTGACACTGCTTTTAACCAAATTTCAAGACTCTGTGAGGTGTACAATATAGGTTTTGATTCATCATCATCATCAACATTAACAGCCTTTGTTCGTCCACTGCTGGACGAAGGCTTCTTCCAAGGCACGCCACTGAGCCCGATCGACGGCCCTTTGCCGCCAATTGTGGCCAGCAACCCTGCGGATGTAGTCACTCCACCGTGTAGGTTTTGATTCCCTTGCGATAATGTCGAAATTTTGCGATAATTTTCAGCATAAACGACTGTATCTTTTGATTGCGTTGGCTATAAGTTTGATTTTTTCACAGCTTCAAGGAACCGTAGATTTGAGTATTCGGTATAAATTTCAGATTGAAACCTCCACGCGTTCCTGAGAAAAAGGGTCTTGACAGGCAGACAAACTTGAAAATTGTTCAAGATAATATTATATTTCTTTATATGATGTAATTAAAAAAAATTATTTTTATTCCTGTATCTGTACTAAGTATAAGATGTTGCTTTGTACCGAATTTCAAGACTCTGAGTTTACGAAAGTACCTAGTTTTGATTCCCTTGCGAATGTCGAAATTTGCGAAATTTCTCGGCATTTACGCCTGTATCTTCTGATTCGTAGACATATAAGTTTGATTTTATTATAGCTTAAAGGTATCATAGACTTGAGTTTTTGGCATGAATATCAATTTCATACATGTAAGCGTTCATGAGTAACAGGAATTATTGAGAAAGGATATCATCACTACATAGTATAAAACAAAGTCGTATTCTCTGTGCCTATGTCATTTTGTATGATTAAATCTTTAAAACTACGCAACGAATTTTTATGCGGTTTTTTTAAAGATAGAGTGATTCAAGAGGTATATAAGGTTTTAGACAAAGCGGGCGAAACCGCGGGCGGTAAGCTAGTCTGCGTTATAAAATTGTACTACATTTCATGAGTCTGTGTACTCTGGAACTACCCTGTAGGTTTTGATTTCCTAGGGAGTGTCGAATTGTGAAAAATTTCAGCATTTACAGCTGCATCTTTTGATTGCGTTGGCTTAAACGTTTGAATTTTTCACAGCATCACGGGACCGTAGACCGTAGGATTTCGACTTTAGCAAGGGAATCAATACCTGCAGGGAGCACCCTGTCGCGTAAACACAGAGTCTTGAAATTGAGTAAAAAGTATCGTCTTATAGCACAGATGTAGCAATAACTGCAAAAACCCTAATTATTTAATTAAATTAAATAAAAATATATTTTTAAAATATTTTTAAAATTACAATCCCTTTACGCATGAACATGTATTAAATTGATATTCACATCAGGACTCAGGTCTATAATAACTTAAATCCACAGAACTATAGTGCTTAAATCTGTTATTTAGGTAATTCAAATTCTATGTCAACGCAATCTGAAGAAAAAGCAAATAGAGCCGCATATTCTATAACTCGCAACTACTTGAAAGGAAATCAAAACCTACAAGGTACTTTCCGTGAACACAGAGTCTTGAAATTTGGTTAAAAGCAACGACTTATAGCACAGATAAAGAAAAAATTCCTTTAAACAAAATTTTAAGATACAACCTTTTAAAAAAATAGGTTTGCTCTGAGCCCTCGGTGCGCGAGTCCGACTCGCACTTGGCCGATTTTTGTCGTAATTTTCTATTGTTAATTTAAAAAAAAATGCTATTTTATGTCTTATCCACGAACTGGGATATTTCGATATTGAGGTTTTGTGTGAAAAGTGTAACAGCAAAAATTGTAGTAAAAAAATTAATTACCTACAACTTTACCATTACACTTACACTACAATTTGTAAATTTAAAAAAGGTAATATTAAATTAGTGGTCCACTTAGGTCGTGGACCTAGCCCAGGGGGGGGTCATGACCCCGTGACCCCCCCCCCTGGATCCGCGCTTGCCCCCTCGGGGATAAAATAGGGGATGAAAGTTTGTACCATGAAAATTTCCACGCAGGCGAAGTTGCGAGCAACAGCTAGTAAATAACTAAAGTCAATAAGAATAGACCGAATAATATTAAATTCATTGTGATTGACAATTTTCAGTAAATTTTAACGAAATGCCCGTATCATTCTTCCGAGTCGAAAGTCAAGGTCGATGGCCGTGATTTGCAATTTATTTACTTACCGTGATAATCTGTATTGATTAACTTTGATAATCTATTAAAAAACATTTAATTTAAAAAAAAACTATTAAGGGAAAAGTATGGTTTTCATTTAAAATTAAAATTCGTCTTCGGACGATGGGCTCTAAAAAAAAAACGATTGGCGAAAAGAATGCGTCATTTGATTTTTGTTTGTGTTCTTTTGAATTTGGTCAATAATTAAGAAATATACTAAAACTAAATTCAAAAGTAGTCTTCGTGGCGTAGTCGGATAAGAATAATATTAGATATTTTTAATACTATTTTTTCCCATTTTTGCAATATTTTTGTGATACATAAACTGTGTATGTGTATCAATGCCGCAGCCATCTGGATAAATTAGTGATTTAATTATAAGCCTAGGCTCTTTATTAAATGGCGTGATACATATACACAAACGTTAGCTTATCGTGAGCTAGACAATCAAAACCGCAGTCCAAAGTTAGTCAAGTAATTTTGTATAACCGTAATACAGTTACAATTTACATCAAGTTACGACTAAGTTGAGAATCACGACTAAAATGACGTAACGACTTACGCGTTAGTAATCGACTGCGTAAATAGTAAATGCACGTAATGAAAATATGACGCGCGCGTCATAATTGATAATATTCCACGTAACGGTGTAGATTAGCGTAACTATTTAGTTTAAAAATAGCTCATATTATCTGCTTTAGTATGGAAAATTGGTAATTGATTACGGTGAAATTGAAATTTGATCGTAAGAGATGATTTTTACTAGAGTGCGATGAGTTATGTTTTCGATTTCATATGACTTTTATAATTCTTTAACTAAGTTAGCGTTAGTTACTAAGTATGTATTTAGTATTCTGTGACTAAGTAATAGAACAGAAGTATACAAGGTGAAACTTTTTTGATTATTATCAGACCGGAAATCGGAAACGGAATTAAAACAATCGTTTAGCAAACAATAATAATTAATAATATAATATTTTCTCTGTAGAAAATTAAATATTATTTATTTAAGTAGGTCTATTAGAAATTTTAATGTGTTATGAATTATTTTTGGATTTTGTGGGGTTTTTCTTCACTTGTATACCTAACTGTCTAAATTAGAAAAACTCTCAAAGAATCCAAGTGAAGCCGGGGTAAACAACTAACTAGTCATAATATAATTAAATGAAGTATGTGCATGAACTATTGTTTATGTAAGCCTATATAATCTATATCACATTTCATTATTTACATACCACATAGCGGTTTTTAATTTCGTTTACGTCGTCAAAATTTATCAACGCATTAGCATTTAGCATACAATTATAGGCTGAGAATGAACTATGCCAATTTTATTTTCACGATTTTGAGTCTGTTTGTGAGTTTATCCACGGCAACATGAAAAAGCTCTATCTATTGAGTGGTTGTCACTTATGTTTAAACTAGCTGCTCCGCGTGGTTTCACCCCCGTGGCTCCACCCCTGTTGGTTGTAGCGTGATGAAATATAGTCTGGCAAAGAAAGCTGATTAGGTACTTCACAAATTAATAGTTTTAATAATTGGTTAAACCTATTGGTTAAACCACTCCTGTTGGTCTTAGCGTGATTTTATAGTCTACTAGGTTTCCGCCCGCGGCTTCGCCCGCGCAGTCAAAGAAAAACCCGCATAGTTCCCGTTCCCGTGGGATTTCCGGGATTGCGTCATTTTTCCGGGATAAAAAGTAGCCTATGTCCTTTCTCGGTTATCAAAATATCTCCATACCAAATTTCATGAAAATTGGTTCAGTAGTTTAGGCGTGATTGAGTAACAGACAGACAGACAGACAGAGTTACTTTCGCATTTATAATATTAGTATGGATTATAGCCTTCCTCGATAAATGGGCTATCTAACACTGAAAGAATTTTTCAAATCGGACCAGTAGTTCCCGAGATTAGCGCGTTCAAACAAACTCCTCAGCTTTATAATATTAGTATAGATTCATGTCTATTAAAATCTCGTCTCTATGATACGACCAAGATGCAGTTGAAAAAGTTATATACTGCATTATCTATGCTATTCCAATTTCTCTTTTGGTAGATATTTTAATTTTAAAACAAATATGTAACTATGTAGAATATGTATTTATTTTATTTACGTGTTATTAAACATAGAATTATAGGTGAAGTTTTCTAAACAAAACTTGAAAATATATTATTTGTAAAAAAGTAATTTTATATTGTTTAATTAAAAATTCACATTTTTTTGTGATTTGATCCAGCGTCTAGATTTGCGTTTTTACGATTATGCAAAATGCAGTTTTTAAAACCTTTGGACTCGATGTTGTTTTGTTGACGATATGACAAAAATAAATAATAATTAATTAGAGATAGCGATCAAACGTAAACATTAATCGTCTTATATTTTGCAAAATTAATTTTATGTTTCCCAAAAACAGAAATAAAAAATTAGGCGAGACAGATTGCAAAAAAAGAACGTGTGTGCCGAGTATCAGAAATGAAAATTCTTTGGCACGATTCAAAGATACTAAAATCGTCGCCTTACTCCATGACGTGACGGTATTGCCATGACGCGACCTTGGAATTTTACCCTAAATGCGCCTTAAGAAGTTTCACATTTATTACAAAATTAATACCTACTTCATCGTTATTGTACAATTTGGAGTAAAAAAAACATAATTCAAGTTCACATTAGCGACGTTAAAAATTTCTATAGGTATTTTCAAGAAGCTTATATTATGGTATTTTATAAGCATTATTGAACAGTCCATACTAATACTAACAAATACCATTAATTACAGATCAGCGATGGAGTTGAAATCGCCGAAAGCGAAGAAAAAGTCAAGCGTCTCCCGCCTTGTCTCCTGGAAAAAGTTATTCAGCACGCCTATACTGATCCTTCTATTACTCGGCTCCACGAGCTGTGACACTGACAGTGACAGTTCTGACATTGACAGCGGTGACATTGACAGCCGTCAAAGTGACATTGACATTTCGGGAGTTCCAATTTCAAATTTCACGCACAAACACAGGCACGGAATAGACAACAGAGATCGAAAAACATTGAGCGATATAAAATATTTGAGGCGGCATTTGAACAAGGAGATACTAAACTTTGTGATGACGGATGTGCTAGTTGATGGGGAGGTGGAGAACAGGATACATTATAATGGTGTGACTGCGAAGGAGACGTTTGTTGGCAGTGATGGGTAAGTTTTGTATTTATTAAGAGAGTAATGATTAAGATATTTTTGAAGAAAAAATTTATCATGAAGCGAGATTCGAACCCACGTCTGTTGCCTTAGATTTAAAAAAAAGTCCAGAAAAAATAGTACTTGTAGTTACAAAAAAAAAAATGTTATATCATATGAACCTCAGAAATACCTGCAGTAATTTCGTAGATTGTATGGTACAAACGAAAAACCTTCAAAAATTTTTGTTAAATTTAAAAAATAAAGTTTAAATGCGGTTTCAGATTCGCTTCCGGATTAACCATTTTTTGTATTATTTAAATTAATTTTGATTAAATTGAATAAAAAGATAACATATATCCAAAATTAATTCTTATTTTAACCTTTAACGTGAGATAAAGTGATATTTTATCGCTGTTGCAATAAAAAACATGTCTCCTTACATTGAATATATTTAAAAATTAAAATACAACATTTTCTGTACATAACGATAATTTATTCATGATGATAATATAATATAGCCTATAACCTTCCTCGATAAATGGGATCTAACACCGAAAGAATTTTTCAAATCGGTCCAGTAGTTCCTGAGCTATTCCTGAGATTATTGCAAACATACGTAAATAATGGTGAACATGTTTATTGGCAAGTTAGTGAGAAAATTAATGAATCAGACAATTTAGTTGTTTCTTAGTAGACGTTGGTTTCGTTTACAACAGGAAAAATATATCTTAATTCTTAACCTATATCGAAAGTATTCTGATAATAAGGAAGATTTTTTTGTTTGAATATTACGATTAAACTATAAAACTATCGAGTAACTACATTTTTTTATACCGTGTAAAAAATATAGTTACTCGAGAAATATGCTCTAAGATAATAAATATTTTACATTATCTTCACCGTGTGTGATGCGCTTTACGATTTAACTATAATAGTTCAGGATACATCGCCCATAAATATTTGAGAACCATCAAATCAAAAAATTTTATCCTTGTTATCTCTGTTAGCTACCACAATCGAGAGTTTCGTACACGAAATTATTCGGTGTCTCATCAAAATAAAGCTACAAACGGAAAATCAGCTTGATAGTAGTCACTTGCAAAAATGGGCGATGTATCCTGAACTATAAAACTATCGAGTACCTAACTATGTATATTTTTTTATAAAGTGTAAAAAAAATAACCAATTATATGTAACCTACTTCTTTAGACTCGATTTCGACCCATTTTCAACGGACAGATATTGAAACTTTGTAAACTTAACAAATATCGATGACAAAACAATAATTTCATGAGTTTATCATATAAAGGGGTGTTTTTTACAATATTTACAACTATATTTTAGTACAAAACAAAGTGGATGCTGCACAAGAAAGTCTACACCACTTATAATAATTAAAAAACGGCTGAACAGCTTATAATTTGAAAAAATGAAAATGAAAAATAAATCATTTGAAAAAAAAATCATTTTATAAACGTAAAAAAGTAAAAGAAAAACACTGATTGTCCTACAGCTATCCCTGAACCAATTAACTAGAACATCTAAATTCGGCTCAGCTGTTTAGACACTCCCGAGCGCGCGGTGACAGACACACACCGGCACACTAATTAGCCGGTTATTTAATAGATTCTCGTTTGAACTAAGTTTTTTGAAGATTTTTGTTATAAAATATATTATTATTACAAGAAAATAAACGCCTCTTGAGTGTTCAGTGTTGCAACATTGGATATAAGTTTATTTCAAAAAATTAATAAAAAATGCTTTCATTATTATCGAAGAACGTGAATTTTATTTTTGTTGTGCGAAGTGACTTTGAATGACCTATCAATAATTGAATCGAGTTCGAATTGAATAATCTTTTTTGTTGGTTTGTCTATGCTTAGGTACAACAAATAGGATCGGACCCCGGGCTATCATTAAAAATTGTTAAAAATATAATATAAAGCAATACTCGAGAACAGCTGAACCGATTTCATTATTTTTTTTAATATTCCTTGAAATACGAAGATGGTTCTTATGGAGAGAAAACGTAAACATGTACCACGGGCGAAGCCGAAGCGGACCGCTAGTTTAAGATAAATATAGATTTTTTTCGGTCTAGACCGTACAGCATTTATATAACTGAACAATTAAAAATAAATCTGAATACTAGTTGGCATGGGTTTGCGGAACGATGTTATTTTTAACCGTGTAACATGTACCAATTGTGATGGCGGTATAATCGTGTTAATAAAAATGGCAATTATTAATTATCTATAGTTAAGTACAATCTATAAAAATATAGAGCTGACGATTTTTATGTTTGTACGCTCTAATCTGAGGAATTGCTGCATTGATTGCAATAATTTATCTACCGTGATCCCAGGTATATTAGGTATATTTAGGCAGTATATTTTGAAAAATTATTTCATTATTAGATAGCATTTTTATTGAGGAAGGCTATAAGTATTTCATCACGCTAAGACCAATAGAAACGAGCAATGTGGGTAAAACTGCGGGGCAGAGCTAATGCATTATAAATCTGTTTCACTAATAAATTTTATTATGGGCAAGTACCTAGGTGATCAGCCTTCTTGTGTCCGAAACGTCTCATAATGCAGAAAACATGAGCATTATACCTATATTTAAATATAACTATATATTTAAACATAATCCGTCATATCCTGTTAAATGTACTAAATATAAATATCTTTGATGTGAATTCACTTTATTACGTGATAAATGCACGGTGGCAGTTAATCTTGTGAAGATATAGGAATGTATAGACTGGGCCTAATTAAATTCCTTATTTTAGATTGACGAGGAGCTAATGTTGTTATTAGGTATTGTAGATAAATGGATGTTTAATTATATGAGATATATTGGTATTATTGATACATTTTAATTATTCGATTGTTATATTGAGTATGTAACCACAAACAAAACGTCCTCTTGTACGTTGAAAGAATCATTGCAGTCAATCATTGATTGATTCTCAATAGTTAATTATTACATTGTTGAAATAAATTAGCCAATAATTATACTTAAATAATAATTTAGCCACAGGCTGGAAATTTTATTACTGTGACGATATAATTAAAGGGTATAATTTACTATTTAGTAACAAAAACAAAAATTAATGCAAGTATCTAACCTACACATATTACGGTTGTTCAAACGTGACATTACGTTATATTTTCAAATTTATATCTTTGCGTCTCTTCTATACCGTCTCTTCTATACATTAATAACTCTACATACAAGCTCCACCCGCCACGCCGTCTGCGCAAATATCCTCGTTTCCGAACACATGTATTTTATAAACTTTTTGCTATGTTTATTGTTTATGACTAGTGTGTGCACGTGGTTTTGTGTGCTTTTTTATTTAAACTTACTAATACTTTAGCTTTGTATTTTTAAAAGTTAAACCTATCTGTTTCGTAGATTTTAACTTATATATTTTGTTAAAAGTATTAAAAGTAATAGTTATGTATTTATAAAATTAAGATCCTTTATCAACTTTTTAAATTGATATTTATAATTGTGAATAGAGTAATAAATATCAATTTAATTTAAAAACCAAAACTTATTTTTCATTAAATTATGAATTTCTAACTACAACCAATAACAAAGTCTTCTCAAATCCAGCTCGACAATTCTCACGTATAACGTACAACAGACAAACAAAACACCTCTTACACAAGTACCGTTACATAAAAAAATATTTTGAGAATATTCTACAAAAATCGTGATGAAAATTTAAATATACAAGTTCTGCAAACGACATTTGTACGATCCTTGAATTTTTTAAAAGCAGTACATATTACAGTAATGCAAAAATCTTTTTAAATTGTGAAGAAAGTTTTAAAACATGTTTTAAACCCATAAAGTATTACAATAAAAGAGTATTTTTTTTTTGTGGAAGGTAAAGGGTAATTTGTGAGTTATTTTATATTTTTTATTGAACCAACAAAGAGGATAAGGTTCTTCTTAGTGATACAATATGCCAAATTCATATTACTTGTTTTATAGAGGAGAAAACGTATTAACTATGCGTATTTCAATATTTTTTAGTATTTTTCTAGCTCAATATTTTATTCGTAGATACTTTATACTAAAAAAAATACGTTACGCGCCATTCTGAACAGTCTTGACTGCTGTCAAACTTTGACATATTCCGAGAAAGAAGAAGAATAGTTGTCTATGATTTTGCGCAGACATTAAAAAGACGATTATAGCCCATCCGTAAAATTAGCGTGCGTCTATTTTGTGTTACAGCTGTTGCGGTCCATCTTAATTTAATATTATTATTATGGACTAGCGCGGTTTCACCCGCCGATGAGATCAAGTAGGTATTTGATGCATTATTCTGTAACATAAGCTAAACCACTGCCAAATATCATCAAATCCTTTCAGTGGTTTTTGTCTGCAAAATAAACAAACACATATACATCCTCACAAACTTTCGGGTACATTATATTAGAAGAATAGGAAGGATTAGTTTTATGTATGAATATATTTCATCTTGATAGATATACACTATACAGTCATGTGTGTAGTGTTTGAGTAAAGTATAGGTACTATATCCCCGGATGTCTCGGGTTCGCGGGTAGTGGGGAACACAGTCACGCAGCAGCCTCGGGCGTGAGCGGACGTGTGTTTACCCTAGATATTGGCGACGTAACGAGCCATTCCCATCCCCTGCGTATACGAGTGTGAACTCGTATCTACAATGTGTGTTTTTGTAATTCAGTAATTTTATTAGTCACACTTTAGGTAAATGCTTGTTATATTACTTAGTCTGAAAAGAATTACATGAGTCAGTTATCTCACTCATCATATAAATGAGGTACACAAATTTGTATAAAGATAAAAGAAAGAAGTTTATTGTCTACACGAAATATTTAACAACTTATGAAGCTAATGTTCAAGGGTTTGTCTTTCATACCTATTTTTTACTAACTGTGCCCTGCGGTTTTACCCGCGTTGTTTCGCTCCTGTTGGTCTTAGCGTGATGATATATAGCCTATAGCCTTCCTCGATAAATGATTCTATCTAACACCGAAAGAATTTTTCAAACCGGAGCAATAGTTCCTGAGATTAGCGCGTTCAAACAAACAAACTCTTCAGCTTTATAATATTAAGTATAGATGTGTAGAAAGAATAGTAGGAAATTGAAACACTCAAACATTAAATAATTGTCAAACTTGAGATTTCATTTGTAAATAAACCATTTTAGTAATTTCTTACACATAAAAAATGATAGGGTTCATTTTTACTCATATTTTAATGACATCACAAACATCTATACGTACGTTGTACGTATCGCAACAAAATTTGTTGAATGATTCATAGCATTGACCCTGAATTATGTAAGGTTATAAATATGCATTGATAATTGATATCTACATAATGTTGTATAACGGTTACCGTTGCCAAAATAAATATATTGTATAGTTATATTCTGCAGTATAACTACCCATTTATGTATTTAACCGACTTCAAAAAAAGGAGGAGGTTATCAATTCAGCCGGTACCTATGTTTTTTTTTATGTATGTACACAAGATGTACACTGATTACTCCGAGGTTTCTGAACCGATTTACGTGATTCTTTTTTTGTTCGACGCGGGATGGTGTCGAATTGGTCCCATAAAAATTTCATTCGGATAGGCCCAGTAGTTTTTATTTTATGAGCATTTTTGTCTGTATTCGTAAATGTTGCAAGTGCAAGTTTGAAGTCGGTTGTTTTTAACGCAGTTATCACTTGTTTATTCCTCTATTGTAACAAAGGTTGTCTGGAAGAAATCGGTCTAAACGATAAAATCGTCAATTGTTTGTATTTTGTATTCTATCTTTAAGTGCAACGAAGTATTAATAAATAAATAATCTATAGTGTAAACCATCGATTTCAATATTCATGATTCGACGAACTAAAATTATACTTTTTCACAAGATGTCGGTTTCACTTACGAACAAAACTACCTACTTGGTATAATTTTGTCTCCTATAGATGTGGGTTTGGAATAGTAGCATCTGTATTTGACCATTAGTCTTCGATTATTTTCATTATAAATTTTATCAGATTGGTGTGGTTTAGCCGTGAAAGCGAAGACTTTCAAATTTTAATTGTATGGTTGGTTTATACTTTTTCGAATTTTGTTGGTGAAGACAGGATACATTTTAGGATGAGATATAATAATTTTTATATTCCTCTTTCTGATTTTTATGATACCTATAATGTGTATTCATTGTTAAATAGTTTGTTTTATATTATTTTTATTGTGTTAAATTATCTTAAAAATGTATCGTATAAACGTTCGATAGTGATTTTATATAGGGTCTAAATGGAGATAAATTAATCTTTTTGACTAAGCGGTTCGATTCCACATTCTTTGTCCGAACCGCAAGGGACTGGAACATGCTTCCTGAATCTGTGTTCCCCGACGAGTACAATATGGGGGTCTTCAAGCGTAGAGTGAACAGGTACCTTCTAGGGAAGTGCGTACCATCTTAGACCACATCTCAGCTTAACATCGGGCGAGATTGTGGTCAAGCTCGTCAAAAAAAATCTTTGACTTTGTATACTTCAACTAAAATGGTCCGATTTAGATACTTTTTCACAAATAGGTACTTGTTTTCTTAAGTCGGTTAGGATAGACGGAACCCTAAAAATACGTAATGTTTGTAGTAAAGGTGAATTGAGGTGTGATTAACAGACTCGACCGGTTTCTTTGCAACTCGCAAGGTGCATTACGAGCGGTAGGCCGTAGGGTTGGCAGCTGGTCGTTTTATAACTGGTTTATTGTTTTTTCATAGATGCATTGTTATAATTTCACTTGAATTTGCTTTAGTTTTATAGCATTCAGATGTGAATGTAAGAAAAAAAAATCGATCACGAGACGGCATTTATCACCCGCATACTACTACATAGTAATACTAATAGTAGTATGTACACTACTATACAGCTGACGTGCAGGTCATGGTTAATTTCATATTATAAATCCTAATGATAAATTGATTACACGACACAAAAACATATTTTCAGTTCCTGAGATGATTATTTCAAATAAATATTCAAACAGATTATAATTTACTAGCTGTGACCCGTGGTTTCACCCGCATTGCTCCGCTCCTATCGGTCTAAGCGTGATGATTAAAGTGGTCTATCTAACAGTGAAATAATTTTTCAAATCTTTTTTCAATTTTTCGTGGTTCCTGAAATTAGTGCGTTCAAGCAAACAAACGGACAAACTCTACAATAAAGTATAAATAAATAATAAATAAAAATGTTTTCGGGTAGGATTTATGTTTTTTTTTTTTTTTTTTTTTTTTTATGGTGTTTCTCAATGTTAGCCAGAAGGGCTTTTACATTTTAACGCGGACGCGGGGGTGAACTGAAGGTTCACCCTGGTAGCGACATGCACAAGGGCGTCCCCCCTTGACGGGGACCACGAACCTCGGCTTGAGCTGTCGCTTGAGTGGAGGAGGCCAGAAGGGCCCTAATCGGACGGGCGCTCACCCGGGTGGGCGCGGGAACGCGGAACAAGGGACCTCGTCTTCGCCGGCGAAGACGGTGTACGCTTTCTGCTGTGGTGTGTGCGGTGTCGCGGTTTGTTCGACGTTGGGCTTCAATCGCCGAGTCTAGCCGTGCGTTAGCTTTGGTAATATCATCGTCGGAGTCGTCCAAGACATGTCTCGGCCGCCTACGACGATGAGTGGGATCGGGTTTCGCGACGTATGCGATGGCCTTTGTCACCAATGGGTTAGGGTGGTTTTTAGCCTTGTCGAAGTAGCGCTTAGACGCTTGCTTCATCCATTGGGCTATGGTGGGGAGTTCTAAGTCCCTATGTAGGTCCACGTTACGCACGAACCAGGGCGCTCCAGTCGCTGTTCTCATGAACCGCGACTGAATCGTCTGGAGCTTGTGTATGGAGCTGGGAGCGCAATGCGCGAAAACTACACTACTATAAGTGAGGATTGGACGGACCACCGTTTTGTAAAGTGTCACCTTATTTCTAAGGGACATTTTACTGCGTCTGTTAATAAGGTAATAGAGCCGGCTAAGGACATAGCTGGCTTTCTTACGGACTGCCTTAATGTGGGCTTTAAATGACATGTGTGCGTCTAGAGTGACGCCTAGGAATTTAGTGTGCTTTTGCCATGGAATGGCTTGGCCATAGAGTTTGACACTATCTATGGCCTCGGGGCCGCCGCGCCTGAAGAGCACGGCGGCGCTCTTGTCGGGGTTCACAGTGATACCCCATTTGCGAAACCATTTGCCTAATGCATCGGTCGCGGATTGTAGGAGTGGAGCTATTCTTTTGCGGTATGGACTCGACACGTAGAGTGCCGTGTCGTCCGCGAAGAGGGATAATTGCACTTTATCGTGCTTTGGGATATTGCTAGTGTATAGCGCGAATAGGAGGGGCGACAAGACGGAGCCCTGAGGGACTCCGGCCTGGATGGGGCGTGAAGACGAGAGCGTGCCGTCTAATCTGTAGCGAAAGGACCGGTTAGACAAGAAGTCTCGTATGATGAACACGAGACTGTCTGGCACGCCGAGAGTGTACAGTTTGTAAATCAAACCGTTGTGCCAGACCTTGTCGAACGCCTTCGCTACGTCAAAGAAGACCGCTCCCGTTCTGTGGGGTCTGAGGCGGGTGAGGCCCGCGAGAATGTACTCCGTGATGCGGTGTACTTGGTGAGGACACGAGTGAGCTCGTCTAAAGCCGAACTGTTCGTCTGGGAGCAGTTTTTTGGCAATGACTGCGTCCCAGAGGCGTTTGGAGATGATTCTCTCATAGATTTTCCCCAGAGAGCTGAGGAGACTAATGGGACGGTAGCTAGATGCCACGTTCCGGGGTTTGCCCGGTTTGTGGATCCCGATCACAATTGCTTCCTTCCACTTAGCGGGGAAGGTACAATTGGCCAGGAGACAATTAAAAGTAGCTACTAGGAGAGCGATAAGGGCGGGCGGCAGGCTTTTCAGAGCTCTATTGGGAATAGAGTCTCCGCCTGGGGACTTTCTACTAGCAAGTGATTTGATTAATGATTTTACTTCGGTGGCCGTCGTTGGTGACAAAGGCTCGGCATCGGTACGAGGGCTTGCGGTAAAGCGTGCGATCTCTTGATTAACTACGTTAATGTGAGTCGAGTCGGTCAAGTCGAGACTGGGGGAACATTGTTCCTCTAAACTGTCAGCTAAGCATTCGGCCTTCTCAAAATCGTCAAAAGCGGGAGGTTGATTAGGGCGAATGAGCGGTGGAGTGGCAGCAATGCCATCAGATTTGAGGGACCTCGCAAGCCGCCAGTAGGCAGTGTGCGAGGGAGAGAGTTCGCTAAGTAAAGAGTCCCACCGCTCGTTGCGTAATTCGTGAATTCGCTCTTTTACCTCTCTCTGTAAGGAACGAAGAATTCTACGGTTTTCGTCTGTCGGTGCTCGGTCGTAGGCGCGCGTCGCCGCGTTCTTATCGCCCACCAGCCTACGCACGTCCGGAGGCAGATCCAGCCGGTGGCCGAGGCCAACGGGGACCCGCCGGGACGCGTATTCAATCTTGGATTGAATGTGGCTGGTGACCGAGGAGACCGCGTCGAGCGCCTCTACGACCGTGTCGATTTTGTCCGGTACAGACTCCAGCTCTGGCGAGTCGACGGGCTGTAAGGCCTCGTGCAACTTTCGCCAGTCTACCTTCGTCATGTACTCTACTGTGGTGCTATCGGGAGGGCCGAGTTCGAACAACACGGGCCTGTGATCAGAGTCGAGCTCGTGCAACGTTTCAACGGAGCGCAACTGTAACGTCACGTTCCGCATCACCGCCACATCGAGCACGTCCTGTCTGTGTCCCGTGATCTTCGGAAAGTGGGTCGGTTCTAAGGGGGCTACAACCGTGACGTTAAGAAGGTCGGTCAGTCGGTCTAGTCGTTTGCCATTGGCGTTCTCGTAAGAGCTATTCCAGTTCCAGTGCTTGCAGTTGAGGTCGCCGGCCAGAATGACCGAGTCGCCCAGTGCAAGCAAGGCTCTGAGATCGCTCTCCAAGATTGTCTTTGACGGGGAGAGATAGACCGAGGCGATTATGACGGGTTGATGACCGGTCATAGACACCTTGATCACTGTGGCTTCTAAGTTAATTAGAGGCGGCGTGTCGATGGGCGTGCAGTGCAAGGCCCTTCTGTAGTAAATGAGAGTGCCGCCTAAGGGGCTATTTACGCGGTCGTTACGCACCAACATGTAGTTGGCGAGTCGCGGATCACGGTTAAAAGGCTTAAGAAATGTCTCTTGCATTACTAGCACATCGACCTGCCGTCTAGTGACAAAGTCCCTAACTAAGTTAGTCTGTTTGAGAAGGCCGTCCGCGTTAAAAGTAACTACGGAGATCGCTCTGGGTTTAATTCTAGCTGTGGTAGCCATTAGGGAGTGTTTTGGAGTTTTGTTACCAGCTCCCAATGAGCTGCTAGAATTTTAAGGGATTCGATGTTGCTCTTGGACTGTTTAAGTTTCCTAACAACTAGGTTTACCTCATCAAGGTTGAGGTCTTTAATATAATTCATTAAATAAATGAGGTTTGCAAAGGACTCGTCAGGCGAGTCTGATTCGGGTGAGTGCACTTCAGCTGAAGGCTTCGGTGCTGCTTGTATGGCGGGAGCCGCTGAGGGCGGCACCGCCACGCTCGACTGGGCCTTCGTCACTAGTGACGGAGGTTTCGTCCAAGCGTTAGTTTTTGGTGGCGGAGCCGGTATAAAAGCCGGCTTTGGTTGAGGGGGTTGAGCCCCGGCGCGGGCGATTCCGCGAGGTTTATTCGCCTTCTGGCGACCCCCCACCCTGTGTTTGGGAGCCTTCGGGCAACCCCGGTAGTTCGCGGGGTGACCCGAAGTCTCACAAAGCACGCAGGACGGTGGATCCTCATTAGGCAAATCCTTAGACCTCGTGCAATCCTCCGTGCCGTGGTCGCCTAAGCACTTAACGCAGCGAGGCCGCGAGAAGCAGTTGCGGGCAGAGTGCCCGTAGAGCTGACAGCGGTGACACTGTCTGATGTAACTATGGGAGTCGGGTGTTTCCACCTTGAGCCCTGAAAGCTTGCAGCAATGCCGCATTTTAAAAATGTCTTTCCCCTTCGGGGTACGATCAAGGACCGCGAGGACCATGTCGTATGCTACTTTTGTGATTCTATTGTGCATTCTAAAGCACTCTTGGACGGGGAAGCCTTGGCCTTTCAAGTCATCGAAGACTTGGTCGGCAGAGATCTCTTTGGGGATCCCTTTTATGACAACTCTTAAGGAGCGTTCCTCCGGAAGGGGGAACGAATGACCGCCTATATTTTCGGCTCTTAGATAGGCCGTGAAAACCCTGTGATGGGTTGAAGTTAACAATTGGACACGAATATTGTCCTTAGTTGGGCGAGCTTTGAAGGGGATACCTTCTTTTTCTAAATAGGCTGAGATTTTCAGCCAGGCTGATTTATCCCTCACGTAAACGGGTGGGGGAGAAGGCGGTTTGCGGGTCGCGGTCGCGGTGTTGCCCGCGGTCGGGTCTACAGGTGCCTGAGGGGCGGATGCCTGAGGGGCGGGGGGCGCACGGCTAGGCTCGGCGCGCGAGGAATCGCGAACGGTCGCGTTCCTTTTAGCGGGCGGCGCAGAGTCTTTTAATTTGCGCTTCTTTTTATGCTTGACGGTTTCGAAACCGTCCGATGAGTCTGAGGACTCCGCCTCCGAAGCTGCTGGCGAATGAGGAGCGCTTTCGCACTCCATACCGGTCGGGGCTTCGAACCCCGCTTCGACTGCCACTGGGGACAGCGGTGGGGACTCAGGAGAGTCCCTCTGCGGTTGCGCAACGGGCGCGGATTTATGTGACAACCCTAGTTAAGTAGAGAATTGTTTCAATGAAAAGCCTGCACCGGCACACATCGCCATTACTGAGAGAGAAGTAATAGTGTGGATATGACCTTATTTAACTTTTTAATAGCCACTAATTGCATATTTCGTTTCCTTTCGTATGTAACCTTAACATTTACGCATGATCCTATGAAAGAAATGCACAAACTACTTATTAAACAAGGCAACATTTTACAATATGATAACAAAGGCAATAAATAACTTGTACATCGCGGATTGGCGGATCTCACACATAGTTGGATTTTTAAGTTTGCTTAAAAGCCGATTTTCTTTATTGTTTTCCATAACGTTCATAAATTACATTATTACCTCAAAATCAAACATTTATTCATTCAACTCTAGGCTTCTCTGAGAAGCATTTTTGTATCTTCTAAATCTAAATGAACATACTTCAAATTAACGTTGTACGCCTTATACTTATCAGAATAAAAAAACATAAAATCAACTGTAAGATGTGGTCCATACATTTTTAAATAGAAAATCTATTATGTACCATAACCAATAGAAAATGTTCGATTTGAATTATTAAACGAATTAAAAGTGAAAATAAATAAAGTTACAATAGTTTGTTTAGGCGTATCCATACTATCCTACTGTAACAATACGCTAAACACCAGTGACTAGCGCCAGTGAAAGGCCTAGACAGTCGTCAACTGACCTGACTCTTTCTCTTCTTTAAATGGTACACATGGCTAGTTAGAATCATACTAATTTTATCCCGCGGCTGCGCTTGCTTTAATTTTAAATTTTTTAAGCTGTGCCCCGCGGTTTTACCCGCAGTGCCCTGCTCCTGTTGTTCTTAGCGTGATGTTATATTATAGCCTATAGCATTCCTCGATAAATGGGCTAACACCGAAATAATTTTTAAATCCGATCAGTAGTTCCTGAGATTAGCGCGTTCAAACAAACAAACCCTTCAGCTTTATAATATTAGTAGATGTGTTTTTTTATCACACTCAAGTATTGTATTTCCGTCACAATTTCCGTCCTATTTTACTGTTTTTGACGTTTATTATCTAGTTGAAAGTATATTCGTTTCCAAAGAATAATCTATCTTTATGTTAAAATTCATTAAAATTGGTTCATCTATAGTGCTAACACTTTGATTGTAATAATGTTGAATCAATCAAACACTATTTGGCTATTAAATTACAAAACTAATTCTGATTGGTTTGTGTTTTTATATTTATGACACGGTCTATAGAATTACCGTCATATAGCTAGCCAAAAAATGTAGTAGTTATCATTGAGGTCTTATTACTACGTATAGAGAGGACACCATGAACAAAATCTGTGCGACAATCGCGGCCGCGGCCGGCGGTGCGAGGCGCGCGTGGGGCGGCTTTTTAGTCATAGTTATAAGCGATGTTTTCGACGCTTGGCTCTAACTCATCATGTCACAAATTAGTAGCGAATAGCGATGCCCTCTCTAGTACGTTATAGTACATAGTAACTCAATGGTCGTTATGTATCATTTGGTAATACTTTAAACCTGGTCACCATGTAGCAAAATTAACAATTATGGCATTGAAACTTTCACAAAAATATTTTCTTTTAAATCACCTTTTTAACGTACATACTTCCTATACTTACTTATATCCAAAATCCTTCATTTTGAATCATATTCGAGTACAAAAAATAATTTTGTTCAAAGATTCGTAGATTTTCATATTTTTTGATAACTCTCAATTTTGACGATATCTCTCAAGCAGCTACAGAGCTTACCAAATACAATGATATTTTATGTATAGATACGTTATATACTCACAAGAAATCCAAAAAAAATGCTTCCTATGCAGTGTCAGGCACACACAAATACAAGTTTCATTTTACTTAATTTATTACATTGACAGACTGTATAAGAGAGATGGCTCTAATAAAATGATATAAACAAAAAAGACAAAGATAGTTTGTCACTTCCGCGCAGGTGTAAGCAAAAGTCACAAGAATTCACCAATTAAATATAAATAAACAAATAGTTGCCTGGCAATTGGCATAGACTAACGACACAGAAGGTTCAATGTTATAGATGTTACGTTTCCTGCACACGTAAACAAATGTGACAATTTCATTTACTATTTAATTATTATTATGAAGTTGTATTAAAATGAAAAAAACTTTTTTGGAGATATAACTGTATTAAGCATTTATTACTAGCTGTGGTGTTCGTTTTCGGTCATCATCATTTCACCCGATAAACACCCACTGCTGAGCATAGTCCTCCTTATAGAACTCCATACGGACCGATCTTACGCTATTCGTTTCAAGGCAGTTCCCGGAACCCGTACAAGGTCATCACTCCAACTTGTAGGATATAATAATAGTGGTGCCTAGATGAAAAAAAGTATGAAATAAAAGAAAGGATGAAGTATAAGCCTTTTTTATCTAAAACACAAATAAAATGTATGTTCAATAGCTATTTACAGAAAAGCAAATAGCATTTTTCGTCAGTAGCGATAATCTTTTCTTTAATGTATACGTATATTCAACATCATTTTTGCAAACAAACATTTTTGCCATCACGATTTCATTGTATATAATAAATAGATATATTTGTTAATTACATGCACTGTGTGGATTTAAATATAAAAATAATCAAGTATTTGCCCAAATCGAAATTAATAAAATAGCCGTTCTATTTTCAATAATCGTATCTACATGATAATCTTTGAACACAGTGTGCGCTAGCTTTGTCACACTAGTGATTGAAGCAATGTTTTATCCCTTTCATTATTTCAATACAAGTGTCAAGCAAGTGTCATTCATTAATAATTGCAAATTGTTATTTTTGCTCTAAAATTATAATATTTTAATACATTTACCTGTGATATGATATTCCTCTATCTTTCTTTATTTTACTATCGTAATTTGTGCACTTTCTGAACACACAAGAAGGCATTATTGATAATTTTAACGTTTATATATCAGCATGTACGTTCGCTGTCACAAGTCACAATCTGACTGATTCCACTGGTCCCAATTAGGACCAATTCACGGTTTACGTTTTGGTGCGTTGGTAACGTATATCTACCTCTTGTTTCTATATAATATAATATCATTGACCAAATATACCAAACTTGAAGTTCGACAAAAGCCCTCCGCCGCATTCATGCAAAAAATACTAATAAACATTCCTTTCTTAAACGCCAAACAACCAATCCACAGTCAATTCCTGGCGCGAAATTAAGAAATCGAAATTCCGAAAAAAAAAGTTTAAAAAAGAACGTTCACGTTTGACAGTTTTGTTTTCGTTCACCTGCCTGCTCTTAATCTAGGCGCCATTGTCTATGCTCGTCAGCTCGTACGAACAAAACGTTTGACATCTGAGCGAACGTTTAGAAACGCGAATAATAAATTATCTGTGACGTTGACAGCGGGAAGGGGAAATGACTGTTTGATATTATGATGTTTTTGTTGAGAAAATGCTTTAAGTGATATTGATGGTGCTTTTTTGTTACGTACGTCTTGAGTCGAAAAGTTTGAATATATTGATATTAATATAATAATAAATGCGGGAACTGTCTGAGACACTTTCCTGGCTAAACCACTCGACCAATTTCCATGATATCTGTGATGGGCCCTCCACACAATCATCAACATCATCTTTGTCCCAAGGGCATCTTTGTCGCCATTTGTTTGCCGCCATTACGGCGATTATGGAAAAACATCTACAATGACGGCCGATCATTGTAGACTACAGTCTAACCTATCGTGATCGCCCAACGTTGCCCATTGTAGAGAGGGTCCATGACAAAAAATGAACCTTGTTGGAGATAGTTTTCAATTGTCGATGGCCATTGACAGAATCCGTAACTATTTGAATCGGGAAGAAGCCAAAAGTAGAAGAGGAAGAAGAAATAATAATGGTGCTACTACTTATACGTGATAGCGTGAAGGGCTCGCAGATAAAGCTGCGGAGGAAAGCTTGTTTCTAAATAAAATCCTAAATCAGAAACTAAAGAAAATTAAAAAACGTCAGAAGGTTCTGTTTCATTAGAAATTTTTTCTTATAAGTGTAGTTGTTTGTGAATTAAGCAGTACCTACTTAAGTTCAATATTGATCGAGATTGTTTCAATAAAATGATATGTAATTATTCTAAATTCTAATTGCATCTGAACGTACACTACACACAGTCATATTACATTTATTGTATAGAAAATAATTAGCAAATTCTGACATACAATATTTCATAGTACCGACATATTACCACTCAACACAATATTTTATAGAACATATTTTACCGTACTTTAAAACAACGCGATCAAGCCAAGTGCACTAAAATCGGAAATTACTTGCGCCCACGCAGCACAATTAATCATTGCTTTCGTAACTACCGTTATCGATCTAACTTCGATTTTGGCGCCATCTTGCTTTATGTTCGAATTTGAATATTTAAAAAGAACGCATCTGTCAAATTTGACAGTTACCGCGCTCTTAAATTAATGGAATTGACACGGAATGTATGGGATTATAAAGGTGATAAAACCATAGAGATATAGATATAGAAAATTATCTGTATTTGGTTATTCGTCACGTAAAAACAACTTAAAAACATGACTGATATATTTTTCGGAACCACTATTATAAATGATTGAAAATCTGTCAGTGGCCTCCACGTATGTTGAACTACCTACTCATCTTAGGCAGATACAGGTATCAAGAAATGAAGTAGTAAATTATTAACAAAAAGTAACTATTTAATTTATTCCATTCTATAATTTATTAACATTATAACAGACTATAGTTTCTATACATTCATATGTAAATATTCGTCCTATTAATTCTTTTAAATTAATCTTTTTAATTCGAGTTATCTAATGCATACTTATATCGGAAATAATTTTTAAAAGTAAGCTTGAATGACTGTTCTTTTTCATATTTTCTTGTTTGAGTTAACATGCATGGAGTACCTACAGAATTTTTTTTTAATGCCATCAAAATCCGTTCAGTACTTTTAAAGAGATACAGAGTCAAAATGTTATACAAAGGTCTATAATTTATATCTATGTAACTTGTTGTTCCTGTTTATTTGAACCAGAGGCCGCCTCACCCACTGTTCACTACCATAAAATTACAAAGGCTAAGCACGAGTTTGGCCTAAGAAAAGGGTTCCGTATAAATAGGAATTGGAAAAGCGCGGAAATGTTAGAACGGGTTCTGTACCTCTTACTTGACACTGGCAAATAGCTAAAAATAAATAATTAATAGGAATGGTGTAATCAACTTGTTAACAGTAACATTCATAAATTAATCTAGTCACTTTTTCTTTGAACTTTGAAAATGCAACAAAAAACTGATTTCATGATAACCTTTAATTAAATTTATTTGTCTATTTAAAATCTTAGATAGTAACCAACTCCCTGAGTTACAAAGTATAAAATATATTTTAGGCATATCGTTTCTGTCCACCATCGCATTTTTTATTTGCTTAAATAGCCAATTTCATTCTCAAAAGACAAATCTAACGAAATTTCTTATTAACACACCCAATAATATTAAGTGCTAAAACATTTAGCCTTCAAAACTCGCTTCGCCTCAAATAACAACCTAAGAAAATTCGATAGCTAAAAATAGTTTCGAATTGTATCTAGCGGAACCCTAAAAAGAGATACATTAGTAGAATTCTATTTGTATTATTTGTAGATAGATTATCGAAATTAAAAGCAGAGATGGTGTTAATTAAAAAATAAGGGATAGCGGCCATTAGCTGAGGTGTCAATGTATTCGGTATAATGAATCGTGTATCGATTCAAGAGTAATCGGTTTGCTAGGGCTGTGCTACATCGTTTTTATTTAAATTGACATACATTATACAAGTATGCTTAGTGTTATTTTAACAATTTTGTTTTCTGTTGTAACTAGTGTTTTTATATAGTGATATGAAAATAATGCGTAACAACAACAGCTTTGAAAGTTGTTAAATGAATCTGCAAATTTTGTATTTTCTGAAATTTATTAAAGAAGTAACTAGGTAGATAGAAAAACATTACCTTCACTTGAAAATGCATGCTTTGAAAATGAAACAGACATTTTAATTGGACTCGCATAAATCTACAATATGTATACCTTATATGTAATATCTATACATTTTCTTATAACCATAAAATTAACAAAATTAATTTATACATTAATATTTTAAAAGTGGTGGCAGCCCTACGTCTAGAAAATCTCACACTAACAAAAGTATAGAAGTGCATCGGAGCGAGAGTGATGACGCGGCATTACTTTTGCAATCGGTTATAACTACCTGTGCCCTGCGGTTTTACCCGCATTTCTCCGCTCCTGTTGGTCTTAGCGCGATGATATTATATAGCCTATAATAGCCTTCCTTAATGAGTGGGCTATCTAACACTGAAATTTTTTAATTTACTAATTTTTCAATTCCGATCAGTAGTTCTTGAGGTAGCGCGTTCAAGCAAACAAACTCTTCAGCTTTTTATATCCATACTAATATTATAAATGCGAAAGTAACTCTGTCTGTCTGTCTGTTACTCAATCACGCCTGAACTACGGAACCAATTTGCATGAAAGGAGAATGACCACGGGTGGCATCGGTAAAATTTTAGTTGTGCCACGTGTTCGTGATATTGTTAATTCCTATTTGTATTTATAATGATCATATGTATCACTATTAAGTCTTAATTATACCGGATAAATTGAAATAATAGTAAAAGTTTGTGTTTTGAAACATGTATGACCACGTATGGAATCGGTAAAATACTAGTTGTGTCTCGTGTTCGTGATATTGTTAATTCCTATTTGTATTTATAATGATCATATTTATCACTATTAAGTCGTAATTATACCGAATAAATAGAAATAAAAGTAAAAGTTTTTGTTTTGACACATATATCTATCTCTTTTGCAAGCGTCATGTCATAGTTTCTGTTTGAAATGAATGTATTCGACGCATTGTTCGACGTTATTTATTTTGAAATAATGTTTATTACGATTTACTTTTCACATTTGTCTTGTAAATTAAAATATTATCTATGTGATAAATGTAAAACTTAACGTTCATCGTTAGTTTAAACTCGATAAAGTATTTTTTTTAAGTGTTGAATAAAACTATTGTTTTATTTTTATAGTCGCGAACTGCGGCTTATTTACATAAAAACTTTAATCGTTTCTAAAAGTACTAACATCAAGCTTTAAATTGAGCTATATTTCATCTTGACACAATAAGTTTGATTGCGATACCAAGTGCCATAGTCACTTGGGCAATCTCCTTTGGTATAGAGATATTTTGAAACCCGGGAAAGGACATAGGATAGGTTGTATCCCGGTATTCCTACGGGAACGGGTTTTTCTCTGAAAACATGGGCGAATCCGCGGGCCTAGATCTGTGACTTTCTATACGATTTTGTTATTTTTTTGTGAAAATTATAGCATTTAATAGCCCTATTGAGTAATAGCGCAGTGGTAAGTTATACTTTTAGAGAAACCTAATGTAGCTTTGATGCATGATTAATTGTTGAGTATTTTTAATAGTTAAATTTGTTTTTCTTCCTTATTTGAAAGACAAAGAAAACTTTTAGATAGACGAATGAGAAAGGATAAAAAAACAGGTGTAAGATATCCTGTGAAGATATCTCTCAGAGAAGCATTAAACAATGTCTGTGACCTTATAAAAATACTGCTGCCAATAATTAAAAAGTTACAAATGACAGATTCGAATTTTGATTCGTCCGATGTTAAAAAAACACAACTGGCCATAGACACGTGTCGTTAATAAAATAAAAAAACGAACGCGTGACCGCGAATTGTTGTAAATTGATGATAATTGCGTGTTCTATGGTACTGTTAGTGTTAGGGCCAGCGCATACATATAACTTAGTTGAACAACTATTTTGTTGTGTCTCATAAGTATATAGAAAATATATGAACGCGCGCATACCGTCAACGTGATGGATAAAAAAGTCAAAAAGCTGTATCTATCCGCTTTTGATTAGTTTTGATTAAAGGACAACTATCGATCACGCGCTCATGCCTCATAGTGTTATGCGTAATCGACTAAACAGTTGATCTTTGTCACATTGATTCAAGAAGCCTATAGAAGACTGTTAGATTTCGGGATATAAATTAAGACTGAAATCGATTGTATGCGCACCTCCATCGACTAAACAGTTCAGTGTGCCTAGTAGTAGTGCGAGTTTTCATCGAGTACGAAACGTTACTATCGCGTTTGCGTCACAGCCGAATTAGTATGGGAAATCGAACAGCGCCCCTAGCGGACGTATGGGGAAGCTTTGATTCCCCATACAAATTTCGCTGTGACGCAGACGCGATAGTAACGTTTCGTACTCGATGAAAACTCGCACTAGGCACACAGGGTCGTGTGGAATTCAAGATGAGAACACAACTCGAGTAAATAGTTCAGTCGATACGAAAATTGTATGTATGCGCGATCCCTTAGCTATTAAGTATTCTGATTTCTGTGGTAGGTACTGTGTTACTATGGGACTGATCATTGGTCTTGGCTAGTTATAACTGTATAATATGTATATAGTTTTTTCTATGCTTGATTACCTACTGTAATGATAAAAAACTATAATTGGAAATTTGGAATGAGATATTAATATTATTATAAACTTTCCAGGTTCAAAATTATTATCTGTAGGTTTTATTATCTGAATTGTATGAAAAAAGAAATGTTCAGAAAGCTAGAAATACAGGGACACAGGGTGCATAATGGCACTCAGGAATATGTTGTTAAAAAATATTTTGAGTTTATACATTACAAAAAAAATTGCGTAAAAAATATATGTACCTATCTTTGTAGTTTATAGTGTGCGAAATGTCGCCTGTCGGGATAATAATTAGGTAGATAGGTAATACCTATCTACACAATATTATAAGGAGGAAAACTTTGTTTGTTTGATTGTAATGAATAGGCTCATAAACTACTGGACCGATTTTGATGAAATTTGGCACAGACAATCTTTAGACCCTGAGAAAGAACATAGGCTACTTTTTATTGCGAAATATGTACCACGGGCGAAGCCGAGGCGGACCGCTAGTTTTCTAAATGTATAACAAACATAAGAAATACTAGTGTATGTACTTATTAACTCCAATGACAGTTCAACGACACTCTATAGTCTATACTCTATTCACTATTCTATATAGTCTATGGTAGGTATTTAACTATTTTGGCGGGAATCCATTTTGAAAGTTTGACGTTTCGGCGGCAGCGGACACCGCAATGGCGGACTAATCTTGTTGGCCAGCTTGCGAAACTTTCAATTGTAGATAAATACATATAAATGTAAGTGTATTTTTGTTTATCTATATCTATCTCTATTTATTAATAAGTGAGAAATTTTGAACTGAAAAAAACTATAACGGTGCATTTACATCAAACGAGCGAATGCTCATTCGTCAAATTCTTTTAGTGTTAACTAAGGTGTAAACAGACGAAGAGTATTCTCTCGTCGTTCTTAGTGCGTTCGAAAAGATTCTATGCTATGGCCTATGCAATGTTCTAATACTGAACGATACTGAATACGAGTTTTCGTTTACACTAAAAGATGACAAAAGATGCTCTTGCTCCAGCTCTAGCTCTAAATTCGATTGATGTAAATGCACCATAAGACGGAAACTATCCAACTGAAAAACAATATTATATCCAAAATAATCTACATTCTACACTGTCGAGAACAGATTTTTCAGACTTTTTTTCTAAGGAACAAAACACAAATTCTAAAAATTTATTAACCACTAGCTTCCACCCGCGACTCCGTCCGCGCGGAAAAATTAAGAAAAATTAAGATTTTTTTTCTACGTATTTTTCCGGGATAAAAAGTATCCTATTTTATGCCCAGGATAATAAGGTATAATTATACCAAGTTTCATCGAAATCGGACCGTTAGTTTTTACGTGATGCCTTCACATACAGACAGACAGACAGACAGAAAGACAGACAGACAGACAGACAGACAAAAATTTATTTAATCACATATTTGGGTTTGGTTTCGATCCAGTAACATCCCCTGGTATTTATTTTTTCAATATTTTCAATGTACAGAATTGACCCTTCTACAGATTTATTATATGTATAAATTAACATCTTTATTCTTCAGAGCCTTGATAACCCAGACCAAGTTGGGAGAAAGGTCTAATATTCTTAATAAATATAAATAAATTAAAAAAAGCTCACAATTCGATGCTGACCCAAAACTTGACAGACAAAAGCTCGGATCATTCACCTGATAGAAAAACTAACAAAAAAAAAATTGGACATCGGACGGCTAAAATGGCGCTTCTAAGACGAATCTGTTTTTTATTAATTTATTTTTGGTTAAGTGTTGATGTTCAGAACCTAATTTCAAGCTTATTATAATTTTTTAATAGGATACTTTAAAAAATGGTTTTGATTTTGAATCATCGTTTTATGTAGAAACACATATTTTAAGTGATTTAGAAAATCTTCATGAATTAAATATTTATGATATTATAGGTCTATTTACGACCATATTTATGTTTATTATATTGTATTTCATTTGAAATTGATTTTATTGCGAATTCGTGAGCCATTCTAAAGCTCTGCTTTTGATAGTAAATAATAAATATTTATCGCCATATTATATGTATAGAATAAAGACTAATATACATTGACATAACATTATCTGTTTACACATTATTTGGCAAGCGATTTTGAATTTGAATTTGAATTTGATTATAAACAACGCGTAATCATAAGTTTAATTGAATTAATATTGATTTATTGTTCATATTGCCCATCTTATAATACTTTCAGCATTCAGTAAATTTAGAAATTAAGATTGGCGGAGATTTTAAGACTTTACTGGATTATTAGTATGTAATATAAATAAACATCAACTTAACTGATTAGACTAATTTCCAAGTACATAATAATATGCATTTTTTTATAACAGATTAGATGTATAATTACTTATTACTGCTAACCGTCGTTTAGAATTATTGTTAAGTCGTTGTCGTCGTTTAGAATAGTTATTTAAAGGTTCTATTCCTACTACGGGCTCCAACGCAAATGCCGAAATTAATGAAACACAATATTAAAACTAACAGCGGCATTTTAGCGCTCCAACCGTAACTGTGTTAATTTTTTGCCGCCATGATTCACAGCTGTATCTCACTGTGACTAATATCAATCGGATACAGGTAAAAATATATTTATACATGGTTTGTGCTAAAAATCTAAAAAAAATCATAGAAAAATAATATGTCGCATGCTGTCTTATGCTCGGGAACGGATGAACCGGTTTTGATAAATTTTGTGGTAAGGATAGATTGATAGTGAGGCATATGGGATATAATGAGAAGATTTTAGACATTTGTTTTACAAGATATCCTAATACGTATTTTCTTTTTCTAACAATATTTACATACCTCTCTTTTTGAAGTCGGTTAAAATGTGACGTCACAACTCTTTCAAAATACAATGTAGGTGTTAAAACTTTTTGAGTATTTGAGATGAAAAAACTTAAGACCATTGTACACATTAAAGTGATTTTTAAGTTGGAATAAGTGTACTCAGCATATACTAGTATTTTACCCCGGCCCTGCTTGCTTAATTGGGCTTGGTTATAAAAAAAAACTCGCTTAAATCCTTGATAAGTGTACAAAGTTCCGTTTAAAGTGAGTCAAAATGTCGCTTACATACAAAGTACAAACATACAGGTGAAGCTAATTCAAACTTAAACCGAATCACGAATGTACAATTCAATTAAACACATCAAAATCGGTCAAGCCGTTTTGGCACAGATTTTTAACAAACACACGTCAATTAAATATTGATTAGGTGTATGAATGTACAAACATTTTTACATATATATATATATATATATATATATACAGTTTAATTATGTCCGTTAGTTTTTAATTGGCCTACATTAAGTACTCAGAAGAGAGTGAAAGTATTAAAAATATTGGTCGAATAGTTCTGTACTCATTGTAAAGCCAATTATTTTCCACTAGCTGTGCCCCGCGGTTGTACTCGCGTGGATCCGCTCCTGTTGGTCTTAGCGTGATGATATATAGCCTACTAGATTTCCGCCCGCGACTTCACCCGTGTTTTCAAAGAAAAACCCGCATAGTTCCCGTTCCCGTGGGATTTCCGGGATAAAACCTATCCTATGTGTTAATCCAAGTTACCCTCTATATGTGTGCTAAATTTCATTGTAATCAGTTCAGTAGTATTTGCGTGAAAGAGTAACAAACACGCACACACGCATCCTCACAAACTTTGGCATGTATAATATTAGTAGGATAGCGTTCCTCGATAAATGGGCCGTATAAACTATAAATATATCTAACTCCGAAACATTTTTTTCAAATTGGACCAGTAGTTCCTGAAATAAAAAAAAACAATTCGCGCGTTCAAAGTTTCAAACAAACAAACCATAGAAACAAACTCTTCAGCTTGCAGTAGTCTATACTAATATTATAAAGAGGAAAGGTTTGTATGTATGTATGGTTTTCACGCATAAACTGAACCGATTATAATTAAATTTAGCACACATATAGATGGTAACTTGGTTTAACACATAGGATAGATTTTATCCCGGAAATCCCACGGGAACGGGAACTATGCGGGTTTTCCTTTGAAAACGCGGGCGAAGACGCGGGCGAATAGTTAGTAAGATATATTTTTATTATGTTACTTTTAACTCGTTCTTAATACCTAAAATATAATTTAAATTATAGAAACAGTCTAGGACCTAGGTAATACATTGTCTAGGTACTGCATTAGTGCTTTTACCGCTGGGAACTCGAAATCTCAACGCAGACGGACCTCAAGGCGATTGTGGTAACATTGCTTATCGGATTTCAAACGCGATTTATTTATAGTATAATAAGTTTTATACATATATATTTGTAAGATTTATAAGTATTTTAAACGAGGTTTATTACGGTTATTTTATGGGAGTTTTTTAAAGTTTATTGTTTTTATATTAAACTAGCGGTCCGCCCCGGCTTCGCCCGTGGTACATATTAACGTTTTCTCTACATAAGAACCATCCTCGTACTTCAAGGAATATAATAAAAAAAGAATTATCGAAATCGGTTCAGCCGTTCTCGAGTTATGGAATTACAACGAAAAGTGGCATTGATTTTTATATATTAGATTCAATTTTTTATTTTTATCGCTGTTTATTTATAGTCCTTTTTTAATATAGAATTAAGAACCATTCGCTAATCGCTATATTATTGGTGATAAGACTGCAAATTGTTTTATCTTATACCTAATTAGGTTATGTTTCATTGAAACGCTTTAGGGAAAAAACAGCAAAAAAGTATAAATAAATGAGGTATGGCAAGACTGTTTAATATAGTTTCTTTATAATATATTTTAATAAAAAAAACATTTATTGGAGTAAATTGTCTTTTTAAAAAATAGTTTAAAAAGATAAAGAAGAGAAGAGAAGAAGAAGTAAAAATAGTTTAGGTAAATCTACTATGAGTTATTCGAGTTTATAACCCCATATTTTCTCGTTGTTATTTGTTATATTTCAATGTAGGTAATAATATATAGAAAATAAGAAATGACATTTTCAACAGATTACCACGTTTTTATAAACAATGAATGACCTTGGCCTTGCCTAGCGACTGAATGTTAAATTCTTATTCCTCTACAATACCTACTTCTTGACCAACATTTTCATTTAATACTGATATTTGTTAATAAAATAAAAAATATATCTATTCATTTTAATGTTTAATTCAATTCTATAATGTAATAATTATACACACAAACTTCACAAAATATAAGTGTAACGTATCGATAGCGTCATACATTTTAAGTTTACGCGTGTCATCACTAGATGTCGTTGAACACTTTTTAGATCGCGCTATCGAAGTGTTTTTCTCGATACGTATATAGAATTTTGTGTTTGTATGCAGCAAATCGGTTCAGTAGTTTTTGAGTATTTTTGCATGCACTGTTCTAGTTTCTTAGAGACTATGACAGTGTAATATAATGGATTTGACTATATTATTATAGTCTGTGTAATTAACATTATTAATTATTATTTTATTAACTAATAATAATAATTAAATAAGTGAATAGATAATTGTGATTGTTGATTTCACGATTAATTTGAATTATCTATATTATGTATAATATATAGAAATGAACCCCGTTTCGCGTTGTCACGACATCACGTGTGAACCGATTACGATAATTATTTTTTTATTACCTATTCCTTGAAGTACGAGGATGGTTCTTATGAAAAAAAAACGTAAACATGTAGGTACTACGGGCGAAGCCGGGGCGGACTGCCAGTTTTTTATATTATACGTTATTATTTAGATTAGAGATATATATAGCTGTTTCCGATTATGTATAAAAGATATTCCTATAGTTCTTGATTTAAAGAAATTGATATAAATTATTATGTAGCTCTTCTTGATTGGATTTTTTATTTATTTATGAAAACTGTATCGATTTTAGTGTAACTTACTAATCAATAAGTTGATGTATCTAAATTATATTTTAGGCTAATAAAAATAGATTTCATTTATTAAATATCTACATTTATAGAATTGCATGTAATTAAAGAAAAACTAAATTTGAACTTAGTCTTTTTCGCGTGATATACTAACAAACGCACACACCAAGTGTAACAGATCAAAAATAATTAATTTTTGTTACTTGTTACATTAAATCTAATGTCACTATATCACTTGTGCACAGATAATATGATAATGGCTACCCCATGACAGATTATATAACAAATAATGTTATTTAGACATCAAAGACTAGGGGAGAATCGGGAGATAGTTATTTTTAACCGACTGCAAAAATGTGGATTGCAATTATGTTTCTATGTTGCCTTTTGCTTTGAATTATTCAAACTACTCTGTTATCTATACTAATATTATAAAGAGGAAAGATTTGTATGTATGTATGTATGGTTTTCACGCATAAACTACTGAACCGATTACAATGAAATTTAGCACACATATGGAGGGTAACAAGGATTAACACATAGGATAGGTTTTATCCCGGAAGTCCCGCGGAAACGGGAACTATGCGGGTTTCCTTTAAAAACGCGGGTGGAGCCGCGGAGGCGGAAAGCTAGTTTTGAATAATTACGAATCTCGTCTCAGTTAAAATCTATTGTATTGAAATTAAAAAAAGTTATTTGTTAAAAAAATATTATTAATTTTAAGTGATGTTGCCTAAATTTATCCAACAAAAATGTATTCAATTGTTTTAATTATATTAAATATTAATAGATAATTACTTATGTAATAAAATACATTATTTGCTTTAAGGTATTCAATACATTATCATAGATGACACATAAATAAATAAATGTACTTACTTTAAAAAAAGATTCGCAAAATAAACTTTAGGAAAGTGAGAAAGCAAATTTTTTTTTCTACCAGAAATAGTTTCCCTCTCCCTTTAGGATAAAACCATCCAACTAACCAAACAGGGTCCGACCACTTAATATTCACACATAATTAAATCATACTTTATTTCTTATTTATCAGACAAACTGGGGTTGAGTCGTATAGCCAATAAATTCCTTAGGGATGGGTTAATGGTAGTGATGAAAATATATGATGCACTCTCGCATAAGTGGATTATCAATACGTAAACTATACTCATACAAGCTTTCCGCTCGCGGCTTCGCCCGCTTTGTCTAAAACTATGTTTGTTTGTTTGATTGTAATGAATAGGCTCATAAACTACTGGACCGATTTTAAAAATTCTTTCACCATTCGAAAGCTACATTATCCACGAGTAGTATAGGCTAGGTTTTATCCCGGAAATCCCACGGGAACGGGAACTATGCGGGTTTTTCTTTGAAAACGCGGGCGAAGCCGCAGGCGTAAAGTTAGTAAATTATATAGTAAAACCTTCCTGTTGAATCACTACTATCTATTAAAAAAGCCGTTGTTTAGTTTTAAATATTTAATCATACAAATGGCCTTAGGGACAGAGAAAACGACTTTGTTTTATACTATCTATACTAATATTATAAAGCTGAAGAGTTTGTTTGTTTGTTTGAACGCGCTAATCTCAAGAACTACTGTTCCGATTTGAAAAATTCTTTCGGTGTTAGATAGCCCATTTATCGAGGAAGGCTATAGGTAAGGCTATATATCATCACAGGAGCGGAGCACTGCGGGTAAACTGCGATGCACAGCTAGTAAAAGTATAAAACCAAGGTCAATTGTTATAACTTTCAATATAATTTAAAAAAATAATGATCATACATGATTTGGGCGTGGCTTAGTGATTATACTTTCTTTTGTTTTATCAATGTATCCGTTTATACCTTTATAACTCAGGCCCCGGAACCACACACACAATAGAAAATCTATTGTGTCTGGGACCGATCGGGCCGCTTGGGGCTCAATTGGTTAAAAAGTAATAAATAACATCATATTTGTATAAATATTTAACTTCTTAATTATTTATACTATTAGGATAGGTATGTTTGTATATTTTATGTTATACAGACTCCTAAGTACAGACTCCCTCAGAATCGATTTTTACTCTAAACGGCAAGATTTAATTGAATTCAAACTTTATTCAAACCTTATCAATAATCGGTGACAATGAACAAACTCAAACACTTATTTATTCAATTAGACTTCTTTTAGAAGCACTTTCGAATCGTCATTACATATTGCACGCCTCATAAGCGAAGCGTTGAGGTGGGTACTACTGTCACTTCGCGCAAAACATCTGATTTGTCAAACTTAAAATGTCTTTATGTATCATACATTGCACTTGTAAGATAATACATACACACACATATTAAGAAAAAACACTATTTTTAACATTCATGATATTTTTGATGTCATTTTTGTTATTTAAACTAGTTAAAAAACAGTTTAAAAAAGTTCTGTCTTGGACGTCCGTGTGTCTGTATGTGCGGAGGATTTTCTTGTTAACACGATAGCGACCGAAATACTTTACTAATCGAGTCTTTTTTTTTTTCTCTTACGCTTGAGTATGCTCAGGAATAGAACCCTTTCATTTTTCAGGGTCTGATTCGATGTGGTTTAATTGTTATTAAATAAACAAAAAAAATATCGACTTTTTTTTTTATAGTGTACTCAAAATTCACCATTATAAACTCGATTCTTTATACTATAAGCCAAGGTTTAAAAAAATAAGTTGGTAGTCAGTCCCTTAAACCTGCGCAGTTTCACATCTAGGTGGGGCCACAAGAAAAATAGCTCAATTATTACGGTACCGCTTTCTTTACTTTTCCAAATGTTTTATTTTATTTCTTTTTTATATTTATAGTCACGTACTCTTTATAAATAATCAATTTTATTGTAAAGGATGAGATTATGAGGCGTGCACTTTTGGATTTTCCAAACTATTTTTAACATTTACCACCGATTCGGAAAGCAGTATCTATCGAGAAGAAGCGGCAAGAAGCTCCATAGTTGCTCTTTTAAAATCATGTCAATATTACAATTTAATTTTATATAATATGTAACTTATATATCTAACTACACAATAATATACATAATATCATAATATGCCAAAGAACTGTCCTGTGGTTCTTACGCGACAACCCTCCATGGATTTTCATCTATCTACTACAATACGTGATTTTTAATCGTGTTTTTAAGATTTAATCTACGTTAATTATTAAGTATGTATACTTATATTTAATTAATACACATGAAACCGCAATGATTATTTTGTGTGATTTAATTCGATAAAGCCAGCCTCAAAAAAAAAACAGTTATTGACACTCTAAATAATGAATTATTATGTAGGTATTAATTGATCCAACAAATATTCTTTATGATTTAAGAGTAATTAATATGTTATATACATATTAAAATCTGTTTGATTCTAGATAACGAGTAATACGTCATTTAAGATATTCATGTCCTCGGGATGTATTTGCGTGGGTTCATCTATTTTAATTCGTAATAATAAGTTTAAATAACAATTGTAATGATTTTTCTTTTTTGTTACAGTAACGGCCTGAAGCTCCGTCAGCTGACCGATGGCCGCCATCTTATCCAGATAATTTACACACCAAATGGCGCCATTCAAGACTGCGAATACATAACAGAAGGGAAATCAACCAGAAACTTTTTAAAAACATTGAGAAAAGAACTAAAACTAGCGCTAGACGAAGAGGCATTCAGAATAACGGAAAAGAGAAAAAACATTACTGAGGACGAAAGATTTTACCGCCATTTTGGCAATATGACGTTTCGACTTTTGACAGACGGCGAAATTTTGCCGCCAGAAGTCGCGTCATGGTTGGATTATGACAGATTAAAAATGGAATGCTTCGAGCGACACGAGGAGTTAAAATACATGATGGAAAGTAAAAATAAAGTGACAGCCACGTCTCTGGCGAGGTAACTATGACCACTAACTTCACATTTATCTGTATATTGCACTGACCTCTCGCACTCTACATTATCTGTGACTAAAACAATCTATGTTATCGCTTCATACAATCTGTGTACGGCCACCAGCTTTTATGTCTATCTATGTACATACACACAATTCTCTGCGCATTAGATTTACCATAACCTATAAAACTACAAAAAAAAATCAAACTGTCATTCTACTTTTAGGGCAAAATATTTCCTTGCTTCTTGCATCGAGATTAACAAGATTCCAATATCTACCTAATAGAAATATCACGAACCGTTTATAGAAGACGGAAATGTAAGTCGAACAACTTTTTAATTGAAAATTTCCAACTATAGATAAAAATTCTGACTGCTTGAAGAATCTTTGGAATGCATAACGCATGCTCATGGGAAAACATAATCATCATCCATCACAATTAACACAAACCATTCGAAAATTCATGTCAAATCATTGTTTCATTTACCCGCCATTTTAATCATAGACAACAATGACAGGTCGCGACGCTCGTTCAGAGAAAATTTCATAATGCCTGGTACGAAATGGTGTGGAGCTGGCCAGTTAGCTAAAACATATAACGAACTGGGCCAAGACAGGAACGAGGACAGATGCTGTAGGGCCCACGATAATTGCCGGGTCAGTATTGGCCCGTTTAGAAGAAGATTCGGTCTATTCAACTATAGGCCTTATACGATTTCACACTGCAAATGTGATAGGAGGTTAGTTTTTTTTTTTGTTTATCTGTGGTTTCGTTTTGGCGGGTTTTGGTTTTTGGCAAGGTTTGTGGTAATGTTGACGCTTGTCTATGCGCTTGGGTTATGGCAAGGGGCTATATTATACACTTTTAAATATCAGGGACTACACACGTTTGTGGCTTTTTTTATATTGTTATAGCGTCATTTCGTTTCGGACATGTTGTCTGATGACTTGATTGCAGAAAGGGCTTCATTTTCATTCATGGTTTGTATAGCATACCTATACGATGATTTAAACTAACGATTAATTGGAAAAAAATATCTGTCATAATACCAGTCATTTTCAAGTGGGATCATTCAGACGAATGACTTAGACCAGAGTTGGGGAATTCGGATTATAAATTTTCTTTTATTACACATTTATTACTTATTATTTATTATAAATTTTCTTTTATTATACATTTTTTTTACGGTCACTTAGATATGATATAGAATATAGATAACAGCGTTATTTAATGTGCGTTAGATTTGAATCTATACGCGAGATTCTGAGATTTGTATCGCACAATAATTGTTATAGAGCTTAGAAATTAATGACAATTTGTATAAGACATCCTAAAGTAGGGACCATCCTATCGTTGTAAATACCTTATACCATCATCATATGATTGTCTATCTATTAATGACCTATAATATATATAATGTAATTAACCTACATAATAATATGTGACTCCGTAAAATTGTAAACACAGTTAGATTACAGTCTTGCGAGATAAAGGAGTTTAGGTACCTAAAGTTGGCGTCGTGATGAACATTCGCGGCCAAAACTTGAATAATTTAAAAGAACAATACATTGTGAGCAAAATTTATTAAGGACACAAATCTCGAAACGTATTAGGACCCAGAGATATTTAATTTTGAACAGAGACATTTACCTACCTTTTTTTTTTTTTAATAATAATAATAATAAGGGCGTAGGGATGTGACGACCCCATCGCCCACGGTTGGGATATCTAGTGTTTACGTGATAATAGATATTCCACCCGTGCAATCAGTCAACCCGCAGGACACCTTGTGGCGGGGTGTCGGGGAGTAGCGACCCCGCGGGAACCGAGTGCTCCCGGGGGAGGCCCCTGTCTTCATCTCCGGCTTGCCTTCACCGGCCGGTCGGAGTGAAGCCTGACGAGGACAGGACCCCCACCTCTGGCTTGCCTTAACCGGCCGGCCAGAGTGGAGTCGCGAGAGCTTTTAGCTCGAAGGGTGGATGCGAAGCGTAAGTGGCGAGTGGGCACGTGATGCTGGACCCTCAGGGAGCGCGTGATCGTAGTTTAAAGTCCAGGGACGCCTCTCCACCCTTAGCCGCTCACAATATGTTGCCCCCTTGTCGCACTATTGCAGCGACTTGTTTCGGGGGCCCATACAGTGAGAGGGCGAGTCACCACCTGCCAACATATTTTTACTTTCTTTTAGTAGAAAGGCAGGTGCCATAGTTTCCCATAGTCCCCAGTACCAGTCCATTTAGCATCCCAATACATAGCCCAATTATTAAATTTCCATACCCTGCAATAGTCCTACATCGGCCGCGGACTGCCTAGGGCTGTATTTCTATAGTGCAGTCATGGGCAGGCTGCGGCTGGTGTCCCACAACACATTAAAAGTCTCGAAAGGGCCTCTGCGTGTTGGATCCGTGTCCCCACGTAAGCCTTCCAAAGATCCGGGTACCGTCCTTCTGGTGGTACCCGAGTATTATGGAGAAGAGAAACATAATAATAATAATAATAAAAACACTTTATTGTACAATGCACAGATATAAAATACAATTTCATACAGAAGGAATCTTCACCGTACAAATTGGCGGCCTTATCGCTTTGAAGCGATTTCTTCCAGGCAACCTTGGGATATAGGAAAATGAAAAGATTGAAAAGGTAGACAGTGCATATACAAGAAGTGAATACACATAAATATAATAGATATAGGTAAAGGTATAAAATTATAATATATATAATAAAATTATATAACATACGAAAGAAAGAAAACGTGCAGAAGAGAATATATAAAATTTCAAGTGGAGGAATAGGTATAACAGAACAGATACAGAATGACTAAGTGGACAGATAATATTTTTTAATTACAGCTTTAAAACTATTCAGAGTTTTTTATAGTGGGGAAATCTTCCAAAGATACCCTAATGAATCTAGATGATTTATTATTGCAATTATTGCAATAATATCTGTTATGTTTCGAGAGGTTATCACAATTATTTGTTGTACATTTTCATTACATCATTTTGATGCCACTTTATTATGCTGCTTAATGTCAGATATTTTTGCTAACGTCTCCTTAGTGATATATTAATGCTCGTGACGGTACATGTAATATGTTATCACAATTTTTCGACAGTTAACAATCTCCCGAGTTAGGTTGTATTATAATCCCATATATACAATCATTCGGCAACATAATTATATGATGGAAGTAGACGTAACTTTAGAACGATCCTACTGTGATCTGGAACTATTATACCATAAAGTCCTACTAGAAACTAGAAAAAAAGTCAGTCCTACTAGAGACTCATAAACGGCCGAACAAAGTAGTGGGTCTCTTGATACATACCTATGTAGTTAGCTATCATCACTGCCCATGAACATTTGCAGCGATCAATCTCAAAATTTTGCCATATGTTGCCAGTTTTCTAAAAGGTCATAAATAAGGGATTCATTACGGGAATAAAGCAAAGGACTGGGGAAGGTAGAAAAGGATTAGGGCTTCTTGAAATGTGTTCAAATACATATTATGTAAATAACGCACAAACTCACATACATACACTTATAAAAATGGCATACCTCCAACAGGCGATGTTGCAAGCGTTACTGAGGCGTGGGCAAATCACAGCAAGATTTAAAAAAATACCATTACCTATATGCTAGAAATATTGCAATCGTCATAATACATAAATCAATAGTTAAATTATTTATTAGTTACCTCTGGTTATGAAAGCATTTTTAATAGAGAAGAGCCGGCAAGAAATTCTGTAGTTGCTCGTTGAATGTCACTTTTACATTTTTATAAGAATAATTGAAACATGAAACTCATCCAAGGAAAAAGATTACTTTTGGGCATTATTTAGATGAGGGGTTTTATAGGGGAGACGATAAATACCTAATAGAAATAATACTGTTATACGTTACACTTGCCATTTGTCGAATAATATAGCTTAATTTTCAAAGTTTTTGAAGTGAAAGTAAGGTGATGATTTACAAAAATACCAATCTTACCAAAGAAGTTTCACTTCTGACACGTGTACTCGGCACACGCTCTTTTTAACTAATTGGCGTCCAGTCTTTGCATCAAAAAGTCACAAATATATAACCCTAATTAATCTTCAGCCCCCCTAGCCAAGTGGCTTTCGTTTAGCGTAACGTTTGATAGAATAGATTATGAATGTATGAGATTGACGTAAGCTGTCGATACATTTATCTACAGCTTATGTCTCATACATTCATAATCTATTCTATCAAACGTTACGCAAAACGAAAGCCACTTGGCTAGGGGGGCAGGTTTATAATATAAGTACGATACAAATTCTCACGAAGATAACTTTATATGCCATAAATTCAACTGCTATACTGCCATTAAAGGATGCGTAGTAAAGTAATATAAACTAAATATATTACTTACAGTATTATCTCTTTACAACCATATCAGGAATGCTTATACATCTTTTGATAGAATGAATAAATCTCTATAGATATAAATTTCGATTTCTCGTGATTCAATTAGCTAAGTAGGTATTTTAAGTTACGTAAGTAGATGGTTCTACTAAAATATAAAGGCTGACCCGGGATAAATCCTTACTAATATTATAAATGCGAAAGTAACTCTGTCTGTCTGTCTGTTACTCAATCACGCCTAAACTACTGAACCAATTTGCATGAAATTTGGTATGGAGATATTTTGATACCCGAGAAAGGACATAGGCTACCTTTTATTCCGAAATATGTACCACGGGCGAAGCCGGGGCGGACCACTAGTAAAATATATAGCCTTGTAAAACTCGGTAAAAATTTAGCTTTGTAACGATAAAAATACCTACTTATATAACGAAAAATTATTATTGGTAGTATTATTTTGCTACAACATTTTATTCGGATACCTCCCTGTTTCGAAGAAAAATATAATTTTAAGTTATAATTTAGCGCCATCTCCATTTTATCCCACTGTTATAGATACATAGGTACTACATTGAAAAACATAACCCACCTTTTGACAGTTCAAAAACACACAAGATCCAGTCCTTAGATCCAGTCTTCTCCGTGAAAAAACAAAAAAAAAACTAATTCATCGCAAAAATTCTGCAGATTAAATTTGACACATAAAAAATTCGCGCCATTTATTTGACAGCGTTTCAAAATAAGAACATGCACAGATAACACATAATCGTTGGTGGTCCGATAGAGGTCGGTGCAATTAAAAATTATATGTAAATACGTCCTAATGTTGCCATAAGAAAATTTGAATATTAAATTGGAAGATTTGTAAAATATATTATTAATAAAAAATATAAATATGACGTTAATCTAACGTTAATTATAAATAACAATGTCTTGTCTTCGATTTTGTTATTTGTTAATGTACCTATCTACCTATAGACTATTCTGGATTATTCCAATTATTATTCCAATCCATAATTATTATTATTAATGATTTTCAATCAAATTTAAAACCAATATAGATCAAAAGGCGATAGGCTGTTGGCAGTCAATAAAACTGCCATTATATGAAACGTCTAGTTATTCAAAACCCATTCCCGTTCTTTATAAAACTTAACAAACAAAGGGCGTATTTACCATCACACCAAATATTTTTATAACAACTAAGTATGTAAAACACAAAAACAGAAAAAAGCGAGACGCAATGGAGATCCTCCGGGTGCCAGGAACGAAATGGTGTGGCAAGGGGTTCTCAGCGACCCACTATTCTCAACTCGGGGGTTACACACGAACGGATAGGTGTTGTAGGATCCACGATTTGAGGTGTCCCTTCTGGATCGGGGGGATGGAGAAAAAGTTTGGATTGTACAATTGGAGGATAAATACACTGATGCATTGTCGGTGTGATGAAAGGTTGGTTGTGGTTCGATCTAGCTGCTTAGATAGATTGACAGTGTTATATAATATTATGTATTAAATGTAGTTTAGAATTTAAGAAATTGGTTGTAGTTTGGTGTCAATTATAGTTATTTTTAAATTATTATTATAGACATTATACAAAATGTCCATTTCTTTCATTATGACGCTGACTTTTTAATTTGCTTTCTGTGTTTGCATGTGTCTACTCTGTGTTTTAAGAAGGTGGTGGGTATAATTTTGTTTATAATAATTAAAAAGTAAGTATGAATTTAGTGTTAAATATGTATTATGTATATAAAAATATGTAGACGTTTAGTTCGTGTACATGTTTAGTTTTATTAGTATTTAATATTGTTATTAACCTGGTAAAATTGGTATGTGTACGTGGAGGTAAGTTTTTGAAATGCTCATTATTTTATATGGATTTTAAATTATAATTTTATAAGGACATATATATCAATAAAGTGTCAGTGGTTCATTTGAAAATATAAAATCAATATTAGTCTACCTATTTTCGGTTCTTTGTAGATTATTATATACTATTATATACTACATTCCGCCCGCAGCTTCGCCCTCGTTTTCGAAAAACCCCCATAGTTTTCGTTCCCGTGGGATTGCCGGGATAAAACCGGATAAAACCTATCCTATGTGTTAATCCAAGTGACCCTCAATATGTGTGCTTAATTTCATTGTAATCGGTTCAGTAGTATTTGCGTGAAAGAGTAATAAACACATGACACACACATACAAACTTTCGCATTTATAATCAGAGGCGGCTCGCCCTAAGGAGCGCTGGTGCAGTGAACTCCCATAAATAATTATAATAAAATCATACTCCTTAATTTCATTATTAATATTAATTATTACTATTTAAAATCAATCGTAATCGTAAAAAACTACTGGCAATACCAATTAATATATCCATCATTCCATCATTCCATACACCTGTAGGTATAATACTGTATTATAAAACGCGCGTAGCGGAGCGCTCACGATTGCGCTCCAATGAAAAAATATTCAGTACATTTTCTAATACGAAATCCAATAGGAGTGAAAGAGATAGTTTTGTCAGAGTCCTGCGCGTGAAACAGAAGATTTTCTATGAAAAAATAGCAAAATTCGGAGCGCCGCTCCCGCAAACGTTGCCGGTTCGTTTTTACCGCGCGCCCGTACACAAGACAGCGATTGCGCGACGTTGCCACTCAAATATAAACAAACACTCTAGTCAACTTGCACGCGCGCGAATGTACCTATAATCGGGAATTTTCGAATTAAAATCATAAGATACGTGTTGACTGTTGAAATAGCCTGTAGTTATCAGTATTACTTGTGAGTGTTAAAATGGACAATTATAATGTGGCGTTCATTAAAAAGTGTGTTAAAACGTTACAAATTCGGCTTGAATTGAAAGCTAAGGGACCGCCACGGCCTGAACTTGACCTTACGCAAAAATGTACGACAAAAACGAAAACATATACGCGTGTGTTTAAATCCGAACAATAGGTATGTGAAAACACCGTGGTTGTGAGGTTGTGATGAACATGAAAGCAACAAAATATTTTGTTTTCCGTGTCTTTTATTTGAAGCGGGCGCGGCCGACGGAGGTGAGAGTGCTTGGACTGAAACGGGCGTTGACGACTAAGCTCATCTTTCAATCAAGATGAAAACATTCACAATCTCGGTAGGTACCATTTGTTGAATGAACTGCAATTGGCGTCTATCGAACGACAAGACATTCGTAAAGCATTAGATTCCGCGTACCGAAAGTCAATACGCGAGTTCAATGACCGTGTCGATGAAAACAGACATAATTTACGAAGGTTAATAGATTGTGTCAAGTTATAGATATTTTTGCACACCAAAAAGAAAGACGTATGCATTTCCTTTATAAGTAATTTTTTAATTAAATTGTACTGCTTTACATCATGTATTTTCAGTGTTTTATTTCAAGTGAACACCCATAAAATTTTGTCACGAGCCGCCTCTGTTTATAATATTAGTAGGATGAAAACTATGTAATTAATTACTATGAATTAAATTCTGATCTAGATAATTATAATGTTTCTAAAGCCCAAGTATGCAATATAGATCAACTTGTTGAAATTATTAACAAGCGAACATGTAAACTCACCATCCTGTCCCAGAATATTCGTAGTATTTCAAAAAATCTGCCGCAATTGGAAATATTCTTAAAGCAGTCAGTTATAGATATGGACGTCATTATACTTACAGAGTGTTGGTTGAAACATCTCGCAAGCGTACCGTCGTTACCTGGATACAACTCGTATGCCACCCTAAATTGTAAATCGCAAAATGAAGGTGTAGTTGTATACTTACGTGACACTATAGCTGGATGCTCTGTTTCAGAAAAAATATTACTTGATGCCAATGCTTTGCTTATTCAATTAAACTCCTGCACTATAATAATAGCTATTTACAGATCCCCGGCTTGTCGAAATATTGACAGATTCTTGGAGTCACTAAATAACCTTTTAACAACGTTTACATCTTTTAAAAATGTCATTATTATGGGTGATATAAACATAAATATAGCTGAGTGCAGCACTGATGCAAGAATGGATGATTACTTGAACATGATGTCAATGTATGGACTTCTACCTGCTCATAGGCTCCCGACACGTGGAAATAGCTCACTCGATCATGTTATCTTGAAATCGAACCTTCCATGTAATACCATTGTTGTTAATTCCTCAGTTACAGACCATTCTGCTGTAATTCTTTGGATGGAATACATAAAAATTAAAAAGAGTAATTCAACAAAGTTGGCGAGAATTGACTATGATATTGTTTCGAATGAAATAAAAAATAATAATTTCAATGATATACTACAGTTAACTGATGTAAACTTGGCTGCTGACGCTCTAATTAAATATCTACAAAAATTAATACAAACTAATGTCATATACAAAGTGATTTCAAGAAATTACGTTCCTCGGAAACCGTGGATAACACCGGGTCTTTTAAGATGTATAAGAAACAGAGACAGGATGCACTTGAAACTGAAACAACAACCCAATAATCAAACTTTAAGAATCACTTACTCCCGATATAGAAATTTCTGTACCAACATTTTAAGAAAGGTTAAAAACGCATATGAAAGAGCTGAACTAAACAAATGTAAGAGAAATGACAAACAGACCTGGAAACTCATCAAAAAATTTGCTAATATGACCCCAATTGAATGTGACAATCTGAAATTAATAAAATTTAATCAAACGCTGGATGATGTCAATAAATATTTTGCAAATATAGGTAAAACTATGGCTGAAAATTTAATTAAAGACTCCAATAACAATGACAACAATAATCTTAATTCTAATAATCAACAAATTCCTTGTGCATCTATGGGTTTGAGAGACACGGATGTCTATGAAATGACTGAAATTTTCAACGGCCTTAAGAATAATTCTACAGGTTATGATAATATACCCTCAAACATATTTAAGCTGAATAAAGAGTACCTTGTTCCTGTCATGGTCCATATATGTAATCTGTCATTAAGATGCGGAGTATTTCCAGACGCTTTCAAAATTGCTCTGATTCGTCCTATTCATAAATCAGGAGACCATGATCGAGTTGATAATTTTCGTCCAATAGCTATGCTGCCTATAATGTCGAAAATTCTAGAAAAAATTATTAACTCAAGGCTCTCCGAGTTTTTACATAAAACTAATTTCTTCTCTATGCATCAATATGGTTTCCTGAGAGGCAAATCCACCAAAGACGCTATAGCTGATTTGACGAATCACATTATTAGTAATCTCGACAGCAAAAAAAATTGCATTGGTGTATTCCTGGACCTGGCTAAAGCCTTTGATACGGTTTCAATACCTATCCTCTTAACGAAACTTGAACGAGCTGGTGTTCGAGGATTACCACTGCAATTACTCTCAAGTTACCTAACAGACCGTAAACAGATGGTAAAGATTGGAAGTGAAGTAAGTTCAATGCATACCGTATCTTATGGAGTACCACAGGGTAGTGTGCTCGGTCCAACGTTATTCCTCGTATACATAAACGAACTTTCCAATCTGAACCTATCTAACGGCCATGTTGTTTCATTTGCTGATGATACTGCCATCGTATTTAGTGGTAATGACTGGAACAGCACAAAAAAATCTGCAGAGGATGGACTGGCAATAGTTATGTCTTGGTTAAGTCAAAACATTTTAACCATCAATCTGAATAAAACAAAATACTTAACCTTCTCTTTGTACAAGTGTTCACAGCCGAAAGAACTCACTATAACAGCACATACTTGTAAGACATTCAACTATCCACAAGAAAATAAATCATGCGAGTGTAAGACATTAGAAAGTGCTCTTACCATCAAATACTTAGGTGTTCACTTAGATAACCAACTAACCTGGAAGCATCACATTCAAACTCTGGCATCACGCACTCGCAAACTAATGGTAATATTCAGGAAGCTTCGCGACATCGCTGATATAGATATTTTAAAAAAAGTATATTTTGCCATTGGTCAATCGATTCTAAGTTATTGTATCCAAGTATGGGGCGGAGCGGCTAAAACGCACATGCTCAAGATTGAAAGAGCTCAACGAGCAGTTCTCAAAGTAATGATGGCTAAGCCAATGCTCTACCCTACCTTAACACTTTACAATGATTGTAACCTCCTCTCTGTCAGGAAACTTTATATATTGGACTGTGTTCTAGGCACTCATAACCTGGCAGCTCGAGATACAAATCATACTGAAAAAAGACGTAATGATAGAATCTTTAACTTACCTCTTGTTCATACTGTGTCAGCTAAGCGTTGTCCCGCCTATATGGGTCCTTTGCTCTATAATAAAGTAAATAAAATATTAAATATCCGCAACTTGACATATTTTAAACTAAAAAATAAAACCACAAGCATGTTACTTACCTTATCATACGTAGAAATTGAAGAATTGCTAAAATTATGAACTAATAATGTGTAATAATGTAAATTGTGTAATAATATAATGTAATGTGTAATAATTTAATGTGTAAAAATGTAATTTGTATTAATTTAAATTTCTTAAAAATCAAATGTATTAGGTATGTGAAACTTATCTATTACTATATTATGCACGCAACCTCGTACACACTCTTACACTTACACACACACAAACACACTCACACTCAAATACACACACTCACCCACACACACTCACTCACACACACACACACACAAACTCGCTTTTACTCACGTTATAATGGCACTGTGTCTTATGGAGTGGAAAGCGTCGATCGCCTATAGCACAGGTCTAGTACCTAGTTTAGGCGATTGTCGTGTCTCATTTATGTAATCTTCTTATAATGTGGGTCTAAATAAATATTTTTCATTTCATTTCATTTTTTTTTCAATTTTCTTTATAACTACAGCACAATTAATACAAATATTAAGTTTTAAATATCATAGAATAATAAAATATTGATATCCTTTCAAAGTAATTTTATTATACTACTATCTGATTAGAGCTTCACACTCGTTTATATCTTTAGTTACTGTTGCAATTTGGTTTGGTTACATTTATATAATTTCTTACTATTTGTTTATCCGACTAAAATAAAAGAGGATGTTGTCTGTATGATTTTAATGATGACAGACCTCTATGAAAAATATACTTTTAGAAGCTATTCCGTAAAACTTTATCGAAGTTTTTTTAGTAGCTCATTGGTTAATATCATTTTGTGTTTATGTGAAATAGCATCTATTAGTACATAAAAATGTAAAATATATTAATTGTTTAAAATATATTAACGTAAACAATAATGCATACTTAATATTATAAATGCGAAAGTAACTCTGTCTGTCTGTTACGCTTTCCCGCTTAAACCTCTCAACCGATTTTGATGGGCACAGACAATCTTTAGACCCTGAGAAAAAACATAGGCTACCTTTTATCAAATACCACGCAGACGAAGCCGCGGGCGGAAGCTAGTAGTTTCATAAAATGGAATCTGTACTATAAAAGACATACCTACCTAAAGCTTATTTCTTCATAATCGTTGTATATTTGAAAACGTCATAAAATCTTCTTTAAATAATCAAACAATTTTATCAAAACGTATTCATTCAGTATATCACACACAGTTTTACCAAAGTTGGCTCAACCCTTTCAAAGTTACACACTGTTAGTTACTACGTAACTAAAGTTGAAAATATCTACTCCATGTATTTTTTGTTCTTTACTTTTGTCCCCAAAATAATCAGTGTGGCATATTAATACAGTCATTACGGTGTGATGGAGGTAAAAAGTAGATAAATGGTTTATACGTGGTATAAAATGGAGAAAGAGGATACCCGTCGACGGGTTGGCATAGGAAAGGTGTGGAGTAGCTATTTTATTTATTTGTTTATTAAGTAGGGAAATATATTTAAGTGGGAAGAAGATTGATAATTAACATGTTAAGTAATTATTTGTTTACGAATTTTAAAGATAAAAGTTAATTTAGAAAGTGTTTTGAGGTACGCACAATTTGCTTGAAGTGATTATAAGTTATCACTGTATCACACAAAATTATTTGTCTTATAATCTCACAAACACTATACAAAATTTATTTATCTCGATTAGCAAAAATAATTTTTATGGCACTATTTTTTTTAATGTTGAGTATATTTTGTTTCGCCTAATTGAAATAAAGGATCTTTTTCAAGTTGTCTTATTGTGTTAGTTTGTTCAATATAACTTGTTTTTCAAAAATTTTCTTAATAAAATTGTTTATTTATTGAAAAAAAATCTGTTTCTAGGTTTCCTCTTCACATAAGATAAACTAAACGATATTAACCAAGCTTCCTCTTCACTTAATCATATTTTGTTGTCCCAATATTTCTCCACCCACTCCACAGCTTCCCTGTTCCCAGTGACAATTATAAAAGTCCCGATTTTATCTCACATACCGCCTAATTGGTGGTCATATATTCACTCTGTCTGTACACGGGAATGTGGTCTTGATTGACAATTATATTAAATTTTTATTACGGTTTCAGTTTAATTTTTGTTTATTTCGATTTGTCTACAGAGATTCAGTTTTGGTGATAAGTTTTTAATTAAAATTTAGGTTATTTAGTAGTTGTTTTTGTTTGATTAGACTCAAACATTTATTTATTTTTGACTGACCGGTTGGCTTGGTTGGTAGTGGCCCTGCCTTCCAAGCCAGAGGTTGTGGGTTCAATTCCCACCCGGGGCAATATTTGTGTGATAAACATAGATGTTTGCTCTGTGTCTGGGTGTTAATTATCTATATAAGTATTTATTTAAAACTAGCGGTCCGCCCCGGCTTCGCCCGTGGTACATATTTCGCAATAAAAAGTAGCCTATGTTCTTTCTCGGGTATCAAAATATCTCCGTACCAAATTTCATGAAAATTGGTTCAGTAGTTTAGGCGTGATTGTGTAACAGACAGACAGACAGAGTTACTTTCGCATTTATAATAGTCACGGATAAACTCAAAACCACAGGACCGATGTCAGAAAAACATCTAGCAGCCCATCTAGTAGTTTTATAAATTGCGTTTTAAAAAAAAAATTTTGGACAGGAATTATTTTATGAAAATAAAATAAAAAACAATTCTCGTAACTGTGTACCTAATTAAAAAGTTTCATTTCTGTGACCAATTAATTTTAAATAAAAGCTATAATGGAGTCATTGTATTGAAATAAAAAATAAAAAAACTAGGATATCATAGACACGAAATCCATAGATAGTATCTACAAAAGAAACGCTCTAACTAGGTGTTTAAAGCTTTTGATTGTTAGAAAAAATTATCTTTTATTTCATCTTTATTTGTATTAAATAAAAAAGAACCTTAATGTAACGGAAAAAGGTCTATTTCTGATCATTCGATGATGTTTACCTGGATTAAAGGGACCGACACTGTCATAGCCTATACGGTTGTAAAAAATACCTGAGATATAGATAGGAAATGCTGCTAAAACTGAACATGCTATATAGAAAGTCTTTGGTATAATATTGACCTAAATATACAGTCCAAATCCGAGCTCCCAGCGCCCAGGAAATACTTAAAAATCAGGCGTTTTATTTATTTCATAATATCGAATGTTAACACTAAGAATAGACAGATATAATTCAAGAGGAAAGTTTATATCTTTGTTATGTTCAGCTAAAACACCGAAAACGTGCGAAAAACTAGCTCATAACGCGTTGTGGCCACAGGATTAGATCCACATTGTGAAATATTACCTTTATTTTGTGTATTATCACTATTTTATGTGACGTAATAAATAATTTTAACTAATCCGTTTCATAGTTTTAAAGATGTAAGCTTCGCAGTAAACATATACCTACATAGGGACAGACAGATGGGAAGCGACTTTGTTTTATTGAAGTGAATCTTCTTTTAGAGTAAAATTTTCGCGTCTTGGCAATACCGTCACGTCATGGCGTAAGGCATAAAAATATAGTTCAATTATTAAAAATAAAAACGATGATTTTTGTTCATATTTTTTTGCCTACGTGTTGCGTACGAAATGATATAGGACTCGGGGACTGCCGCGGTAAAGCTATTGCATGCTATGCCTTCAAGCCACACCTCCGCCCGTCGGAGTGGGGATCGTGAGGTTTTTTCGTTACGGAATTTCTCGATTCGGTTCCCGCGTTCAAGGCCCGCGATAGAAGCTATGCAATAGCTTAAAAACTATTTAAAGCGTTTATTCAAATTGACATAACCAAAATTCATAATTATTTTCCCGTCATTATATATTTGTCAATTACGTTACTACTTTTTACGACAGCTCATTAAAAATTAAAAAAAAAATCGTACTTCAAATTTAGACAATGCGTGTAATTTTAGCCAACAATCAAACGAAGCATATCAGAATTTTATTACATACAGCGGGCGGTCCTTTGCGAATAAGAGAAGTTGAAATTCGTAGAAAGAATTCCGAATATAAACGCAGTTGTTTATTTTTTGACGTAGGTACTTAGAACATTAACATACCGCAATCCACAGCCGCAATCAGTTAAAAAGAATAAGTTTGTTAGAGTGAAAAGTAATAAATCTTGAAGTTATTACTGATTGAGCAGATGAAATTATAGCTATTTTAAAGGAGTAATTAACAATTAACCGACTTCAAAAAAAGGAGGAGGTTATCAACTCGGCCGGTATATTATTACGTACAGAAATAACAGTAGATTTTTAAACGACTTTAAACACATGTTATTATTTGTTCATATAACTGTATTATTATTTTAATATTAGGCAACAATTTACATAGTAGGTAGTGTGAAGTCCCATGTCCCCAAATGGGGTTAAGGGGCAGATGCATTATGCATAGGTACCTACATCTGTTTCAGTTTTCACTGATCGATTTTCTTTAGGGACAAGTAGATGATCAGCCTTCTGTCCTGCCAGACCGAGACATTTTTTTTCGTCTCCACCGGGAATCGGACCCAGGACCCCTCGGTTCTACGCAAACTAAATAAATAAATATAAAACAGTACGTTTTATTTTAGTCTTTCATTTTATTAAAATCAACTCGGTGAATTTAACAATTGAATAATATCAAGAAATTATTGAAAATAAGTCTCTTTTATATTCATTTTAAATTTTAAATCTGTCTCTTATCTTATCATTAAAGGGCTGTTCACACGAGACATCTTGTCATTTTGGTGAATGTTCGAATTCGGCTGCGCGGCTCAATGCGCGGGTAATGGCGCGGAAACCATAGACTAAACAGGTGTTGTCTTTAGGGTTTCCCATTTTTTATCTGTGAAAAAAATGTACATGTAGGTACTTTTAGTGTTAAGTAGGTATGTATTTGAATTTACTAGATAAACAATTTTATAAGAATTTGAAGAAGATTTAAACAGTTTTTTTTTTGCGGGGTGAATAATAGGATTTCCTTGGAAAAGAAAATGGCGAAAATTGTTAAACAATTAAAAATATATTTTTAAAAATAGTTAAATAAAATGAGCCGTGAGATGTGTGTGCCAAGCACACGTGTCAGAAGTGAAACTTAGGCAAGATTCAAAGACACCGTCGCCTTACACCATGACGTGACGGTATTGCTATGACGCGACCTTGAAATTCTACTCTCAACGCGCCTTAAAAGTTTCACTTCAATATCAACATAAAAAAACATTGCGACAAATAAATGGGATCTAAAGAAACGATAGAAAAAGATAGTTTATTTAGTTTCTAACTAGTGTATTGTATTTTATTTAAGGCCTGAATCGGGTAGAATCCCCTTTTGATACCGAAAATTAACTCTAGTTATAACCGTTTATCTTCTTAGATTCTTTACGTACATATCTAAAAAAATGTATATTAAAGTTTCGAATATGATAAAGGGCATGGTTGTTTTAATTTGTTTATTTTACAATCAGGATTTTTGGGAAAAAATCATGAACTGAGGTCAATATAATGTCAATTATTGTAGTGTTTTTACAGTGTGTTTATGAAATTGAAACACAGGGCATGGTTGTTTTAAATTTTGATTCAATATCCAAATATATTTTTAAATAATTTTTATACGTACTTTTACTACGATAGATTCGCGCCGCGGCCGGTCCCCCGATTCCGCCTAGTAAATCGTCGCCAAGGTCGCTAGCCCCTATTAACGCCTTAAGTAAAACGATACATAAAAATATCATCTTACACTACAAACTGAACATTATTTCTCAACTGAAAATTTTCCGCGCCAAAAGCACCATGAAAGATGTCAAACCCGCCATTTCACATAACGTCACAGAGTATAACGTTCCGTTATCTGTACGCTTCGCGGGATTTATAATCTGTGAATAATGCGCTTAAATATCGGCTGACAATACATAAATTATGAATGTCAAAGGGCGCAGGTTCTTTGTGGTTTATCTATAACTATTTTCTTGTTTAGCGGGGCGGAAATTTCTTTTTGTGCGCCGGCAACACTGGGGCTATTTGTATCTGTCGTAATCTGCACTATTGTGATTTGGCGGGGTCCAGTAATGGATTTTATAATGTACTAGCGGTCCGCCCCGGCTTCGCCCGTGGTCCATATTTCGCAATAAAAGGTAGCCTATCTTCTTTCTCATGGTCTTAAGATTGTCTGTGCCAAATTTCATCAAAATCGGTTGAGAGGTTTAAGCGGGAAAGCGTAACAGACAGACAGACAGACAGACAGAGTTACTTTCCTATTTATAATATTATTATACTAGTAGGGATACTAGGGATGACTGACTGACATACATGTGTGGTAGATGAAGCTTTTTAGGTACCAAAAATCTACATGAATTCAAGAAAATACAATTGTTATTTAAATCTGCATCTCTTATATTTTTTTCACAGTTATTATCCAATTGCAAAGTATTTTTGATATTAACCTTTTTAAAAAATCTTACAGAAACTAAATACTTATGATATAAATTTTTCAAGGAAAAAATCGATCACGTAACAGGATTCGAACCTGTAATTAATTGATATTTAGGTATTCTTAGCTACATTTATTACCATCTGAATATCACATCCATAACTAAGTTAAAAACCGTTTCGATCTGGTTATCTTAAAAACAATATTAAAATTAATCCACTCCTTTACGAGATAACTAGAATACACAGACAGACACGTAAAAACAATAACACATTACCTACACACTCTTATGTAAGCTTAGGGCCGATTTTTCAATCTTTGGTTGCAATTTATCCGTCCAATAAAGTATTACAATTTACACGAACATTTTTAAATGTCACCTGTAAACGGTAGTTTAATACGTTATTCGATGAAAAAGTTTTGAATAAACCATTGGTTTATTCAAAAATCAGCCGTTATTATAACAGTTAGCCCCACACTTCCCTTCGACCCACTAACCAACAAATTAAACGTAAATCTAAAACTCGTTCACATAATTAACGTTTTCACCATTTGCACAAAGCCATGAATAAACAGCTTACAGTCAGAGGCGCAGTCAGAAAAACCTAGTTTACTTAAAAAGCACTTAAAATTTTCGCAAAGCACTTCGCCTAACAAAACATTAACTACAGACCAAAAAGGTTATACGGGCGAAATAAAATTCGCTGACCAGTGCCTCGACTAACGAGTAAAAAAAAATACAAAAAAAACAAAACTTTGGCGCGCAATTCGGTAATTCTTTTTTGGGCGGGAATAATCCTTCTTTTGTTCTTAAGATTAAACCCGCATTGATTCGGTGTTTGCCACTTGTAAGTAACTAAGCCACTTATGTTGGGCTTTGTGATAGTGCGGGGACGGTTTGTCGATAGTTTCTGTATTGTCGATAAAACGAGAGTACTTTTAGTTATTGTAATCGGTTTTGAAAATGTTTTTCGGTTGAAATTAAATATTAACAGTAATATTATAAAACTTCATAAAATGATAGTACGATTTCGGTCAAAATGAATGAAAGTTAATTTAACGACAATTATATAAATTTAAAATTTATGAAATAACTAATAATAAACACACATGGAAAAGAAGAATTTCTCATTTTTTTAAAACCGTACGAAATTTTTAAACTGATTACGCCCTTGACAGCAACACAACATCATTCTCAAAGCGAAACATTATCAAATGACACACAATAACATTAGATATCTATAAAATTTAACGGAAAATTTAATGAATTTTATCATATATTTTATCGATACCAGCACACCACTATTCTTGACCAGAAGTTTGACAAATGAAGCAAAAGCGTGGCCCTTAGAGAAAGAACAGATTTACTTGCGATGTAGCGTTATTTGTATCGTTTATTTACTTTATACTAGCTGCTCCGCGCGGTTTTACCCCCGTGGCTCCACTCCTGTTGGTCGTAGCGTGCTGATATAATATAGCCTATAACCTTCCTCGATAAATGGGCTATCTAACACCGAAAGAATTTTTCAAATCGGACCAGTAGTTCCCGAGATTAGCGCGTTCAAACAAACAAACAAACTCTTCAGCTTTATAATATTAGTATAGATTTTAATTTATTCTTTCTTCACACACGAATGTAGTGCTGAACTACTTCGTCCATTGAACATGATGTAATTTCTTAATTAGGTACTATGGTATTAGTTCAGGATACATCGCCCATTTTTGCAAGTGACTACTATCAAGCTAATTTTCCGTTTGTAGCTTTATTTTGATGAGACACCCAATAATTTCGTGTACGAAAGTCTCGATTGTGGTAGCTAACAGAGATAACAAGGATAAAAAATTTTGATTTGATGGTTCTCAAATATTTATTACTAACTGAATTTTTTTTTTGTTCAATCTCAAGATAATTACCTAAATTATTCGAAAAAATATTTGTCCTACAAAATCTATGGTTGGTTCAAAGAGTCCCCCTTTCCAAAGTGTATCGATAACGAGGTCATCATAAATGATTACTAACAAGCTGATTTTTTTGTTTTCACTTAGTTAATGTTTATATAATTCAACAGACATATTGTCCTACAAATTGCGTAATAAATATTTGAGAACCATCAAATCAAAAAATTTTTTCCTTGTTATCTCTGTTAGCTACCACAATCGAGAGTTTTGTACACGAAATTATTCGGTGTCTCATCAAAATAAAGCTACAAACGGAAAATCAGCTTGATAGTAGTCACTTGCAAAAATGGGCGATGTATCCTGAACTATATATAATTAATAATCACTACATATAACATAGTATAAAACAAAGTCGCTTTCTCTGTCCCTATGTCCATTTGTATGCTTAAATCTACGGATTTTGATGCAGTTTTTTTAATAGATAAAGTGATTCAAGACGGAGTTTTAGTAATATATAATTTACTAGGTTTTAGACAAAACGGGCGAAGCTGCGGGCGATAAGCTAGTGTAAAAATATTCAAATAGTATTTCATACAACTTATACCCGTATAGATATTAATTACTGCGCACGGTTTCGCTCTCATTATCTCCCTTACTTATACATTTTTATCAACTAGTCGGTTAGATTTTTAAATCAATTTATATACATATTTTCTTATTCAAAAGCATAATTTTACTAATAACTTTAAAATCCATACTATTTTTTATAAAATTTCCGCCATTTTTTAACAAAATCACCATCTAGTTTATTTGTTTTCAACTCACTTTTTGTTGATTTTATCAACAAATCATTTCTATTTATTATATTTAATGATAACCTTTGACGTCAGAGAAATAAATCTTGTTTAGGATTACAGGTCATGTTTATTAATTACAAAACAACAAATCTCTATTTATGTTTACCTATTAGAAACTAGCTGTGCCCCGCGGTTTCACCCGCATTGCTCCGCTCCCGTTGGTCTTAGCGTGATGATATATAGCCTTTCTCGATAAATGGGCTATCTGACACCGAAAGAATTTTTCAAATCGGACCAGTAGTTCCCGAGATTAGCGCGTTCAAACAAACAAACAAACAAACTCTTCAGCTTTATAATATTTTAGTATAGATTTCATGGTTTGTTTTTACTTAGATAAAACCACAAAACTATACGCTTTTCTTTTTATCAAAAGGCTGAAGTAATTTTGAATAAATTTTACATTCGGATAGGTCGTGTTTTGATCAGAGGCGGCTCGCCCTAAGGAGCGCTGGTGCAGTGAACTCCCATAAATAATTATAATAAAATCATACTCCTTAATTTCATTATTAATATTAATTATTACTATTTAAAATCAATCGTAATCGTAAAAAACTACTGGCAATACCAATTAATATATCCATCATTCCATCATTCCATACACCTGTAGGTATAATACTGTATTATAAAACGCGCGTAGCGGAGCGCTCACGATTGCGCTCCAATGAAAAAATATTCAGTACATTTTCTAATACGAAATCCAATAGGAGTGAAAGAGATAGTTTTGTCAGAGTCCTGCGCGTGAAACAGAAGATTTTCTATGAAAAAATAGCAAAATTCGGAGCGCCGCTCCCGCAAACGTTGCCGGTTCGTTTTTACCGCGCGCCCGTACACAAGACAGCGATTGCGCGACGTTGCCACTCAAATATAAACAAACACTCTAGTCAACTTGCACGCGCGCGAATGTACCTATAATCGGGAATTTTCGAATTAAAATCATAAGATACGTGTTGACTGTTGAAATAGCCTGTAGTTATCAGTATTACTTGTGAGTGTTAAAATGGACAATTATAATGTGGCGTTCATTAAAAAGTGTGTTAAAACGTTACAAATTCGGCTTGAATTGAAAGCTAAGGGACCGCCACGGCCTGAACTTGACCTTACGCAAAAATGTACGACAAAAACGAAAACATATACGCGTGTGTTTAAATCCGAACAATAGGTATGTGAAAACACCGTGGTTGTGAGGTTGTGATGAACATGAAAGCAACAAAATATTTTGTTTTCCGTGTCTTTTATTTGAAGCGGGCGCGGCCGACGGAGGTGAGAGTGCTTGGACTGAAACGGGCGTTGACGACTAAGCTCATCTTTCAATCAAGATGAAAACATTCACAATCTCGGTAGGTACCATTTGTTGAATGAACTGCAATTGGCGTCTATCGAACGACAAGACATTCGTAAAGCATTAGATTCCGCGTACCGAAAGTCAATACGCGAGTTCAATGACCGTGTCGATGAAAACAGACATAATTTACGAAGGTTAATAGATTGTGTCAAGTTATAGATATTTTTGCACACCAAAAAGAAAGACGTATGCATTTCCTTTATAAGTAATTTTTTAATTAAATTGTACTGCTTTACATCATGTATTTTCAGTGTTTTATTTCAAGTGAACACCCATAAAATTTTGTCACGAGCCGCCTCTGGTTTTGATATAAGTTCCCAACCTCGAACTTTATTGACTACTAGCTTTCCGCCCGCGGCTTTGCCCGCTTTGTCTAAAACCTACTGAAGAGTTTGTTTGTTTGTTTGAACGCGCTAATCTCGGGAACTACTGGTCCGATTTGAAAAATTCTTTGGGTGTTAGTTAGCCCATTTATCGAGGAAGGCTTTATATTTAATATTATATCATCACGCTAAGACCAACAGGAGCGGAGCACTGCGGGTTAAACCGCGGAGCACAGCTAGTAAATTATATATCTATTATAACATTCCCAAAGTATCACTCTATTTAATAAAAAAACCGCATCAAAATCCGTCGTGCAGTTTTAAAGATCTTAGCATACAGACACACAAACAGAGGAAAGCGACTTTGTTTTATACTAGCTAGTCATGTATGAAAATCGCCTTATCGCAAACGATTTCCAAAAATACTGCCAATACGCGAACCCTCCTTACACTACATAAGATCGCGCACAAACGCCGTAAAGCCGATCGTTAAGTGCGAAATAAGTGAAATAAGTTCTGTCAGCTCAAAGTAATCCCTCTAAGCGGGAACTATCGACAATTTGCTCTTTGAACGTTGCACGTACGAAAAATGGATGAAAATTTTGAAAATTGGAACGTACGATTTTGTGTATTGAGTTTGCAGTAAGGAGGTTATATGCGGTGGCCTTTTTGTATGCATTTTTTCGTAGGTCATATTTTTAGGAGGAAATTTTTCTAAATCGAACTAGTGTTTGTGATTTGGACTAAAGGTAAGGTTACGTTAGGAATAGGTTATTTATATTTGTATATTATTACACATGTTTTTTTTTTATTTATTTTTTTAAGCTTCCAAATAACAAAATTCGTAAAACTTCATACCTTTTTTTCTCATGAAACATCCAAAGGATATCTTTACAAATATAAAAAAAAAAACGAAAATGTGTTCGTTTGTCATAAAATCATCAATTTTATGTTTTTATGTGCGAAAAAAGGAAGACAGTGTCATATCTTCTTTATCTTAATATATATAAATCTCGTGTTTTAGGAGTCCATTGAGGACAATGTTTGTCCTCAATGGACTCCTAAACCACTTAACCGATTATAATAAAATTCGCACACTATGTGCAGTTCGATCCAACTTGAGAGATAGGATAGTTTAAATCTCAAATCGTTTTAGAGAAAGCGGGCAAAGCCGCGGGCGGTAAAGTACTACTTCCTAAAACACATCGCAAGCGAATTGACTATTACCACCAAAAAGATCTCCAAAACAAACAGAAAAATAAATATTGCATTTCTCATCTTATCGATAAAATAAGTTATAAATCACGATGCACCGATTCGAGCACCCTCGACCGGCGCGTTGCATCTGACAGCCCGCCATTACGTCAAAACGTTTTCGCGCCATTTATCGCCGTTCGAATAAAAATGGTCATAGACAATTTGTAATTGCGGTAAGCGCATAGACTAGAAGTGCATTGTTTGTTTATAAGGACAATATAAGTGCATTGTTTGCCTTTTATTGGATTAATTTATATAATACTAGCTGTTCGACCGCGGCTTCACCCGCATTGTCTAAAACGTAATAAATTATATAGTAAAACCTTGCTCTTGAATCACTCTAACTATGAAAAAAATCGCATCAAAACCAGCTACTTAGTTTTAAAGATGTATGCATAGGTAGGTACGTGTACTATGTAGTGATAAGTACCTAACCATATTTTTTTAACTATAACTAACTAGCTTTCCGCCGGCGGCTCCGCCCGCGGTTTCAAAGAAAAACTTGCATAGTTCCCGTTCCTGTGGAATTTCCGGGATAAAACCTATCCTATATTACTCGTGGATAATGTAGCTTTCGAATGGTGAAAGAATTTTTAAAATCGGTCCAGTAGTTTATGAGCCTATTCATGACAATCAAACAAACAAATTTTTCCTCTTTATAATATTAGTGTAGATAGTTAAAAAAAATATTCTAATTCAATGGTGTTTTACATCTTTTGCATACTTACACTTCTAAAATCTTCACAAAGTACCAAACGTCACCTGGCCGGGTAATTTTCGCGCGCTTTACGACGAAAATGTCATAAATGGCGCCAAATTATTACAGATAACAAAATGCAGGAAATATATTTTAATAGAGAAGATTATGCTAATATTTTTTTCCGAACCTGGAACCAGTGCAAACTTAGCACCCCATCTATGGAATTTTGGGTCGAAAATGACCTTGATCGTTAGGTCCCCGTTAGGTCCTTTAAGGTCCCACAATTTTTTCGTTAGGTCCCCTTTAGTTTTTTTTTTAATAATTTTTTAAATTTTAGGTATAAAAAAATGCAACTTTAGCACCCCATCCATAGAATTTTGGGTCAAAAATGACCTTAATCGATAGGTCTCCGTTAGGTCCTATAAGGTCCCACAATTTTTTCGTTAGGTCCCCTTTAGTTTTTTTTTAATAATTTTTTTTTTAATTTTAGGTATAAAAAAGTTACACTTTAGCACCCCATCCATAGCAAAATTGGCAAATTTTATCAAAATCGTATTCTTTACCGTTAGGTCCGTATAGGCTCATCATTGAAATTGTTGAATTATTTATTTTATTAAAATTATAAAATAATAAAAACCTGCGCATGCGTCTTAGAGCATTAAGGCATGCGCACATCATACATAAACAGCACGAAATTTAAAATCGTATCGTTTCATTTATTAAATAAATCTATTGTTCTGAGAGTGCTTATTTAATAAAAACCTACTTTTCAACCTAGACTTAAAATAACTATTAGTGTATTAGTGTCAATCTATGGTGTATATATATTTTTTGTAGCGGCCACAGGGCCACACTATCTGGAATGTCATCGCGGCGTTTCTGCGTAGGGTCAATCATCATAATTATGGTAACTTAGGTTATAGTTGGAAATAAAGTTTTGATACTTTAATTTATTATTACGAGCTTTGTTTTTTTGAGAGATTAACAACCTCTTCATCTATATAATATTATATATATATGTAATCTGGTACAGTTATCTGATACAGATAACAAAAAAGAACAGCTAGTGAAAGTAAGAAAAAACATAATAAAATACAATTAAATTTTGTTTAATCAATATAATCATATTAAATCTAAAAGCCGCGTTCAGCCGCGAATAAAGAATAAGAATCACTATCATTATCTCTGACATCGTTAACTCTTCCATGTCTGCAGTTATTCCATCTTGTTTTTTTTTTGTACTGCTCTTCAACATGAATAACATGGTTCGGTCAAAGAATAAATCTCGTCGAGATACTGATTTTGTGTCTTTAAACATTTTGAACGGACCAGATCGTTCAATTTTATATTGTTGCTTGAATAGTTTTTAACTTGATTACTGGTATCATCCATGCAAAATAATAATATTAAACAAATCATACCTACTTATAATAATGTGCAATGCAATCAAGATGAAAAGCATCAAAATATCAAGTCACACTTAACAATGCATTGAGATATTTCTCGTAAACACTCTTGTTTTTCCTTGAAAACTACATCTCTTTCAAATTGTTTCATTTTAAATTTATTAATCATAGTTTAAAGTTTTCGTCATGTTTTCAACTCAGTTTTCAAAAATATTTTTTTTTTTTAATTTTTTTTTAGAAATCACTAAAATCCTAAGCTAAAATCGCAGAAAAAAAATCACTTTGACAAGCTTTGACACATCAACAACTCAGGTTTTAATGACAGTTAACTGTCAAGTGTTGCCAAATAAATTTTCGAAATAAAAAGCCAGTTTCATCTTTCGGTCGTGACTAGTATAGATTTATTTATTGATTTAAATTTAATAAATGAAACGATACCAATTTAAATTTCGCATTGTTTATGTATGATGTGCGCATGCCTTAATGCTCTAAGGCGCATGCGCAGGTTTTTATTATTTTATAATTTTAATAAAATAAATAATTCAACAATTTCAATGATGGGCCTATACGGACCTAACGGTAAAGAATACGATTTTGATAAAATTTGCCAATTTTGCTATGGATGGGGTGCTAAAGTGTAACTTTTTTATACATAAAATTAAAAAAAAAAATTATTAAAAAAAAACTAAAGGGGACCTAACGAAAAAATTGTGGGACCTTATAGGACCTAACGGAGACCTATCGATTAAGGTCATTTTTGACCCAAAATTCTATGGATGGGGTGCTAAAGTTGCATTTTTTTATACCTAAAATTTAAAAAATTATTTAAAAAAAAACTAAAGGGGACCTAACGAAAAAATTGTGGGACCTTAAAGGACCTAACGGGGACCTAACGATCAAGGTCATTTTCGACCCAAAATTCCATAGATGGGGTGCTAAGTTTGCACTGGTGAACCTGGATCCGCTTAAAATTAAAATGTTTCATAAAAAACTTAATTTTCTTGTTTACATTTTTTGTTTTCTTCCGGAATCTTTTCTGAGCAAAATAATAATTAGATAATACACCTATCACCTATGCATAAATGATTGAACTAAATTATGTTACATAAATTTTTGAGACTAGATTAATAATCACTGACGCATACGTTTTATAATGTCATATATTTATTGGAAAGTGCAATATTCAATATTCATTGGAAAATACTTTCCAGTAAGCTTTATTCATTCAACAAGTACCTATAGTTATTAATGTTATGCTTTTGGGCTTCCACGTTCTGTTTAGGCTGGTTGCAGAGCTTGACCGACCATCAGTGCGTACGTCAGTCGCGCTTGTCATATGTATGGAAATTCACAAAACCGTTCATAGCTAGACCGACCATACGCACTCGTATTGTCATGCGTATTAGTGTCATAGTCATACACATTATTGATGAGTATCGTCAGGACCGCACGTACGCACTGATGGTCGGTCAAGCTCTGCAACCAGCCTTAGAATCGCTAAACCAGCAATTGTTATTCTGCCATTAAAGTTGGTATATAAGAGAGTTATAATAACCTATACCACAGAATAAGAGCTCTTTATACTGTGACTGTACTATCAGTACTACAGAATATACACAAAAAACATAGAAATTGGTTAAACTATTCCGAAGGAATTTTATATAGGTAATGTTCGAGAATTTCATATATAAACATTAAACATAGTAAACACAGATCTCAATTCAGTTAACGGCCATTTTGTGTAATCTGTATCAAGTTCTAAATTTAAACATCTACATTTTATTACACTCTTAACTTTTTAAAGGAACAACATACAGGAATGTGACCACATATAGAGAATTGCTGACAATATCTACGATAAAAGTGTCAATAAAACGGCCATACTTAAATTTGATAGCTCGTTTTAGTGTTGCCATATCAGCTGTAATAAAATGCATAATCTGAGAGTTAATAGGAGGAATGTTTTGATTTCCTAATGTGTTGATCTGTCGTGATTTGTTATATAACAATCTGTAACGATAGTAACAATTTTGAGGTTATGAGAAAGTCTTAGCGATATGATATACGTATAGCCTATAGCCTTTCAAATAAATGGGCTATGAGCTATCTAACACCAAAATAATTCTTCAAATCGGACCAGTAGTTCCCGAGATTAGCGTGTTTAAACATACAAACAAACTCTTCAGATTTATAATAATGTTAGTATAGACTATAGATGGTATAGATTAATCGATGATGGTAAAATCATCACTAGGTGATATAATTATTGTAGTTTAGATTTTGGCTTTTATAGAACTGTAAGGGTGCTTTTCCTGTAAAAATGTGTAGCGAGGAATGTGTTTGTAAAGAACCAATCATATCGCTTCATTTCGTTTGAAGTTTGAAGTGTTTCGCGTATTCAGAAGCGATACTTACAAATAGAGGATGTGTTGCGAGGAATGTGTTTGTAAAGAACCAATCATATCGCTTCATTTCGTTTGAAGTTTGAAGTGTTTTGCGTATGAAGCGATACTCACAAATAGAGGATGTGTTGCGAGGAATGTGTTTGTAAATAACCAATCGCTTCAAACGCTAAACGCTTCAATATTCAAACTAAATGAAGTGATATGATTGGTTATTTACAAATACATTCCTCGCTAGACATCCTCGCACCCTAAAAGTTCGCTGTAAAATGTTCGAAACGTTGGGATAAATAATATACTGAATAAATCTCGTTTAAAATCTGTAAAAAGAGGTTTTAACATTTTTACACCATATTTAAAGACTAAATTTAACTCAATACATTTATTTTTCCAGATTCCGCGCCTGCTTAAAACTAGCAGACACTTCCGTATCCAACATGGTTGGCAAACTGTTTTTCAACGTCGTTCAAACAAAATGCTTCATCCTAAAGCCCATCAAAGTTTGCACACAACGCTCCTGGTGGGGCAAATGTTTACGCCGTGGCTACATGAAGCAAGCTTACTTACGGGACAACTTGCCATATTAAAAAAATAATGACATTGACAGTGACAGTTAAGCCCAGTTGCATTATGACACTGACAGATTGGACGGCGGCAAAATTGACATTGATTTAAAAATGTAATTCAATTTTTTGTTGTGAATTGTGATTTAGTTTTACATGTTAATTTTAGTTGTACTTATTTGATGTAAGGATTAAATGATGAACTTTTTTACGTGTATGATGAGTATGAAAAATACTCAAATTCAAATATTTAGTTATAGATAATTGTTGTGTTTACTGTATCTGTTCACTTCGCTTTTTTAGAAAAAGATCTATTCATAGAGTCCTTTTAAAATAACATCGTATAATAGCTCTATATCTTTCCAACTTAACATAGGTAACTCGAATTCACAAGACGTATTATATTATCACGTCTCGTTCAATACAGATGAAAAAATAAGAAAATACTATCCAGTGAAAATATTATAGTTTTGTCATTTCATAAGATGGCGCTGTCATATTATTAATGTAAAATAAAAAAAAATGATTAATATAGATAGTAAAATTAGTAGGTAAGTAATTAGAATTATTATGTACTTTTCAATGATGTTCCTATAAATTAGTAGAGCATGATATATTTACTTAACATTTTGTTAACGAGTCAACTTATTCTGAATATTATGACAATCCATATACTAAATATTATAATTTGTAAGAAACTTATGTATGTATGTATATTATTTTTTTAAGTTGAACATTTATATTACTTACATAATTTTTTATTGTACGAATTGAAATAAATTTCTTTTTGTAAATAAATCGTCAAATTTTATTTACGTCTTGTTTATTTCTTTGTATAAATATATATGTACTGTACCTTAATATAAAGTACCATGATATTATGTATTAATATATAAATTTTAAATTAAAAACCAAGAAATAGGACATGTTTATTTTACATGACATATTGTCTACTTCATTGTGTTATCACCAAGAAGCTTATATCTAATACACTGGAGATTTCAGTATGAACATTAACTTGTAACAAGAAAATATGACATTGAATGACGCCTGTATGCTTTTTAATTTTTTATCTCTTTCTGTGAGGGTGACCAAGTTAGGTGTGAAAGGGATAAAAAATATACAGGCGTTTACCTTTAAATTTTAAAATCAGTAAATCATTATTTTTTTCTTATGGCAAGAAAAAAAAATAGTTAAGCTTTCCATGAAAACGATATAAAAATTAAGATATTCATTTATTTAAAAAGAGAAAGTTCCGAATGTCAATGTCTTCCATAGATAAAAAAAACTGGTAATAATTGAAAAATTAGCAAAAAATTATTATTTCACACTGCCTCTGTGTAACATATTTGTATTTAAAATGTATAATTATATAATTAAAAATATGTATTTGTAAATATTGTAGATTATTATAGTTTTAATAGAGTCTGTATTATTTATTTTTAATAATATAAATTATTGTAATATTGTGTGACAATGGTTTATTAAAATAATTATAAGTAAATGTTCTAGATTAAGATAATAATTTAGAAATTTAGAAATAACTTATATTGACTCTTTAGTTTTAATAGATATTTAAAAAAAACAATCATGCAAAATTTCCAATTGTAATTGCCATTGTATAATTTTTTTTATCTATATTTTTGCTTTCCCCTTGAATTGCATTTAATGTAATGTTATTTGGTTCATATTACGTAGGTAGATATTTATATTTTGATGATGAAAATTATTCATTCTCTTTTTTTTTTGTGTTTGATTTTTCGCGGTACAATAGGCCGGTTGCAGAGCTTCACCGACCGTCAGTGCGTACCATCGGTCCTGACGATACGCATCAACAATGTGTATGACTAACAATAATATGACTAACTAATACGTATGACCACAGAGCAAGTACGTATGACAATACGCGTGCGTATGGTCGGTCTAGCTATGAACGGTTTTATGAATTTCCATACATATGACAAGCGCGACTGACGTACGCACTGATGGTCGGAAGCTATGCAACCGGCCTAAGAAATTAAAGACCTTTTTATGGATTTTAAATAAACACGTAGAACAAGCGCGTGTGGAGTCCCTTAAAAAGTCTTTAATTTTTAATTAAATTCATTCATTCGCCATTGTAATATAATGAATTCTCATTTATGAATAAATTTAACATAAAATGTAGCCTGTATGAAAGATAATAAAAAGTAAAAACATTGGCTTACTCTGGAAATGAAATCTTCATATGAAAATAGGAAATATAAAATATAACAGATTCATTTCAGCACGAAACATTCACTAAATTAACTAAAAATAACGGAAAATGTTTAACTCGAAATTTGTCTATTGTATACTAAGACTTCTTAACACTAGATGGCGCTGAAATCAATTGTAAATTATTGTCAATAATGTTCATAATAAATAAAATTAAAAGCAATATAGATTTTAGTCATTAAATAAGTAGTATTTTAAATAATGACAGTTTGTGAATTGTATTTTTATCTATAGGGTACTAAAATGTTAGTAGACGAGACGCAGTTGAGATAGTTGTTTAGAACCAATACTCATCAACAGATAGCGCTATTATATAAAATGTTTGATTTTTCAAAAGCTCGTAAAATAGTATGAATTAATGACAAAATCATACTATTTTACCTTAAAGAAATCTGTGAACATATAAAAATAAATATGTAATTAAAAGTGTAAATCTAAGTCTAGTAGTTGTCAACATTATTATTCCAGTAATTATTATTATTCCAGAAAAACGAAAATAACTTGTATTTCGGTATTTTTATTTCTGTATTATTATAGATTTTAATTTTTTACCTATCTCAAGTGCATAAAAATTCAAATGAGTCGACAGACCTTTAAAATCATACATTGTATGCCAAACAATGTAGTGAGTAGTGACATAATATTATGTATTTAGAAACGAATCAGAACAAAATTAGTTGGTTACATACATACTTATACGTGTAAAAATCGAATAATATTCTATAGGTCGTCTAATTAGGCTTGAAAAAATAAATGTAGTCAACTTAAAACCTATAAAACTGGATGTACTTAACAAACCATGTATATAATTTATCTGCCGTAAAATATGTAGGTATGTTAAAAAGATTCAAAGAAACATTTAGTATTATTTCATTTAATAAACACATGATTGTATATTTATATTGAAAAGATAACCAGAAATTTATATCCCAGAATTTCCATGAATATTTTTAAGGTTTAAATTAGTTAATCTTGCGAAGTTCCTGTTGTGACAATATTTTTTAGATTATACATGATTGTGTAGATGTCTGTACTTAGCTAAGGGAATGGTAATAAAGATGATAAACGTTGGTTTTTGTTTTATTTTATTCCTCTTCAATTCTTATAAGTAAAAATAAATTTTTGTAGAGTAAGGAAATAATATCTTCCTTCCTCTATTTCCTTACGAATTAATTGCTCCATGTATGGCTAAATATTTAGGTGACAAATACCATCAAATACTAACTGCCTAATATTTCAGTCCTAAATTAAATTTTACCATATTTCAGCCAAATCGGGTACTGACTACTGACCCGATTAACGTAAATGCTACTGAACATTTACGTTATGTAAAATCCTTAAACCTATTTGCAAATCAATAATTTTCAGTTACATTTAGGTACATGTTACTTGTAACAGGCAATACATCAATACACAACAATTATTAGATAAACACGTACTCTTTATTAAAAATTAATTAGTTTAACCAATAATTATTATAGGTTTAAATTTTATATGAATTTTAAATTATCTGCCTGTTTGTCTTAATACGCATAAACTAAGCTACTGCTATTCATTCAAATGAGACCTCTACGTGAGCAAAACTAGTAATGAATAAATCATTTGGAATTATACATAATATGGAATACAAAAAAGGGAAACTGAAAAAAAAAACATATTATGGTAATAGTACGCTCGACAATCGCTTATTTTCAGCTACAACAAACAACAGCAACACTCTTTGTATTATATTTTTTGCCAGTCTAAAAGGTACTCAAAGGGTCGTTTAAAATTAAAATGATAGTTCCTTTATTGTTAAATATGTTATGAATTGGCACGACAAGACTGTAAATCGTGGAATAAGTTGAATAAAATTTATTATTGAGTGTAGTTAAAAGAATTGATAGACATGCTACAGTGGCGCCACTCTTTTTAAATTCACTCTAGTATATATACTTATAAACGATTTATGGCTGATTTTCAATCCTTGGTTAAAACGTATCCGTCTACGGGACGGGTAAGTTCTACGGATTGAAAAATTGGCCCATATTAGTACATAGATATCCATGTGATTAGCATCACATAGTACGTCTTAGAGACTTCTTTTGTTGTTGATTACTAGTGTATTGTTCGTGTCTACTAGTCAACAATAGATGGCGTTTTTGTCAAAAACTAATTCAACAATAGATCATCAGATATAGCGCTTTTGTTAAAATAACTACTCAACAATAGATGGCGCTTTCTTCCTAAATAATTATTCAACAATAGATGGCGCTTTTCTCAAAAATAACTATTTAACTATAGATGGCGCTTTTCTCAAAAATAACTATTCAACAATAGATGGAGCTTTTCTCAAAAATAACTACTCAACAATAGATGGCGCTTTTCTCAAAAATAACTACTTAACAATAGACGTCTTTTTAAAAAATTTTAAATGGCACGAGTTCAATAATTTATTCGTTTCATATTTTTTGATATCGTTAAATTTATTAACTGTAGTTTAATTTGTTTTTATAGTAGTTTTTACCTTTTTTAAGTAAGAATGAAAAAGCAAAATTGCGTCCTAATAAGGCATTACATTTTAATTTATGTAGTTATGCTTATGTAAAGAAAATGAACACAAAGCTTTCACAAGTAAAAGACAACTCAGATCATTCAAACATCATTTATTTATCTTTTCATGTTTAGTAACTCTATGTCGCCGTAACGCGCCGGGCCTTGTAAAGGTGGCTCCACACTCGCACGCGTGTTCCGTCGCTTGCACGTGTGTAGACGCCATGTGTTCTAGCAAACTGTATTTATATGCGAATTTCTTGTCGCATGCTTTACACTGAAAATAGATAAATTTTATTTTAAAGTTACATTTCCAAAACTGGTCTTACCACAAAACTATTTAAACTAACTTTAAACCAGGGATTTGTCATTTTAATAGTTGTCTATGTGAAATGCGACAAAACCAGATTATAGAGAACCCGCGCTTAAAGTTAAACCCTGTCTAAAGTTTTTTTGTGGTAAGACTATTTTTGGTATTTTTGGCCGGCGCAGATATGGTGGAGCGCAACGCAGTGCATTTTTCATTGTCAAACTATTATCGACATTGTCCTCATTAAGATAATGTTCAAAATCGCATCGCGCTACCTTTTGCATGTGACGCTTCGGTTAATAAATTGTAATTTGATTTTGAATATTATTTGAATGCGGACAACATTGATAATAGTTTGACAATTAAAAATGCTCAGCGCTGCGTACCGCTATATCTGCGCCAGCCTTTAGACTATCTATCACGCTCAAAAATTGTCTGACTAACTCTGCCTACGCGTGTTATAAGCAGAGTTTTCTAATAAACGACTTCAAACATTACTGCCACGAAATAAGGTGCTAATTTCATTCAGAACACTCGGGTGTTTTCTGACGAACGTTTAATTATGAATCTAGTTGTGTACATATACTTATATTAATGATGATAATATTAAAGCTTTCTGTGCAATTTACTTAAATTTTATCCCCTAAATATTTACAATGTTGTTTTTACATAAGATTGAAATTGAAAAGCAAAATACATGAATTAAAAAATCAGCACATATGTTTAAAAGTGAAGTTAATAAATTAAATAATTTTTTATATAATATCTATCTACATTCTACATATTATATAAGTTTTGTCACTACAAATTTCAAAAATTATAAACAAACTTCAATATTTATAAATAAATTTAAAACCTTATGTACCTTCGTATAGTATGGGGCGGGTGCATTTAACATCAGTTCGTCTGATTGATTATCCTTAAATTAAATTTGTCTTATCAAAAACTATAGACTCAGGCATAGCCAAACCAGCCCAGGTCCTTTTATAAAGTTTAGCAACTTGTAAGAGCCGCTGTTTTCGACTGAAGTTTTTTCAGGGTATGGATATGCAAAATCCTGCATATGTAATGGTATAAAATATGTTATTTTTGTATTTTTTTTATATTTTTTATTTATATTGTTGGTTAAGTTACTTAATCACTCTCCGTAACTGTATTCGGGTCTATATCGGCAGACGTGGGTACATTTTCCTCTCGTTTGTCCCACTTGGGCGGCAATTCTATAAATTTGCCTTTCGGCCCTTGAAACTTTATATATACTGAGCCAAAGAAGAATCCTAGGCATCTCTTGTGTTCCATTATCGTCGCTACCAAATCCTGCGGTATGTTTACGATAAGGAACGTATCCGACTCTTGAACATCAGCCCGGAGTAGCAACCAACGGTCTACTTGAGCCCAGGCATTATGATAATGAAGTTGTAGGCCGACAGCCTTTATGTCTTCCCATACTCCAGGCAATAGAATACCACAACGCACTGTTTTTCCCACGTCTGCCAATTTTCGCACACAAATTTTGCCACCACAAGGCAGTTCCACCTTCTTTACGGCTGTTTTTAACCAATCTAGGGTATGTGTATCATCGCACCACATTTTGAGGACGCCTCCCGAAAACGTGGGTTTGCCCCTGAAGAGGACGCGTTTATCACCTTCTCTATAGTTCATTGCTTCTTGTTGTAACAATGGTTGGAGCGAATTTAGAATGTGGTCAGATTGTTCCTGAGTAAGATGAACCATAGATCCGTCTGCAGTTATAGCCACAATAAGGTCGTCCTTAACTGCCTCCGCGTAGTTCGTGCTTTGAACGGTTTTTGACTCATTAGGGCAAGGCTTTTCATTCGCATCTTGAGTTGAAAGTGTATCATCGATACGTAAGCGTTTAGAACTTGTAGGTTCACATGTATCTGTCTGTAATGATGATTTTTCTGTCATATCAGTAATTATCTCCGATTCGGAGTGCAATGTACCACGATGCGTGGTTAAAAGTTGTCGTTTTCTCTTTCTGTTTTGTCTTTTTCTATCTTTCGAGTCAGAGGCTTGATTCCCTAGCAGGTCGCACTCCTGTTTCCCGACTGTTTTATTTGCTTTACGACTCTGTTGTGGTATGATGTTCCAACCAGACATATCATCAACTGACTGCGGGCAACACGACTCAGGTTCTACAGATTTCTCCATAGAATCGAGGGTCACCTCATCAGACAATGACGTAGAGATCAAATTTGTATGGCAGGAGCACTGTTGCATCTCTGTCACACCCACTACCGGATTCCTTTCGACCAGTTCCATCGGTCCCACGCCATATGAGGTCCCTTTGTTCGTGGTCGTTAGTTCACCGGCTGGTCGCGACTTCGACACAACCGCACTTTGCACTGAATTCTGTTGTTTTGATTGATTTAATACGCAACTCATACTGTTCAGATCAGCTGAGGCTTCTGTGTTGCCCGGTGGAGTTGCGCACACCGAACTATCTTGTCTCTTAGGGCAGCCATTATTTGCTTTAAGCATCTCAGCCATAGTTCGACCACACAATCCAGTTGGTTTCCCCGACGGTCGCGTCACTTTGCCCAAAGCACCCTGTATACGATTCGCAATAGCAATTCTAGCTTTTCGACTCTTGCGTTTCCGAGCAGGCCTAGCACTTATATTAATCAGCCCAGTAGTTTTGAACAAAGAGGCCTGGGAACCAACCACCTCGACATTTGCGTTGTGAAGCAAGGTTTCGCCCCCCCCAGAATACGAGGGGCAGCCTGAGTTAGACTCAGGGAGGGATTCTCCACTATTCGTGGTACCCTCCTGGGGTAAATTCTCTTTTAACTTTGCTTCCATTTTATCTCCCTTCCTCTCAAGTTTGCAGTACGCCTGTAGGATTAAACCCGTCAGTCGGTATCCTGAGTTGGGGCCAATTAGGCAGAAGTAGGGCTTCATTTTGGACTATTTGGCCCCAATCCAGGTACTAGATGATGCTGCGCACATACCATCACCTAGGAGTTTTAAGGATGATTCACGTTACACCATGCCGGAGCTGGGAGACAAATGAAACAATATCCATGGAAATTTCAACGCCATGTACCGTCCGAGCCACGGTCAGGCATAAATCACTTCATACAAAAAGTATACAATATTGTTATTTTCTAGTGTTTGATTTTACACAAGTATTATATATTATTTACTTGATTTAACGCGATTTAAGCACGCGTGGTCATGGGGAGACTAAGTGTCCCCATAACCACGCTCGCTGCAAAGAATGCGAAACGTCGGGAAAATAATATAATGAATAAATCGCATTTAAAATCCGTTAAAAATCATTAATTTTTACAATATTGTTGTTGGCTCGATTAAATATTATTGTATACTTTTGTATGAAAATTGTTTATTTCCCAGCTTCGGCATGGTGTATTGTGAATCATGCTTATAGCCCTCCGGCTTGTCACTCGTTTAGCACCACCCGGGGGACACGTGTAGGGAAGGCCTAAGGGTGCTTTTTCACCAATAATATGCGAGGAATGTGTTTGTAAATAACCAATAGTATCGCTGCAAACTTCAAACTAAAAGAAGCGATATGATTGGTTATTTAGAATCACATTCCTCGCTATACATTCTCGCACATTATTGGTGAAAAAGCACCCTAATTAGGTGGTATAACCTACGGACGCGAGTGATTTCGTCAAACCCCATATTGTGTGCTAGATTATGTTTCATTCCGGTAAGTACATAAGCTACATGATGGGAAAATATCATCAAGCTCTTCCATACAAAAAGTAAAAACCATTGATGGTATCAAAATACCACCAATAGTTTTTGCATGAAAGAGTAACAAATACATTTTTACAAACTTTAGCATTCATAATATTAGAATTTAGAAGAATGTAGGACACTCAATGTTATGCCAATGACATTGCTTTACTTTCTTATATTTATACGATAAATATTTTATTCTGGGCATCAAATGATATAAGTAAAATTACTATCATACTTATAACTGCAATAAATAAATGAATTAAAGGTGGCTAGTGGATGTATGTATGTTAGTTCCTCTTTCACTCAAAAACCACGTAATAGATTTTGATGATATCTAGCAGGGATGTAGCTTATATACCAGAATAACACATTCTCTATAGAAATACTTGTTTTTGTACGGCCAGTAAATAATAAATATTAGATTAATATTAGATTCTTACCTCAAACTGTTTGACTCCTAAATGTTTTTGCTTGTGTACCCTCAAATTTGAACTAGATGTGCATTTTTGCGGACATACGTCACAGCTGTATGGCCGTTCGCCGGTGTGCTTTCTGCAATTAAAATTAGCATTATTGGTCCATATTCTTTTACTTAGAGCGTGCGCAGATTTGGCGGAGAATTATTATCGACATTGTCCTCAATAAAATATCAAATAACAACAATTTGTTCCCGAGGAGCATCGCAGCGTCACATGAAAACGGTATATTTTAATGAGGACATGTATATAAGTTTGAAAATGAAACATGAGCAACATTTATTATTTGTGACATAATTATTTATATTTATCTATTATTCATTTTATTCAATTTTTCATTCATTCATTCATCCATGAGCGGTGCGCTCTGCCACATAAATAATGATTATTGCGCTCTGCTACTAGTAATCGTCAGGAACTAATCCATACTAATATTATAAATGCGAAAGTAAGTCTGTCTGTCTGTTACTCAATCACGCCTAAACTACTGAAACAATTTGCATGAAATTTGGTATGGAGATATTTTGATACCCGAGAAAGGACATAGGCTATCTTTTATTGCGAAATATGTACCACGGGCGAAGCAGGGGCGGACCTCTAGTAAATAATAAGTGTGCAAATTTAAATAAATTTTTATGGTTATTTTGTACTATAAAAACATTGAACGATTGTGCAAATTGTAAGCAACTTATAATTATTTATTAGCAACAATATCACGTTAATTCAGACTAACCTAATTGCATAGATATACAATTACCTATTTTGTGTAAAAAGTAATATCCACACATCCATCTTAGAGCGGCCGTACATACAGCTCGAGCAGTTAACGTACACGGACTGCTCGATCGGTCGGTCCTTGACTGCTCGAGCAGTCGCTACAAACCGCGCAGTTGACGGCATGAAGAGGTTGAGACGACTCGAGCAGTCCTTGTACGGCAGTGAATGAATGTCCATAGTTCACCGCGCGGTCGCGGCTTCAAGCCGTCGGTCAACTGCTTGAAGGGGTGTGTGAACGGTCGCCCTTATCTTTCGCATTTATAATATTAGTAATTATGTTATATTACCGTATGTGTATAGTCAACGCAGTCTTCTGATTCGCTCTAAAGTCGCAATACGTACAGGCGTACTGTTTCACTCCCGTGTGTGTGTTCATGTGTTTATGCAAATAGTCCTGTCTTGTGAAAACACGGCCACATGTCTGTAATATAAAGAATATTTTTAAAGAATACTTGGGGTGATATTGAAGCCAAAAATAGGTCCGCCTAAAGCAAAGGGGGCTTAAAAAGTACATCATGGATTTACTTAAAATTTTGCATGAATAACTATTTCTACTTCATTTGTTTCACTTGGAGACTAAATTAAGGAATACAAGATAGAGGACGCCTTGAGGACGGATGGGCTTAGAATGGGCAACCAAGCTGATTATCCATTATCATCAGCAATTACCACCACCCAAGAACATTAATTATTATTGTAGAAATGTGAAAGCCCTAACTACATAGTATAAAACAAAGTCGCTTTCTCTGTCCCTATATCCCTTTGTTTGTCTCTCACGCGTCCTACTATAAAATACAGATTTAGTTACGCGCAAATAACGTGCGTAGGACGTGCGAAGGTTTAAATCTTTAAAACTACGCAACGGATTTTGATGCGTTTTTTTTTAAATAGAGTGATTCAAGAGGAAGGTTTTAGTATATAATTTATTAGGTTTTAGACAAAGCGGGCGAAGCCGCGGTCGGTAAGCTAGTAAAAGATAAAGTATAAGCAAAAAAATGTTGATGAGTATAAAGGAATGGAATCGGAAGGGTTAGTAATAGGATAGAGCCTCCAACATCCCCACTCATGAAAGAATGAAGTATTCAAAATACATAATATTATAGAATAAAAACCTACAAATAATAGTTTACCTCACATATGTACCGTTTCTTCACATGTTCCTTTAAATGAACTTTCAATATATCCCTATTATCAAAAAACTTGTCACAATGAACACATTTAAAAATATCCTGTGGTATCTCCTTAACAATATTCCTCCTATGGTCCCTTCTATGTTGTTCAAAAGCTCTTCTAGTTGGCAGATATTTAGAACAAATAACACACTTATAACCATTTTTCAAACCTTTACAAAAGTTAATTTCATGGCCGAGCCGTAGTTTTAAATTCTTGAACGTCTTTTCGCAACCAAAACACTTATAAAAACCATTTTCTATACCATGGTTTTCGGATTTATGCTTCTTCAAATCTTCCTCATTGTATAATTCTAAGCAACATATATTACAGTATGTTGGCGATCTTTTCTTTGTACGTTTTGTAATTTTATTATCTACCACGTATTCGTAAACTACATCGTCGATAAGATCATCATTTTCTTCTATCGAATCCGTTAAATTTTCTAAAAAATCCTTACTATCGTCAAATTCCTTCGCGAAATCTTTTACGCGTATGCCTAGTTCAAATTTCGAATCTGAATGTTCTTCGTTGATTATTTCTCGAAGTCTTTGATCGGACTCCTGGCAGAATTTTTTAAAATCGTAAAACATTACAACTTTATTAAAACACAACTGGCATAGTTTGTTCGGATTTTCCGTTAACGATAAATCAATTTCCAAACAATCTTTGATTTTCTCAGATATATTTATTTCGCTTTCACTTAATTCACTGTGTAATGAATTGAAAGAATTTTTACTCCAACAAAATCGACACACATCGTCACGCATAAAGTAATCCCGGTTAAAAAGTTGCGAATGAGGCGACATAATACTTCGATTTAAACTTTACAGAAGTAAAGTAAAAAAATCACATATTAATCATCAAATTTGGAGTTATTAACTATAAGTTTATCTTCAAATAATACTTAAAAACAGCAAACTTTACGGAGCATGGTGTAATGGTGTAATTATTGGTGTTTCTGTTTTGTTGATGTTGACAGTTGACACCAGACACCACAGGTTATGCATTAGTTACTGTCAAGAAGCTTATATCTAATACACTGGAGATTTCGGTATGAACATTTGACGTGTAACAAGAAAATATTGCCCAGTTCATGTTTTTTATCACTTTCACACCTAACTTGGTATTGCCACTGTTAATACGAAGTTTTCCCAAGGCTACTATGTATGCTGTAATATTCTGTGCAAAAAGTTAGTTTTTGTACATGAGTATGTTGATAAATTGCCAACAACGTCATTCAGAAGCATTGTTGGATGAGACAATTATTATTTATGCTAAATAAAATAAGTATCTTAACCAATTATTAAAAAGCGATACTCCCTGATTATGGGTAGTTACCATAATAAAATTGTAGCAACTCTCACTTTGACAATATGGCATAAGTGTCAAAAAAAATTGCGCCGCTTCGAATATTTAAGTTAATATTGTTGCTTATTTAATGAATATTTTCCGAATATAAAGAATGCATTGTATTGTGCAAAATTGCAGAAGTGTTTGGACACCAAATTCTGGCATAAAATTTCACAGGCAAGTGTATATTTACGTTATTTACAATATTCCTCAATACTCATGCATTTACCTGTTTAGAATAATTTCAAAGGCAAAAATTGTCTAATTTAGCATCATTTTAGTAAGCAGTCATGTTAAATTTGTTATTTCTCTAATACTTTATCATTTTTCAACAAGTTTTCAATAAACAAATTTAACAAGTAAGGTAACCATGATGACAAGTTTTTTTGGATAGCGAAGAGAATATAATATTGTAATAACAATATTATGATGAAAATTTAGAACACTATTTTAAAGATTGTTACTATTAATGAAACAACACACGACATCGGTATTGCGCTCACATGTAGTTATAAGATTGTTCGTTTTTAAATTGAAATTTATATGTACTTTTTTAACTTACCTCATATTTTTTTGTTTTACGTATTTCAGCTTTCCAAAAAGTAAAATAAAAAGAAATATATGTGCCCATCAAGGTTAATGAGGATTACGACCCAGAAAAACATACCTTTTGAAAAATAAACTTTGTAAAGTTAGCTGAAATTTGTGCAAGGCTGCTATAAACAGTTTTTCTTTGATGATTTTGGCTTGAAATTGACCCGTCGAAGCAACGCGTTTAAAAAGAAGATCTGAGTAGCTTACAATTTGGTAAACAGCATCTGATGCAAAACACAACGTTCCTCTATTTACAAAGGATGTTAATGCTATATATCGGTTCATATCCAAGCTTTGTAGCCAAAAGTTATTTATAACTATCATTCTATACCAATTAAAATTGTATGTACCTACCTATAAAGTATGACCATAATATTATAATATAAATACTGTTAAAAATATATGTCGTTATTATTTATAGACCATGATTTTTAGTTTTTTCTATTTTGAAAAATCCTGAATTTACAAACCAGCGTGGTCACTCGACAGAAAGAGACAAAAAACATGACTGACGTCATTGAATGTCATAGTTTCTTGTTTCAAGTTAATGGTCATAGTGCAATCTCCAGTGTATTAGAGGATATAAGCTTCTTGGTTACTGTTGACACTTGATACCACAGAGTAAGTAAATCGGACAGCGGTTGCTTTTAATTAAAATAAAATAAAAAAATCATTCAGAAAATCCGTAAAAACAACATAAATAGGTGTCTTCCTAACTACTTTTATACATCTGTAGATATCTGGAGGAGGAGGATATATAGACGCGCTGTAAAGTTTGATCAAACTATGGAGGGTAGAGTTAAACCATAGTCACAGAATACATAATAGTAGCTAAACGCTACAGAACGGACACTCTCCGCCTCCCGCCAAAATTAAACACTTACCTCACCCCGCACGATCAGACATGTTAAGGTGCTTCTAAATGGGCTATATTTTCCTGCAATATGTGGCTGCAACACAGTGGCCGGAAACATTGCGAGCAATTCCAGCCACACTACGCAATATTGCAGCAATGTCCCGGAAACATGTTTGATATTGCAGGATTTGCAGGCATTGCAGCGAATGGCCGATATTGTTTTGATAGGTTGCTGGACGATCGCTGAGCTGTCGATTTAACTGCAATGTTGCCCAGCCAGTTTTATTGTTGTTTCAGTCGCTCTCTATTGTTATGATATAGTGCATCCTTTTCTACACGACGTGAAGTTGGCTGTGAGTGCAGCTGTGCCGTGCCATGACTAATTGCTATATTCTGTGCAGTTATCATGTTGTTTTGTTTTGGTTTTCGGATAAAGTGAATTAAATTGAGTTAATATAAATGACTAATACATGGACTAACGAGATGGTGTTTGATTTTATCAATTAAATTCATTTACATCCTGAGTTATGGGATACGAAAAGCGGAATTTACAAAGACAGAATCGCAAAAAAAGCTGGATGGCTGGATGAAAAATTTGGCATAACCAGCAACGAAACCTATAAAAATATACATATAGGCTGCTGCGACGAGTATGATTTCGTCAGCCATTGTTGCCGGTTTGTGTGGCCCGTTTAGGAGTCTGCATCATGCGCCATACTATTGCAGACATATTGCAACACATGGTTCGGCCATAGATTGCTCGGCCATCGTGGCAATAAAATATTTTTGTGATGGCCGGGCAATAAGTTGCCAATAGTGCAGCTACAAATTGCAGAAAAATGTTGCCCGTTTAGAAGCACCTTTATGGTACCCATTTCCCCGCAAGGACGATACCAACGACGTCTTTAGACGAAACGCAACGAAGATTGACAACATTAATCAAATTGACTTAAAGCAATTTTATTATTTTGGATTTGTGATTATCGTTTTTCGTAGAAAATGGTTAGATATTGTGCTGTTTACGGATGTATTTCATCAGAAAAACGCGAATTTTTTTTACGCTAGTCACAAATGTGCCAACCATAAAGAGTTTACACACACATATTTTGCAGTCTCTACAGTGTGACTGTCAAAACTATAATTTTGTATGGAGTGTCCGGGGTGTGCCATAGTATAAAGAAAGAAGTAGGCCAACTCCCGGCCGCGGCGTTTAGGAGCGCACGATACCTAAACTCGCGAGGCGCAGGGCAAGCGCAGGGTTGACAACCCTTTGAAATAACTGTGTAAATAAACACCAACCGCGCACAGCAATAGCGCGGCCCTCAGGAGACCGGTCTCAGAATAGGAACCGAGCGGCGTTGTGTGCGTGTGTACTTTCAGGAACGCGTAGCCAAGCACCCGCCCTACAAACCGCGTAGATACACCACATACAAACGGCGAGATATACCTTCGTTCGAAGATAACATACTTCTCTCTTTTTACTATGTTCAAACCAGAGTATATTATAATATTATTATGTTTTATGGTTCAAACTGAGACTAATCCTGCACCAAATAATATGTATTTTATGATTATGAATCTACAATGACTAGTAAGTCTCGAAGAAGATAGACTAGAAGTCAAAGTACATAATCTCGTATATCGTCATATTGTACAAAAAAATAGGTTCCTTTTACGTACGGCAGGGGTGCTTGTAAATTCACAAACAAATGCTCGACGATACTGACTTACTTTGACGATAGATTTCGTGCTCGAGCAGTCGGTTGTTGACTAGTCTAGTCGATTTTCAAGGAGGGAGGGAGATGTCGACGGCCTAGCGCAGTCAACATATTACTCGCTCTGTGCAGTCAACAGCTCGAGCAGTCATAGTATGTATCACGACCGCTCGCCAACTCGAGAGCCGTCGACGGCACGGTGGAATTTCGTCATGCAGTTGACTGCTTGAAACGGTCGCGACGGCTCGAGCACTGAGCAGTCATGTGTACGGCAGTGAATTTAATGTCGCGGCTTCAAGCCGTCGCTCGGTCTCGACTGCTTGAAAGTTGAAGCGGTCCCTGTACGGCCGTCCTTATTTCCAGACAGCACAGCCTGACAGTTTACGCCGTGAATTCAACTGACAACAAATTCATATTATACCACTTCACCCGCATTGCTCCGCTCCTATTGGTTTTAGAGTGATGATATATTTATAGCCTACTAGCGGTCCGCCCCGGCTTCGCCCGTGGTACATATTAACGTTTTCTCTACATAAGAACCATCCTCGTACTTCAAGGAATATAATAAAAAAAGAATTATCGAAATCGGTTCAGCCGTTCTCGAGTTATGGAATTACAACGAAAAGTGGCATTGATTTTTATATATTAGATAACTTTCCTCGATAAATGGGCTATCTAACACCGAAAGAATTCTTCAAATCGGACCAGTAGTTCCCGAGATTAGCGCGTTCAAACAAACAAACAAACTCTTCAGCTTCATAATATAAGTATCTAAGATGATTATAATATAATTATTAATTGACCATCGCTGATTATTGCGTTGATAATATTAATTTGCCAGTTAGTCTGAAAATATGAGGTCATACGGAAATAAGAGGTCATAATACGGCCCAGCTGTATTTTAAAATAAAAACACAAATTTAAGTTTGTAAATTTTAATGTTGATAAACAACAGTCTTAATGAATAAAACAATTTTCTTAACCTAAAGTACTTACAGCTAAGTCAATAGGTATTTATTTTATGTAGGACCTATATAATATTAATGAGAAAATGAGCTTCAAGATTTCTGAATAATCTACTATGTATTGATTTTATTGTAATTAATATTAAACTTAGTTTAAAAATGTAAGGTATGTATAAATTTTTTAAAAACTTCCGATTTCAATTTGCGCAATTAAAAAAACTTGTAAGAAAAAAATAGTACATTATTATGAGATGAAATATGGACTTTGATAACTTTCAAAATGCAAACATAACCCGTAACAATTTAAAGAAAATAACTAGATTAATGTGTTTTTTGATATGTGCTTTACATTAAAGATGTTTTTAAAACACGAAAAAATATAACGTCATTTATGTGACAAATCACTACATAGTATCATGATAGTATAAAACAAAGTCGCTTTCTCTGTCCCTTTGTATGCTTAAATCTTTAAAACTACGCAACGGATTTTGATGCGGTTTTTTTTAATAGATAGCGTGATTCAAGAGGAAGGTTTTAGTATATAATTTATTAGATTTTAGACAAAGCGGGCGAAGCCGCGGAGGGTAAGCTAGTTAAACATAATATAAACAAATTGAAAAGATGATCATTGTAACAGTGAGAAAAATAAGTTTACAAAGAACTTCTTACTTTACACAATAATGTTTATTCTCATAATAATCTTGTTGTTTTTATAGATTTACAATTTATCTTGTCTTAAATCCTATAAACCTGTATGACATAATCAATGATTCCATAGGTACCAATGCACAAACATAACAACATATTTACCATAAAGCACATGTCATCTTAAAGATAGATGCACATAGTCTTATTATAGATCATACAAAAAAATAAAATTTCTTATTGACTACATTGCCTTATGCTATTCACTCCTCCTCCCTGTCCTGTTGTTTGTCCTTCTTCTTCTTCTTTTTCTTTTCTTTTCGAACGGAGTCGTCGGCCACTTCAGATGTGTCAGCCGCTTCTACCGTTGTATCAGCGTCCACTGTACTATCTAAATCCTTCTTCTTCTTCTTTTTCTTCTTCTCCGCTTTAGCGTTCATAGAGTCATCTGGATTGTCAGCATTTGATGCGCTCGCTGTCCTCTTTCTGCTGCTTTCGTCAGCTTCTGCTGAGCCATTTTCGTCCGCCTTCGGTTTGTAGTCTACGTAGCTGTTTAACCACTCTTTAGGCGTGTTCTCGTTTGGTTTGCCGAATTTGTCGAGTTTCCCTTGCTGTATGAGTGTTTTCTTTTGTGACGCTTTTGGTCCTAAGCCCCATTTTCTCGGATATGTGTCTCGTTCCATGATCACACGTTTGAGTTTAGCTGCTACACCATGATCGCATGATGCCATGGTTGACGTCGTCATTAATGCTATGGCAAGTGCAACTGCTTCTCCTTTAGTGGTCACAATGACTATCTCTTGGTCCATTTCTATACCGTCTTCATACCTCAAAACACCAGGTAATAACACCTTAGCACCATAACAGACTGCGTTCACGGCGCTGTCCTTGATGAAGATTCTCTTATGAGCTACCAGAAGACCTTCGAGGGGACTGATAACACGACGCAGGTATGTTTCGTCTTTGTGATTTTCGTACGCCCACTGAGCGTCAAGTATATCGTGCATGGTGACCATGCCCTCCTTCTCCCCTTGTATGCCTGAACGTACACGACGCAGCTCGATCATCTGACCGCCCACACCGAGCATCAAACCCAAGTGTACGCACATAGTACGAATATAGGAACCAGCCTCACAGCTTACCCAGAAAACTCCAATGTTGCGCTCCTGGTCGAAGTCCAACAATTTGCTGTCGTACACTGTACGTACACGGAGCTGACGTTTCACAGCAGATATGAGGGGAGGTCGCTGGAATAACGCACCGCGCAGCTTCTCCAAACCTTGTGTGACATTCTTAATGCTTTCTACAGCAGAGTGCAGGTTAAAAACAGCAACATATTCTTTACCAGCGTTCTGCTGCGATTTGACCAGTCGTGTCGCTCTGTCTATGCAAACAATGAGACAGCCTGTGACCTTCGGATCCAAGGTTCCTGAATGACCTGTTTTTTCCACCTTCAATATTCTCTTGATCCATGATACGACTTCGTGGGAACTAGGGTTGCTAGGTTTGTCCACGTTGATAAAGCCTGTCTTCACGTATTCTGATATCGGACGTTTTAATGGTGAATGTCCAAACGGTAGAGGTGTATAGTGATTTGAACGCACGTTGAGGCGATCGAAGTTTTTCAATAACAAGGGCCAATACGCTGTGTCTAGTTTCGATACGCTTTCAGATGGCTCGATTTTGAACTCGCTCATCTTCTGGAATGTGCCCAAAGATACAGCATCCTTGTTTTTCTTCTTTTTCTTTTCAGAAAATACCTCGGTACCGGGTTGTAAAACTTCCGTCATGATGATAGTTTTTAATTAATCTGTTTTATTTTTTCACTTTTATGCTATTGCGTCTTAGTGTTTTCCAAGTTCACTAACTTGATAATGATTATTAGTTAAAAATAAAATGTTTTCAATCAACACGTGCAAAACACGCGAGGTTAGAGTTAGGTAGCTTGCGTGACAGTTGACATTTAACAAAACATCATGGGCGCCAGCTTCCAAGCATGCGCTTTGCGCGTCATTTACATTGCTATATTAAAAAATCTTAATTCTTTTCTAAGTTAAACAAAAGTTTTAAAATATCGGTTATGCAGTTAACATTTTTATCAAACTTACGAAATTTTATTTCAATCAGAATATTTCGTTACGATAAATTAAAACATAATTGTATAGTTCATGTAATTAATATTCATTATTAAAATATTCATTGTTCTGTCCTAAATCCTTTAAATTGTATAAATATACCAAAATTATATTTAAATTACAAGTTATCTAGAGAAATAAATAGTTTTTGAATAAACGTATTATAATACATCTGTATGTGCCAATACTACATAGTACCTTTATCTGTACGAGGGCTGTCATTTCAGTTTTCAGTTGTCAAATATGAAATATGTCTGTGTCAAATATGAAAACAATCTTGTAATCAATCGGCATCGTTATATTTTTTGTATTAATATTATCATTACTATTTATAATATTCACTCACCATGGCAGGAGTGCTATTCGAAGATATATTCAACGTTAAAGACATGGACCCGGAAGGGAAAAAATTCGATCGAGTCAGCAGATTGCACTGTGAATCTGAATCGTTTAAAATGGACCTTATTTTGGATATAAATTCTTGGATATATCCCATGGACCTGGGTGATAAGTTTCGCTTGGTGTTGGCTACGACGTTGAGGGAGAACGGATATCCGGATGGTGGTGAATGGAATCCTTTAGAAACGGAGGGAAATAGGGCTGATAGTTTTGAATATGTGATGTATGGGAAGGTTTATAGGTTAGTTTCTGTGATCTGTGGTTAGTTCACATGTTATCCTACAAATATTATAAAGGCGAAAGTTTGTATGGATGTATGGATGTTTGTTACTCTTTCACGTATAAACTACTGAACCGATTACAATGAAATTTAGCACACATATAGAGGGTAACTTGGATTAACACATAGGATAGTTTTTATCCCCGAAATCCCACGGGAACGGGAACTATGCGGGTTTTCCTTTGCAAACGCGGGCGAAGCCGCGGGCGGAAATCTAGTAATTTTATAAATAAATCACTGAGCTACACAAGTGAATATTAAGTAAATAAACAGTGTTTGCCTAGGGACTTTTGACAGTTGACTTCAACTCAAAACTATTGACTAGTGATTAATATTCAGTTTTACAGAACTTTCGATACAATATTAAAATATTTGAAATTTCTATTGACAGCAGTGTCCATTCACTCCTTTTTTGGTATGCTTATTCCACCTGTGTCTTCACGTACATAGTTATGGAATAATCAATCACAAAAACAAAAGTAGTATGAGATGTTTTACAAACATAAAAAGTAGCCTTTATGACTTTCTAGCCTCTACTATCTCCAGAAACTAAAATCATGCCAAACACTCCATTGTGGCATGAAAGAAAGACAAACAGTCTCAAATGTATAATATCACTAGCTGCTCCGCGCGGTTTCACCCCCATGGCTCCACTCCTGTTGGTCGTAGCGTGATGATATATACCCTATAGCCTTCCTCGATAAATGAGCTATCTAACACCGAAAGAATTTTTCAAATCGGACCAATAGTTCCCGAGATTAGCGCATTCACACAAACAAACTCTTCAGCTTTATAATATTGGTATAGATGAAAACTTCTATTATTTCTTTTCAGGATAGACGGCGATGAAGGTGGTATGGAACCGTCAGCAAGGCTATCAGCGTTTGTGTCCTTTGGAGGCCTACTCATGAGGTTGCAAGGGGACGCTAATAACTTACATGGCTTTGAAGTCGACCAGCATATGTATTTACTTATGAAGAAGCTAGCTTTCTAAGTTAGGTTTAAGTTACATTTAAATTTGTTTAAGAATAATAAAGAAAAAAAATTCATGGAATGTCTATGTTATATTGGAAAGACGTAAAGATATCAAGGATTTGTTATTACAAATGTGTTATTATTACAAATCCTTGATCTGCTTATTTGCTTCTATAATATGATGCGAAAATTATGAATTGATTTTGATGGTTTACTGATTGAATTGAGAGTTTTAGAGATAGTGCGCAAGAGCAACTTTTGTCTCCGTTACTATTTTGTCTCTCCCATCAACTCTATGGGCTAGTAATAAAGTGCGCGTACTTAGCGACGCAACTTCCTATAGAGTTGATGGGAGAGACAAAATAGTTGCGGAGACAAAAGGTTGCCCTTGTTCGCTAGCTCTAAAGCTCTCAATTCAATTTGTAAACCATCAAGCTAGCTCTAACAAAGATGCAAATAATAATTGAGAATGATGAACAATTTAAACTGATACTACTGCTCATTTACTGTAAAAATGTTATATTTCTGTAACTGTATAAAAATACATTAATACACAAATTACACAAAATATTTATACATAAATTGATGTAACCGTTATACTTTTTTGTCAGAATGAAAAAACAATTTTAAAATGACTAGAAAATCTGCAGATTGTACAAAAAAATATTAAATGCACTAAAACATAAATAATATAAGAAAACAGAATAAGGAGTTTATTTTGTAAAAGTAAAGGATTTTTTTTATTATGAGTTTTATTTCTAAATAATTTATATAGCTCCTTTAAAATTTAAGTCTAAACAAAAAATATTATATTAATTCTCCTCCTGTTGGTCGTAGAGTGATGATATGTCTATAGCCTTGATAAATTAGCTATCTAACAGCGAAAGAATTTTTCAAATCAGATCGTACCCGAGATTAGCGCGTTCAAACAAACAAACTCTTCAGCTTTATAATATTAGTATAAATAAACAGAATTGAGTAAAAAAACAAGAATTTGAACTGTTTCAAAAATGGGACAAATACTAAGCTTATTTCAACGCCATCCATTCGTTATCACACGTACTTACTTACAGTCGAATCAGATTTAGATGGTAACAAAAACCATCACTAGGTGGCGCAATATTACATTATAGTTGCTGAAAATAAATACTAGATGTCGCACAAAGTATCAGATAGTTTGATGTTATGAAATTTTAAAACACATTTCTCTAAGGAATAACAATTTAGTAATCAAGCTTTGCCATTGAAATGGATTCGATCTTGATTTCATTTTCAATCCGATTTTCACTCATCCTAATATCTGCAACTAATTCTACATCTATATCCAGAATGGTTGGTATACACTTTGATTCAAAATAAATAATTAAAGGGCACAATAACATAAATATATCGCAATTTTCGTTTCATTAATTTCATTTTGTTTCCCAGGACCATCATGCGCTGCGCTGGTATTTGGTAATGGCACAGGTAATGGTAAATTTGGTCATCAACCATTAAAAAATAAGTATTGTCATAAGTAGGTATACCTATCTAATCATTATTAATAGGTAACATAATAAGACAATCCAATAAGATTTCTTAACATTAAAAAAACCAAACCTATAGGATCATTATAATCCCATTAAATAGGCGTAGACCGTAGGTACTTACACATTTCACAATTCACACCAATTAAAACAGAATAGTTAAATCATAATGAGTGGTTCAATTAGCGAACAGCCGTTGCCTACACGCGCCAAATATATATAAAAAAAAAAAAAACAGAAAATAAAGATTGTCATTCACGCCCCGTTCATTATAGCGCCACGTGGCAAATCAAACGTGGAACACTCTGGAACGATTAGGTACGTGCTATTATTTTAGCTTAGTCGTCCTGAATTTGAATGATGGAGATATTAAGTATTTTAGTTTTATAATTCATTTTGAATTTGTTTAAGTTTAGTTAGACTTATTAAGGGATTTACACATTTACAGAAAAATATATAATCTGCTATTCGAATGTTTTGAATAGACAGAAGAACATACCTAGGTACTTAGGTACCTAATGTTTAATTAATATTGATTTTATAAAAAGTTTCAATGTTTTTCAAAAATAATTCCTAACTAGATACATGACTTCTGTACTAAGTACCTAGGTACCTAAGTATTTCCAAGTTTTCTTTGAGTTTTTTATACTTACATTCAAAAATCTTTTAGCCACAAACTGTTTCTGAGTTCCTAACTACTTACGTGTAAAAAAATATAACTTTAACACTAAATATGAGTGCATTACAAAAATAATGACTATAAAACCTTCGTTAATAAGTTTGTAGCCCTATTTTCCAGGTAACGAAAGGGAGAGGGCGAGAAATTGGCAAAATTTGACACAAAATTGTTTCTCTAGCTGTTGCGTTGTGATTAATTATTAAAATGAACGCATAAATAAATATTAATAATATAATAGGATACCTACAGCTAAACACAGATCTACTTAGATCTGTGCAGCTAAAGCATGAGCAAGAGGTAATCTAGAATTTTAATTTTAGATACCTATGGGTGTATTCAGAAAGAAAGCTTGAAACTTATAAGCGCTTATCGGTGCTTGTCAATGCTGGTTTTGACAAGCTTGTCAATGCTGGTTTTGACAAGCTGGTTTGAGCATTGACAAGCGCCGATAAGCGCTTATAAGTTTCAAGCTTTCTTTCTGAATACGCCCTAGGTAGCAATGTTTTATGCTTTTTTTTTAATTTTGCGTAAAAACATCTGTACCAATCTGAGTTAGGTACCTAATGCACAGATTAGAGAATAGTTACTTCGTAACCTAATGCCACGATTTTTGTAGGGACGTGTGAATTTTATAAGCTTATCATAAACAAGAGATGAGAAACAATAACCACAATTATTTTTCTACCTAGCTAGATTTCCTAGAACTAGGTAGGTAATACCTATAGGTACCTAGGTATTTTTATTATTATCGTCGATTTATTCCGCCGATTATTATCGTTATATTAGGCACCATGGGCGAAATCTAAAACCATATTATATAGGTATTCCGTGCTAAGACTATGTTATGGAACAACTCTGAAAGAAGTCTTTAGTCCCATCCCATCCCATTTTGATGAAAATTAAAACTGCATCGTCTGTTATTTTTATATTCCTAGGCCCTAGCCTTAGACGAACTCATTTTGAAGAAAATATAATTCCAATAATGTTTAAAATAAAAGGCCTTCGTTTTGTATTATTTTAATTTGCATCCTACTTATTTATTGTTTTAAATTGTTTGTACGTAGGTAGGTAGGTATAAGTATAACAATTGTTTCGACTTTAGAGTCGACCTTGTCTTAATTATTCTTAGTCTGAATTTTACGGCGCAAAATATTCATCAACATAAACCTACAGAATACTGCAGTATTTTAACATAAATAATGCCAATAACAATATAAAATCGCAATGCAAAAGTCGCGTTCATTTACATTACAAGAACATCAAAGCCATTGAGAATAATCGCATTTTAAATTACGATTCAAGTATCTATTGGCCGATGCGTGTCCAATCGCTGCGCGGTAACGCGGAGGCGGGAAAAGGCAAACGTCAGATGCAAATGACGTCTGTTTATTTTTTAATAACCGGTTTACCGCCGGTTTATTCATGGCCAGTTTCATAGTTTTTTTTTTATTTGTTATGCGTTAAAAGCAAATGCAGTTGGATTTACGTTTAGGTTATGGAAATTTGCATAATATTTCAACGCTCTTGTAAAATTACTTGAAGTTATTGCTGGAGATATTATGAAATAAAGCTTTAATCTAAGGGTTTAATGATAATTCACAAAAACTAATCTTCTTAAAAATATTTTTGTTCAATGATAATATATTAAGTATATACTATATACCTACTATAAGTATAGGTATTCTAATGCAGTGCAAACTAAAGTAGGTATAAGTATTTTCAACAGCTCAAAACATGTAGGTAGGTATTTACATACCTACATATACCAAACTGCTCATAACTCAAAAAAATAATCTTTTACCTCCAGATACCTATTATCTGAATTATTATTAAAATCTAATTAAAGTATTCACTAGATAGACGTTGGAAAAGTTAATATTAATCAATAAATAATACCTACCTACTGATACCTATCTTCAAAAAGGTTAATTAAAATTAAATTAAAATGCCTTGCATTGCTTACCTTTTTAAGTTATGTAATGGAAATTGAAAACGAAAAATAATTCTTGAAGGCTCCAAAAAAGAACACCATATTAGCCATTTATAAACCTTGTACCTATACTTACTGTACCTATATCAATTAATCGAAAATTTATCTTACCCATCAACCAATCGTCAACTATAATCACGCACATCAATGTAAATTCAATGTATGTTTACGCTATCGCACACCTCAGCCCTTGGATTACCCCCCTCTTCCCTAATCCCTCTGGATCGCGAGGGGGCGGGACGACGTCAGTGTATCACGAGAACTAAATGACAGCGCACGGCCTTTAATTCAATTAGTGTTCCATAGACTCTTTATCGATTAGCAATAAAAAAAAAATTATGTCAACTGTCATCTTTACCGCGTGAATTAAAAAAAAAATTGTTGTTCGGAATTAAAAATTCGAATGTGTTTTTTTAATTTGAATTTTTAGAGTAAAAAGTGTTGGTTTTGTTTAATTTTTAATTGTAATGGATTATTATTTTATTTATAGTGTTGTGTGAGAGGAGTGTCGATAAAATGTATGGTGATGTATTTATTTGATCCCGTTCGCAGCTTATCGGATTCTTATAAGGTAATGCTATTAATTTATGTACATACAGTAGTCGGCTATCAAGGTTTATGCGTATGTGAGTAATATAGTATACCTATGTACCTATGTAACAAATAATATTCATTTTTTATAAGCCTTCTCTATCTTGCAATATGAAAGAAACTTGCAATATGGCACTTTTTTTTTACCACCATTAATTTCCATATTTGAAAACTTATAGGAGACGGTTAAATATCATTATCTTAATTATGAAATAAACGATATTTTTGAAGTGGAAACTTCTTTAGCTACCTACGTACGATAATCTTAAAGGGTCGCGACACCGACATGCATAGGTATTATTATACTTATTTACAATTTTCATACTAAAATTCTTACTTACAAGATTCTAATGGGCATTCACGATTTTTTCCGATAGGTACATTTACAAATATTAGGTAAGTAGTAGGAATTTACAAAAAATAATCAACTGTTTCATACTACTTAAGTAGTTGATACTAATTTTACCTGTTCTACGCAGACGGTCTGATTTGATTTTTCTGGGGGGCAGGAGCACAATAGTGCCCCTGTCAAGTCGATTCGATTTAATGTCTAGTTCCTAATTAGAAACGAAGTATCTTATAAGTAGAATAGGTAATAAATAATAAGCACGGGTTACCTGGGATTAAAACAGTAATAAGTACTATACCTATACCTATACCTAGTCAACTAAGTTTTAGCTTTCAAGCTATCAATTCATAAAATATATTTCAAAATAGCTTATACCAAGCTTATACTAAATATATCTTTGAAGCTAAGCTAGGTATGCACTATAGCGGCTAGCTGAACCCGCCCGCGTTACGACTTACGCTGTGATAAAAAACCTCCCAAGTGCGAGTCGGACTTGCTCACCGAGGGTTCCGTACAAACGTTTTTAGTTTTTACCTATATATTGTAACCTTTGCTTTGTTGTATGCTTTTCGAAATTTTTCAATTTTAATTTTCAGGGACGGACTACATAGATAATATTTAGTAATCTGTGGTTTCACTAGGTAGGTAGGTACCTATAAAACAAAGTCACGCTGTCTGTCCGTCTCTATCTTTAAAACTACGCAACGGATTTTTGAGGCTGTAAATAGTTATTCTCACGAGAATCGCCTTTGTCTACGCGAGCGAAGCCGGGGCTGAAAAATTTGTCTCTTTGTCGAATTTTTTCTTTATTAGATATTCGATAGAGCGTTTTTGCATAAAACAATTATTAAACATCAACCTCCTCCTATTCAACTAACTTCAAAAATGGAGGAGGTTCTGAATTCGACTGTATTTTTTTAGGTTTGATACCTCATAACTTGTAGGTAGGTGAACCAATTTGGATGATTAGATATATTTTTATCTGAAGTAGTCCATTGAAATGTTACATTTTTTTGGCCTAACCTTGCATTTTTTAGAGGACGCAATTTTATTTTTTGGATGTGTAGGGGGGTTCAATGTGAAGCTAAAACCAAGTTTGTGGGGTCGCCACCCTTGTCCCACGGCCGCCATCTTGAAAATAGTGGTTGAAATGGTTTTTACGATATATCTCATAAACTATTTATCTGATAAAAAAATTTGTTAACATTATTTGTTGCAAATTAAATTCTCTACAACTTTGGTCCAGTAACTTTTTGTCGTAGAACTATAAATAAAAAATTTATAAGCAAAAATGTTCAGAAATTAGAGCTATTTAAATGTTTCGATAAAATCGTTTTTTATCATTTTACGAAGAAATGATATCAGACCATTTTTGTAGATTGTTTTTCGAGGAACAACTTTTACATACAACATTTTTTCATTACGTCAATAGCTAAGGTTTTACAGCGCTCTGAAGTGAGTACTATTTTTCAGTACTCTTAACTATACATATATTGGCTATTGGCTCTTTTTCCATGCAGCACTGCAAGAACAGAACATTTCAGCCCTGCTTTTCGACGTAAAAAAAACGTGCTTCCAGACTCTACCTCCTGGGTGGTGATGGAAAAGAGTCAATAATTAATTATTATCTAATAATATTGCAAAATTAATTATTAAAAATATTATAATAACAAAAAAAAAAAACAATTACTGATGACAAATAATTATTAGTACACACATTTTATATGTATAATGAGCTAAGAGTACTGAAAAATAGTACTAATTTCGGAGCGCTTTAAAACCTTAGCTATTGACTTTATGAAAAAATGTTGTATGTAAAAGTTGTTCCTCGAAAAAAATCTACAAAAATGGTCTGATATCATTTCTTCGTAAAATGATAAAAAAAAGTTTTATTGACAAATATAAATATCTCTATTATCTGAACATTTTCGCTTATAACTTTTTTATTTATAGTTCTACGACAAAAAGTTACTGGACCAAAATTGTAGAAAATTTAATTTGCAACAAATAATGTTAAGAAATTTTTTTTATCAGATAAACTGTTTAAGAGATATATCGTATAAACCATATGTTCCGCTATTTTCAAGATGGCGGCCGTGGGACAAGGGTGGCGACCCCACAAACTTGGTGATAGCTTCACACTAACCCCCTCTACACATCAAAAAAATAAAATTGCGTCCTCTAAGAAATGCAACCCCAAATGTAACTTTTCAATGGAATAAAGCTAGTGCCTTTCGATTGCTTCCATTGAAATTTGTCTTGACCATTAGAAGGCGATTATTTTATAGTATGTCTGATCATTTATTGAACAACACTATCAGAAGAGAGAGGACTGCTTCTCTCGCATAATAGCTTTCCGCCCGCGGCTTCGCCCGCTTTTTGAAAGAAAAAGGAACCCGCATAGTTCTCGTTCCCGTGGGATTTCCGGGATGAAACCTATCCTATGTGCTAATTCAAGTTACCCTCTATAGGTAGGTATGTGTGCTAAATTTCATTGTAATCGGTTCAGTAGTATTTGCGTGAAAGAGTAACAAACACATACACACACACACACACACACACACACACACACACACATCCTCATTCCTCACAAACTTTCGCATTTATAATATTATCTATATTATCTACCTAGTAGGATGTAGGTACGGGTAAAACTCAAACTCCAGCTATGGAAATAAATTAAAATTAGGTAGGTAGGTAGATATGTGATTAAAAATTTGTGATATATATTTAATTCATATTACAGCTGTTACAATATTGCTTGTTGTAATTAAAATAAATAAATAGAACAGTCCTAGTTCCTACGCTACGTTATGAAAAATGTGTAAAATATTAAACATTTTATATGTGTTCTAAAGCATTAAAATTTAAAATACTTTAAATAAATAAAATAAATGTAAAATTTTTGAAGGATAGAAAAAAATAGATACCGCCTTGTGATCGAATTTTTCTCAAACATTATACCTACCCATGTGCATGCTTAGATTATTGTTATCTAAGTACATATTATATCATAAATCAAAATGTAGGTTAATACAACCTTCGCAATATCTATACTTCTATACTAATACATATTATAAAGAGGAAAGGTTTGTAATTATGTATGTATGGTTTTCACGCATAAACTACTGGACCGATTTCAAAAATTCTTTCACCATTAGAAAGCTGCATCTTCACTGAGCAACATAGGCTATATTGCATTTTCAAAAAAATTAGAGATCCTTACCAAAAATGCAATAATGTAAACCAAGGTGTAAAAAATTCCGTAATAAAAAATTCTGTCATCGCTTACGCTGCGGAATCTATTCCTTGAAGTACGCGAGGGTGGTTCTTATGAAAAAAAACGGTACCACGGGCGAAGCCGGGGCGGACCGCTAGTCTACATCTACACAAATATTATAAAGAGGAAAACTTTGTTTGTTTGATTGTAATGAATAGGCTCATAAACTACTGGACCGATTTTGATGACTACCTTTTATTGCGAAATATGTACCACGGGCGAAGCCAGGGCGGACCGCTATGTACATATCTCTCACATAAAACATTATTGTATAAGTACAATAATACCATACCTATTTGTAAAGTTATTCCTCCCAAACCCGTCGGGAGCGTACGCCATAACAGTGTCGAATTACGGCTATAAAATATGAAAACAACCTTTGTGCCCTACGACATTCCTTTTGAATTATTGTTTTTGTTCTTTGTTTCTTTGTTTAATGACCGTTAATAATTGTGTCAGATTTAAAAATAGATTTTGAAAAGAATCGGTTATATCTTTGTTAGGTTAGGTATAGGTACGTTAGTCAGGACTCAGGACTCAGGAGTCAGGACTCAGGTCACGGACGAATCTATAGGTACTAATATTATAAAGCTGATGAGTTTATTTGTTTGTTGGAACGCGCTAATCTCAGGAACTACAGGTCTGATTTGAAAAATTATTTCGATGTTAGATAGCCCATTTATCGAGGAAGGCTATAATAGACTATAAAATCACGCTAAGACCAACAGGAGTGGTTTAACCAATAGGTTTAACCAATTATTAAAACTATTAATTTGTGAAGTACCTAATCAGCTTTCTTTGCCAGACTGATTTTATAAGTTCCTATCGGGAATTTAAATCACATACCTAGGTACAAATTTATTTTAGATTTCTGTGCGAGGCTGAGAATTTTAGAAGTTTCCTTTAGTAAGTAATTTGTTTTAATTTAAATTACAAGTGTTAACAGTAAGAAAATGTAGTTTAGGTACTATCCAATCTCAAGATATTTTTTCTCTAGATCAACTTTAGTTATAGGTAAATTATATAAGAATTGAGGCCTACGGGCTACGAGATTTAGTTTCGAGCTCGAACGCGATCAAAGAGCGCACGCGATATTCAACTTTATTACGGCTACGGCTGAGTTAGCGTCTAGGTCCTAGGACTAGGACCGTAGCGGTCTAACCGGTCTCTCAGTGCCAGAAATTACTTTAGAGTGCCTGGTCTTAAAAGAAATATTATCTAAAACAAAGCCGAAACTCAATACCGTTACTATCGTAACTTCAAGCACACCCTTACCTTAAAAAAGCGTCAATTAAATTGACAAACAAGCAAAATGCAACGCAAACAGAACCTTAGCACCCTTCAAGGGGTGAGATAGGGCACGTAATTCCTCGCGCTCTGATTGGTGGAGTTCCCCAGCTGCCACCCTGGTATCGACCAATGAAACGCCAGAACGGCCACCCCGGCCAATGATTGGTCGTGGAATTTTAAAATGAGAACGATGGAACGATGCTCTTTTTTGAGAATTGGATGTCTATTTGGCTATCGAACTGGTTTTTTTAATTTTTGATAATAATATTGTGTTCTTGCTTGTAAGTTCGGGAGTGTGGAGACTCGGAGAAACGTTTAATTGTGTAGACTATTAAACTTAGTGTGATATTTAAGTAGGTACCTACCTATACAATTTTAAAGCTAAATTGTTCATAAGATTATATCATAGCTAATTTTTACGTTTTTTAAATTATTTTTCTGTCAATAAAATAATTCACTAGCTGTGCTCGCGGTTTCACCCACATTGCTCCGCTCCCGTTGGTCTTAGCGTAGGTATAGATATGATATATAGCCTATAACCTTCCTCGATAAATGAGCTACCTATATAACATCGAAATAATTTTTCAAATCGGCCCTGTAGTTCCTGAGATTAGTGCGTTCAAACAAAAAGATTGTGGGTATGGAAGGATGTTTGTTACTGTTTCAGCGGAAAAACTGCTTGACAGATTTGGATGAAACTTTACAGTAAAATATAATAACATCAGAATAATACATGAGGTACATAAATACTTGGTATTATTAAATTTTGATACGTGAATTTAAAGCTATAGACACGTGTAGTTCATTTTACCCGTGGGTTTGACCATGGATGAAACCGGGCGGCACAACTAGTAGGTACCTAATATCTAGTATAGGTACCTAGTCAAGATGTTTATGCAAAAAAATATTATTTATGATGTTATAAAAACCGACACTAAGGCGATTTCAATGATTCTTTTTGGGACAAATTCACCATAATATGTATCTTTGTTAAATACCTACATATTTGTCTACGTTAATCCAAAAGTAAATTCAGCAAGCTTTAATATTCTCCATAATCTCAAGATAAATATTCAAATAAAATCGAGAGTGCTCCATTAGATCGGAATTACAGTAAAGCCGGTACGAGTGGTGTGTGTTTGTTCAAAAATTATCGTTCCTCTGTAAACGCGTGCGCCGAATGATAACATGGGGGAGTAATCGTTTGCGGAATATGTATTTAGTATTTACTTATGCGAGAAATAAACGACCATAGGTGCCATACCAGGGGCCGTATTATGACCTCTTATTTCCAGACAGTTTACGCCGTGAATTGAACTGACTGGCAAATTCATATTATGATCGCAACAACCATCCATAGTTAATAACCATTCAATTTGCCAGTCAGTTCAATTCACGGCGTAAACTGTCTGGAAATAAGACGTCATAAAACGGTCCCAGGGGAGAGGAAAAAGTGCTAGTGGGACTCACGCACCGAGGCTGTGACCGAGGGTTCCGTATAAACCTGTTTTTGAAGTGAACCTACTTTAAGAGCGTAGAGAGTAAAACTTCAAGGTCCCGTCATGGCAATACCGTCACGTTATTGAGTAGGGGACGATTTTGGTGTCTTTGAATCTTGCCAAAAAAGTTTCACTTCTGACACGTATGACGTATACCACAACTGGGCACACACGCTCTTTTTTATTATCTATATGTGTAGTAGGTAGGTACCTATATTTTGTATAGTGTGATACCTACCTACGATAGTACCTATATTTTGTATAGTGTGATAAATTTGGCGAAGCCGCGGGTGGCAAGCTAGTAGGTAGGTATGTGTAATGTGTATACCAACCTAAATAACTGCATGTACCTACCTATTACTATTTGACTATACCTAGGTAGGTACATAATTATATTTGTACGAACGTTAAATCAGGTAGGTATTCATTTTGAATTTATTTTAACAAACGCCGAATAGAATGAATCGTTATGATCTTTTTGTTTATTTTAACTCTATAACACGGATCAAGTGATTAGTAGACCCACAGTCTGTAGACCTATTAAATCATTCCTAATTTCAAAAATTACCATAAACAACGTTCGTCAATCCGGTCAATCGAAGTATGTATTTTAAAATCTTTAAAAATCTACCATAAACAACATTCAAACAACGCAGCTGGCATGACGTGATCAATTATCTCTCTGGGCGGAGCGAGCCTGGCCCCGCCTTCACCTGTATTGATACCATAGAGTACAGACTACAGAGTATAGAGTTTTGTGTCTATGATTAGACTTAATATTTGCTAATCGATACAATGTTATAATCGATACGTTGGTATGGGCTAATCCTAAATTAGCGATATTTAATAGACTATAGAGCTTTGTGTCTATGATTAGACTTCATATTATAAGCTTATCGATATTTGTATGGGCTAATCATAAATTATTAATTAATATTCGAGTTGATATGGGATTTGATTGAGATAAATAAAAATTAATAGACTATATTTTTTTGTCAATGATTATTTATTAATAATATTTGCTCTTTGAATTGATGATATGGAATTGGATTAATTATATTGTATAGAGTCATTTATTATTTGTCTATTATTAGAATTTTTGTGGGCCTATGACTAATCTCATTATTTTTTTATACTAGTTTTGCCCGCGGTTACAGTTACAGATCTTAGCGTGATGATATTATACATATAGCCTTATACTCTATAGCCTTCCTCGATAAATGGGATAACTAGTATCTATCACCGAAAGAATTTTTCACATCGGACCAGTAGTTCCTGAGATAAGCGCGTTCAAACAAACAAATTCTCTTGTATAGATTTCAACAAAACACTTCTACAAATTCCCGTCGGCACCCATCCGACTTCCAGCCGCGCTAGCATACGCTTACACTTTACGTCTATTTGGCACAAACAATGCCGCTGCTGGTGTCGTTAATGATGCGATTCTCACGCCACAGTAGGTCGCTTAATGAATGAAATGAATAGCAGGAGGTGGGTGGGTGGGAAAAATATTTGTGAATGGTGTGTGATTTGATTTTAAAGTCATTTTAAGGAAATAGAGTGAAATAAGCAGAAAATTGCAGTTGCGTTGATTTTTTTTGCAATTGATTCTTTGCCATCCTTCTCCGTTTCTGAGTTAGAATACTTACCTACCTACTTAGTATTAATTTTACTACCAATTTCAAGAAATGTTAGTTCCTCTTTTTAGTGTTTTTTGTTATACCTAAGTAGATACTTATTAGAATACATTAATATTACATGTTTTTATCACTACATAGTATAAAACAAAGCTCGCTTTTTCTATCCCTATGTCCCTTTGTATGCTTAAAACTACGCAACGGATTTTGATGCGGTTTCTTTTAGTAGGTACCTAGATAGAGTGATTCAAGAGGATGGTTTTAGTATATAATTGATTAGAGTTTTAGACAAAGCGGGCGAAGCCGCGGACGTTAAACTAGTAGGTAGGTATCTACGTAATAAAAAAGCAACATGGGTAAATAATTTTTTTACACAAAAATACATAAACAATAGGTACTTAAACATTAACAAATACAAACAAGACATAGTGGTAGCTTTACGGAATATTAAAATTTTAATACAGCATCCTCAACTTAGATTAAATTCAACATTGCAAATATTATAAATCCAATAATAATTATCAGCAAAATTCTTAAAAAATCACGATTTACAACTGCCAACTAGGTAACTTCCATTTACGCACGTACGTTCCATTTACATTGAACATTCGAATTAACAATTATGTGACCTCACAAAAATGTTCTCCTCAAAACAAATGACGGACTATAGACAAATACCTATAAAAAGAAAAATTTAACGGTTCTTTAAAATTCACGGGTGACAGGGATAAATACCTACATGCGATGATAGGACCACGCTAGCTACTTACAAATATAATTAATCTTATAAGTTAATAACAATTATTATCAGCAAAATTTTTAGCAAAATCGCGGTAACAACCGTGCTCTAAACTCAAATTTGTGCACGTACGATTCACATTATACATTCGAATTCACAATGACGTCACAGTTGACAGATCGTAAAACCCGGTTCCCGCCAAAACAAATGACGGGGCATAGACAAATGCCCGATTTTTATTGTCATGTACGTAATACGGGCGGTGCTTACCGCGTCACGTTCGAATCGACCTTTTTTGTTAAAACTGATTTATTAGTGCATTTTAATGTGCATTGGCGGATATGCCGCCTACATAATCTGATACTAAAGGGCCGTTTGGAGTGCTATTGTGATTTTTACATGGGTCTTACGTATGTATGATATGTGCTAGGAAACATCATTTGTTAGGATTAGAATGCTTTTGTGATAAGTTCGATTGATGTTTGAAATCACTACATAGTATAAAACAAAGTCCCTATGTCCCTTTGTATGCTTAAATCTTTAAAACTACGCAACGGATTTTGATGCGGTTTTTTTAATAGATAGAGTTATTTAAGAGGAAGGTTTTAGTATATAATTAATAGGTTTTAGACAAAGCGGGCGAAGCCGCGGGCGGTAAGCTAGTTTTATAATAAATCGCGTTCTACTGCACATAATATTATCGCGCTGAAATACACCTTCGATGAATCCGCATTACTAGGTAAACATACACAACGCTTATTTGTTACTGCGGACCCTTAGTAATAAAGGAGTGATAATTAACTAGGTAGGTATGTGAAAATAATCTATACTAATATTATTAAGCTGAGGCGAGTTTGTTTGAACGCGCTAATCTCAGGAACTACTGGTCCGATTTTAAAAATTATGTCAGTGTTAGATAGCCCGTTTATCGAGAAAGGCTATATAATATTATACATATATAAGACCGACAAGAGCGGAATAACGCGGGTGAAACCGCGGGGTGCAGCTAGTCTGTTTTGTACTTTTATACCATCAATCACGAACCAAAAAATGAAAGAGACTACGGACTAGGTACGGTCCATGTTTTCACGCATGACCAAGAGAAATAGGGATTCATTTTCATAAGGGAAAATAATAACTATTTCCAATATGGAAAAAAAATGTTGTGTGGTTTTATGAAACCACGGTAAAAGTGAAACTTTTTTTCACACTATAGACATTTAACTAAAAATTATCGTATTTGTACGATAATTATCGTACGTATCGTGCGTCACGCGACATGCGCTACACAGAGCAAAAAGTTTGAGACGATGTAATAAAAGTTTCACTTTAATAGGTCGTAGTACATGTTTAAGACGTAACACCCTGATATATCGTATAATACCCTACAAATTAAACACCTTTCACACAATGTCTAAAACAACAGTTTATCCGTTACGCCATAAACACAAAGACCCCTGCGCGTGACACGGAATAATGTTATTGTCTATGCCCTTTGGTTATATTGTCTGTGGCCGATTGACGAACTGTCAAAGTGACACTTGAGTTTTATAGCGTGCGGGCTACATAATGGGTGTCTTTTTGTAATCTTCATCTTGGATGGATTGAAGAGCTTTAAATTACAATTAATTTTATGCTATTCTAGCTGTGCTTCGCGGTTTCCGCGTAAATCCGCTCTTGTTGGTCTTAACGTGATGATATACCGAAAGGGCTATCTAACACCGAAAGAATTATTCAAATCGGACCAGTAGTTCCTTAGATCGGCGCGTTCAAACAAACAAAAAAACAGACAAACTATTCAGCTTTATAATATTTAGTATAGATTTTAGAAAACCGTACGCTAGTTCCAAGTTCCAACACACCCTTACGCAATAGGAAGGTATAGCGTGTAATTTTCATGAACATTGCAAAATATTATCAATTGCTACAAAGTTATCAATGTTGGTAAAATATTGGGAAATGCATTGAAACATTATTTAGAATTATTGCTAATTATATTGTAACCTTTGTTCGTTTTATAATACAATATTAATTTGATAATAATTATATATCGATAGTGTAAGTTCGCTTTCTAAATATGCAATGAAATAGGGTTAGGAAAAGTCTATACCTAGGCGTTAGAATGTAAAAAACATCGCTCTCAGTCCTAACACGTCTGATACTTAGGACCAGTTATAATAATGGACTCTGTGCTTAGGACCGAAAGACATAATTGTATTATGTAATATGTAAATAAAAAGAACCTACCTATTCAAAAAAAGCAAGGATGATCAATTATTTTAATTATTATTGATAATCATATAATACAGTTTTCAGATTGTCGAGGAATTTTGTTGTGGTAGGTATAATCTTATTAGATTGTTTCAAATTCCTCAATATTTCCCACAATATCTGTAAAGTTACAACTACGTGTAGCTAACTACTGTCTGTCTATCAACGGCAAAAAAAAAACAGAAAAAATTTCAACATGGAAAAAAAAACATAAGAAAAATTTATATCAATTTCTGAATTCTGATTAAGTATTCACTATAAGAAGACCTTACGCATTCATATTAAATGTTTTGTATTGTCTAGTTTTAAACCACGTCATTATGAAATACCTAACTACATGACAATTTTTTTTTAACTTTACCCCAAAAATTTACAAAATCCTTTATTAATTTGACCTAACTGTAAGCCTAACCTACATAACCATTATTACAGAAAACCGACTTAAAAGGTAATACAACCAGTAATGAGGCCAGTTACAAACTGTCCCTCAGCTACGTAACGCTGATACCGCAAAACATTTGACATTGTAAAATATAATAATAACACGGAAATTAATTTTCATATCGAACCTCATTCGTCGGCCATTCTTTTTTCATTTGACAGGTCGTTTCGCGCGCTTTCTCGCATAGATTAAGCGATGTCCTAATCGGTTTTTTTTTGTATAGTAATTAATTTTAAATAATTTTAGATTTTTGAGGGATGTTCGTTACGTTGTTTTTAAATAGTGTTTTGGTGTGTGTGTGTTGGATAAAAGAATGAAGATGAAGATCACTGGTAAATAATTTTTTATGTTGTTGGTAGATGGATTTTAAGTTGTAAGTAAGCTCATGAATCATGATTGTTATTAATATTACTGGAAATTATTATAAAATTGATTTTATTAGGTACTCGTCTATATTTAATAAATATTTATTATCCCAAAAAAACCTAAATAACAAGTGACTTTTAAATTTACACCGGAAAATTTAACGTGAAAATTTTTATTAAGAATAGAAAAAAATCGATCACGAGGCGGGACTCGAACCCACATCCTCTCGCGCCAAACCTGAAAATTTTTATTTTTTAAACAGTTATTTTGTTAACTTTTCATACGAAATGATATTTAAATATGTAGGTAGTAACTAGTAGGTATAAGTTTTGGAGCCGCTAAGTTATTAGTGAAAACTGAAAACATTAGGTACCTACCTAGTTATGCTAAAATTACCTTTTTACACGTCCACATTTGAAACATAAGTAGAAACCCAGAAAACCATTTGTGATACAAAAGTTCTTCAAAATGTTCGTAATCGTAAGTAGGTACATATAATATACCTACCTATTGAATAACACAGAGCTTTCCGCCCGCGACTTCGTCCGCCTAGACAATGAAATAAAAAGTAGCCTCCAAAATCAGGCTCTAATCTATAGGTAGGTACTATAAATAAAAAAAGGTAATATTATAAAGCTGAAGAGTTTGTTTGTTTGTTTGAACGCGATAATCTCAGGAACTGCTGGTCCGATTTGAAAAATACTTTCGGTGTTAGATAGCCCATTCATCGAGGAAGGCTTAATCCATAGGTACTAAGTAATATTATAAATGCGAAATTAACTCTTTCTGTCTGTTTGTTACTCAATCACGCCTAAACTACTGAACCGATTTGCATGAAATTCGGTATGGAGATAATTTTTGATACCCGAGAAAGGACATACTAGGCTACCTTTTATTGCGATATATGTACCACGGGCGAAGCCGGGGCGGACCACTAGTAGGCTATCATCACGCTCAGACCAAAAGGAGAGGAGCCACGCGGGTGAAACCGCGGAGCGCAGCTAGTCTCCAAATAAGAGATACAAACAAACACACTTACGCATATTAATTATTAGATATGTATAATTTTAGTAAGGAAGTATGTATAGTATGACTAGCGGTCCGCCCCGGCTTCGCCCGTGGTACATATTTACGTTTTCTCTATATAAGAACCATCCTCGTACTTCAAGGAATATAATAAAAAAATAATTATCGAAATCGGTTCAGCCGTTCTCGAGTTATGCGCTTACCAACAAATTTTGCGATTTATTTTTATATTACCTATAGGTAGACTAGCCGTCCGCCCCGGCTAGGCTTCGCCCGTGGTACATATTCACGTTTTCTCTACATAAGAACCATCTTCGTACTTCAAGGAATATAATAAAAAAAGAATTAAAGAAATCGGTTCAGCTGTTCTAAAGTTATGCGCTTACCAACACATTTTGGGATTCATTTTTATAGATATTACTAGCTTACCGCCCGCGGCTTCGCCCGCTTTCTTTAAAACGATTTGAGATTTAAACTATCCTATCTTTCAAGTTGGATCGAACTGCACATGGTGTGCGAATTTTATTATAATCGGTTAAGTGGTTTAGGAGTCCATTGAGGACAAACATTGTGATTTATATATATTAAGATTTATATATATTAAGAGATAAGATTGATTACTCTTTTCGAATGATGAAAATGTGTTCTAATTTCAAGCTGTTTATAAGATTATTTAGTTGCTAAAATTCATACACAAATTATATAAAATATATTGACCTTAAGTTTATTTTATTCGTATTAAAACAAAAAAAAAATATTTCAAGATTTTATTAATTTTCTTCCTTTTTTCTGTGTGGCAGAACTAAACCAAGCAGTTTTTAATTAGGTTTTTGATAATCAAACAAATGGCCAAACTTTGAATATAACTGATCCTTTCTTGATGTAGCTCTATTTATGGGCATAGCTGTGCCCAGCGGATTTACTTGCGGAGAAAACGAAATCTTTAATTGCCTATTTCAACCCTTTCGGTGCAGTGGTATAACCGTGGAAGCGTTACCGTTTACGGACACACAAATTCACATTAATTATTAGTAGTAGGATGTATTCGTTCAGATAAGGATAGAAGTAGGTATAGATTATAATGTAGATAATATTATATACCTAGTAAGTATTATATATTAGTATATATTATCTACATTACCTACCGCTAAGTTATTTCTTAAAATATTTATAACTATAGGTAGATCCGCTCCTGTTGGTCGCGTGATAATATAATATAGCCTACAACCTTCCTCGATAAATCTATACTAATATTATAAAGCTGTAGAGTTTGTTTGTTTGAACGCGCTGATCTCAGAAACTACTGGTCCGATTTTGAAAATTATTTCAGTGTTACATAGCCCATTTATCGAGGAAGGCTATAGGCTATATATCATCACTGTGATCATCACGCTAAGACCAACAGGAGCGGAGCCACGCATGTGAAACCGCGAAGCGCAGCTAGTGGGTTATAACACCGAAAGAATTTTCAAATCGGATCGGATCAGGAGTTCCCAAGATTACTTAAACAAACAAACTCTTCAACTTTAAAATATTAGTATTCCTAGATTAGTAGCATGTATTTGTACGAATAGAAGTACATATAGCTAAACTATACATTACCTACCGCATACTTCTTAAAATACAGATAATATGACCACGTGCGATAAATAATGGAAGACAAAGCAAAATAATCGAATTGTATTCATTACGTATGACCTTGTATCATTGACACACATAAAATTGCTGAATCATATGCTTTGTGCTAACTATCAACTTTATTCACGATAGTATATAGAACCTTCGATTGTGGCTGTTATTTATAAATGACGTGTTCTTACAGACTATTTTGTAATAAAACTAGCTTACCATCCGCGGCTTCGCCTGCTTTGTCTGAAACCTAATAAATTATATACTAAAACCTAGGTACCTCTTGAGTCTTGAATCACTTTATCTATTAAAAAAATCGCATCACAATCCGTTGCGTAGTTTTAAAGATTTAAGGATACAAAGGGATATAGGGACAGAGAAAGCGACTTTGTTTTATACTATGTAGTGATTACCTTTAGGTACGTAACGGGAAACGGCGCATTTACATCAAACGAACATAGAGCTAGAGCAAGAGCATACTTTCGTGATCTTTAAAAAAAATCTCGTTTTCAGTGTTGTCCAGTAAGAACATGACATATAATCTTTTCGAACGCACTGAACAACGAAAGTGTGCTCTACGCTTGTTTACACTAAAATAATTTGACACAGTGAGGTTAGAATGAGCATTCGCTCGTTTGATGTAAAGTTAGGTAGAAGCAGTTCTTGTTTTCCCATACCCTTGAAAATTGAACCTTAGATATATTTGACCCGATTCGAATCTGTTAATTATCTATATTTATTCTCAGACGATATATCTAAAATATTATAAAGCACTAGAAAATTAACATATTATTATGTTGTAGCAAAAAGAAATAGCAATTATGCAAGGTTACAGAAAATGCTATAGGTAGGAGCTACGTGTTTTTTATTGCAATTCTTCATTTTCTAAGTAGTTTTTATGTTTTACCTAATTATTTTACAGCATATAGTTTCGTTGTCTTTAAACTGCCAATCTTGCGGGATTACCTTTTAAATAATATTATAAAACTAACCTTTTGCCTGCGGCTTCGCACGCCTGAGCAAAGAAAAGTATGGATTTGAGTTTTTCACTGCGTCAAAAACAGCCTATATAATATTACTTCCTAGCCTCCCTCTCTAACTATGTAGAGGTATATCTCACCACTATAATTATACAGGGTGTCCCAAAAAGTAGTGATGAACGGAAGCTGGGAGGTAGAGGACCTATAGAGGGCTATCCGAATCACCCCCATGTATGTTATGCGATTTTTAGTATTTTCGGGGTTATGACATTTTTTTCAAATTTTTCATCTATCGCTGAGTACGATGAGATTTTTAACTAATAATTTCATTTTATTATTCAGAAGGCTTCAAGCGAAAAATTGAAATCTAAATGTGGTAAGTACAAAATTTTTATTAACATGATGATCATTATAACCAAATTAAAACCAATAAATAGGTGTTTAATTACCAGAAATTTTTAAAATAACCCCGCTGTTGCTCAATTTTAGTGCGACATCACCGTAAAAAGTTGTCTTTTAAATGTCTGAATGCCAAACGTCATAACTCGGAAAATACTAAAAATCGCATAACATACATGGGGGTGATTCGGATAGCCCTCTAGGTCCTCTACCTTCCAGCTTCCGTTCATCACTACTTTTTGGGACACCCTGTATAAAAAAAGTTTCGCTGTGAAAGGAAGACAAGCAAACAAACACATTCACATTTATAATATACTAGCTTTCCGCCCGCGGCTTCGCTCGCGTTTTCAAAGAAAAACCCGCATAGTTCCCGTTCCCGTGGGATTTCCGGGATAAAGCCTATCCTATGTGTTAATCCAAGTTACCCTCTATATGTGTGCTAAATTTCATTGTTATCGGTTCAGTTGTATTTGCATAAAAGAGTAACAAACACACACATCCTCACAAACTTTCGCATTTATAATATTAATATTATAGTAGGAAGTAGATACCTAGTGATAACAAATAACAATGACAGATTTTAGACATCTCCAGTCTTTATACAATATACAGGGTTTAAAAATAATAATAACTTTGCCTCCATCAGGCCGGTTGCAAAGCTTCGACCATCAGTGGCCTGTGCGTACGTCAGTCGCGCTTGTCATATTATTAGGTATGTATGGAAATACGCGTGCGTATGGTCGGTCTAGCTATGAACGGTTTTATGAATTTCCATACATATGACAAGCGCGACTGACGTACGCACTGATGGTCGGTGAAGCTCTGCCTGTGAGCTCTGCAACCGGCCTCAAGTCAGAAATTTCTTCCTGCCCTACCTGAGGAAAAATTCTTGTTGACAAATGACAGATCACATATTGACACGTTAAATATCGTCCGGTAGCCATGTTGGTTTTACGCAAACAACGATAAAATGGCAGCCATGTTCGATTCCAGGTAAATGATACATATATTTGATTCAATGAATGATTTGTTTTGCTTGCTGACGTCACCAACTATTGTTTTTTATATATTTATTTTTCTGCGTTTGTACTATAGTATGTGTATGTATATGTATTCTATTTATATAATAATATGTATGTATATGTTTATTACAATGCATATGTATGTATATATGTATTTTATTTATTTGTATTATTTTGTAGTAGTATGTACTTATGTACCTAGTAGGTATCTATGATACTTACATAATTTTATTTATTTATTATTATTATATTATTATTTTTTTTCTTCTTTTTGCACTATCCCATTAACTTCATACATTTCCTTTCCATCAGGTTGCCTGGTAGAGATTGCTGCTTAGCAATAAGGCCGCCTCTTGTACAAACTATGCCTTTCTTATGTATTAATGTTATTTTTGTCATATTTTAGTTTGTGCAATAAAGAGTTATAAATAAAATAAATAAATAAATAAAAACTTACTAAGTTACTACGCTACGCAATCCTATCCTATCTTATCCTACTTATCCTATCCTACTTATTATAAATGCGAAAGTTTGTGGTTGTTACTCTTTCACGCAAACACTACTGAACCGATTACAATGAAATTTAACACACATATAGAGGATACCTTGGATTAACACATAGGATAGGTTTTATCCCGGAAATCCCACGGGAATGGGAACTATGCGAGTTTTTCTTTGAAAACGCGGGCGAAACCACAGACGGAGAACTATAGTAGATAGTCAAATCAAATAACTCTTGATTAAAGGCAAAACATTTATAAAACCTTTTCTATATATTAATTACCATCTAGAAAACTATTAACTTAAAAAAAAACAATTTGTCGTAAGCAATTTTAACTTAAAAGTTTTTGTATCAAATTTGCAATCAAACATGCTGCAATTCTATAATAATAGATGCATATGAACTTTGATCATATCTAGTGTTGGTACTTAGTATGAAGCTGAACTCACTGAAGAGATTTTGCTTGTTTGAATGCGCTGATCTGAAGAACATCTATACCGATTTCGATAATTCTTTCACCGTTGGTACCTACGTGATCCCTGAATACGGACTACTTCTGAATTATTACAAATACATTGTACTTCCTAATTTAAAATTTTAACTTAAATTAAGCGTAGAAGTTCAGACTTCAGATTAATTTACTTGAATACAGTAGAATATAGCAACGTACCTACTTATGATAATAAAAAATTTCTTGTCACGATTTTTTTCGCATCACTATCACTACGTAGTACGTAGGTATACTATAAAACAAAGTCGCTTTCTCTGTCCCTATTTCCCTATGTCCCTTTGTATGCTTAAATCTTTAAAACTACGCAACGGATTTTGGTGCGGTTTTTTTTAATAGATAGAGTGATTCAAGAGGAAAGTTTAAGTATAGGTATATAATTTATTATGTTTTAGGTAAACAAAGCAGGCGAAGCGGAAAGCTAGTAGATATGATAATAAAAAAATTCTTGTCATGATTTTTTTGTAATTTTCGAGAGCTATGAACCATACAATAATTTCTTCTAAAAATATTATTTACTAGCTTCCGCCCGCGACTCCGTCCGCGCGGATGTCGGTCTTTGCGTGGATGGTTTATTTCTCCATTTTGAGTAACTCGGACAATGACATCTTATAAATATCTATTGGACCCAAATACGGCTAGCTCTATAATAATACGCAACGTGTGTTCGCGGTACCTATTACAGAACAACGTCTATGGATAACTGAAAAATTGAGATTAATTTTTTTTCTACGTATTTTTCCAGGATAAAAAGTATCCTATTTTACGCCCAGGATAATAAGGTATAATTATACCAAGTTTCATCGAAATCGAACCGGTAGTTTTCACGTGATGTCTTCACATACAGACAGACAGACAGACAGACAGACAAAAATTTTTTTAATCACATATTTGGGTTTGGTATCGATCCAGTAACACCCCCTGCTAGTTATTTTTTCAATATTTTCAATGTACAGAATTGACCCTTCTACAGATTTATTATATGTATAGATTTACTAAACCTGTCCCATACAACTATTGGCAGATACTTACGCTTAAACAAGCAAACATTGAAATTTGAAACCATAAATAGATCATAGATCATTTTACGTAAAGCACCCGAAAAATGTAGCGATCGTCACGCACAAAAACGATCTATACGGATTTCGGATACGTGCGTGCGCGCATGACGGATTCAAAATGGCCGCCGTTTTTTCTATTTTTATTTGTTTTATTGCAAAGAATGCATTGGTGCAGTCACGAAGTGGATATTAGGATGGATTTTTGGCTATTGATATATTTTTATTGTAATGTTTGTTGAGTTGAATCTCGAAATACATTGAAAAAGTTAAGTCAATGAGTTTCGGAAGGATTTGGTTATTTTTATAAATCTTCAAATACAAATTGTAAATTGGCTTGAATGCTTATTTTTTTTTTGTAAAGTAATAAAAACAGTAAAAAATAGGTTTTTTTAAATATTAATTAACGGCAGGTACATGCTGTAGTCAGATTGTACAATTCGCCGTATTACATAACGGCTGGTTGTTCCAAAAAACATTTTGGATTTATTATTGCAGCAGGTTGTTAGTCTTTTGAACCGTTTGGCGTTCGTTTGAAACTTCTGTTTCCGTGTAATAATTTATAAAGTGCGAAACAAACAGAACATTTCTGATTCCGAATTCTTGACCGCAATAGCACTCAGCTTTTGGCAACAGAAGCTTCTGTTCGCAATTCAAATGTTTTTCCCCTCAGAACTTTCCACTGGATGAACCAATTTTGTTGATCATCTTCAATTTGAAAGCTGTTGTCCCATTAACTTTGCTTAATTTCTGAAAATGACGGCGGTTTAGTTTTAAATAATAGTATAAAAATACCTAACGATTAGGCTTATAGGTACATCTAATGATGATTAGCATATTATTTAGCTGTAAGCATGAATTTTTCAAAACAAAGCTCTTGCTCGTGGTTTTGTCACAACGGAAAATTTTAATGATGTGACTTCCATGTCTGAAGTTAGGAGGCTAGAGTAGCATATACTAGTTTTAACCGAAGCATGTAATTTCTTTTGGAAATTCCTTTTACTATACATTCGAAGTCGCGGGGCACGGCCAGTATTACAATACCTACTTTAACGGTAGCAAGTGTACGTGACTTGTACACACTAACAGCAGTGTATTTACGTTGTGAGCACGTATTAGTACATTGTTGCGCGATGACATGTCGTAAATAGCGTACAGTGTTGCGATTATTCGCGTAAAGGTGTGTGTATACTGGGAGGGTGATGTAAAGGTATATTGGGAGAGAAAAATGAATTGAACATGTTTAAAAGAGTGGGTGATAACTACGATAGTGTTTTAATATGTTTAAAGCTAAATTACCTTAACTCATAGGGACTTTACTTACTTTGGGAGGTGAGAGTTAAAAAATTGGTTTAAGTACGCTTAAAAGTACCTCTATATTAAGGGATGAGAGAACAATGTCTAAGTATCTGTACTAGTAAAGTTTTATATTATCTGTTGTATGGGTAAATTTGCGTACGTATAAGTGCCTACTCTCGTACCCTCGTAGCACAGTATCATAAAATATAATACACGTAGTCTATGAGCTAATCCATCTCTTCTGTAATGTTTAGACTAGATCCTATAGTAGGTAGTTTATCTTAGAGAGTGTGTACTTATATCAGGATCGAGTAACTTGGTTTCGTCTGAGCTTCCTTGGTTTTTAAACTAAACTGTTTTATCATATCTGCCTTGGACAAATTAGTTTGGATTAGACTATAGTTACTAGTCAATACTATCACATACTTTCGCGTATAAGAAAAATTAAGCCTAGGCAAAACGAGTTTATCCTGAAAGAGGGTTTTGCCGGTAACATGAAACATCTATACAATCCAGGGTATAATGACGCATGAACATTGAGCACCTTTTCGTGACAAAGTAAAGGCAACTAAAATTTATCGTTAGTTAAGTATTACAGTATTATAGTTACACATTGTTAATTTTGTTAGACTTCTAAGTTCTACGTAAATACAAATGCAACAATGTTGCGGTAATTTTGTATGTATTTGTAACACGGTAAATTTGTGTGAATGAGAAATAACAATCAGCGGAAATAAACACGTTCTGTAACTGAAAATCTTTATAATTTTTGCTGAAGCAAGTTTCTTACAGGTGAAATTATAATATATACATGTAGGTAGTCGCGTTGAGAGAAAAAATTCAAGGTTGCGTCATGGCAATACGTCACGTCATGGAGTAAGGCGACGATTTTGGTATCTTGAAATCTTGCCAAGGAAGCTTCACTTTTGACACGTGTGCTCGGCACAAACGCTCTTTTTGTGAACACGGCTTTTATAAAATAATTAAATCAAAAACAAAACGTTTTTGCGTAAAACAGCTACTTTACATCTAAGTATGTAGGTAGATCATTCTTTATTCAACAACACAAACACACAAATAAACAACAACACATTTATCAAACCATAGTCTAGCCACATACAGTCTAGACTGAAGCACCCTCACTGTGACGTCACTAATGGTCAGGTCAGACGACTCAACATTTTCGGTCGTACTTTGATGTTAAACTTCTGTTAAATTATAATTGACGTCATTAGAGTTTGTCACGGACTTAGATAAAATAGGAAAATACGTTTTTACGAAACTATGGTTCGTTTTTAATTTAAGGAATTACGATTTTCTATTAACTTTTAAAAAGCACCACAAGCTCCAGAATATAGCTTTTTCTGTGTGTATTTTATTCCCGCTATTTCTATTTAAATTTATTACGCCTAACGCTAACATAATCCTATAAAGATATAAATTTTTTTAGTGAAATAAAAATAACAAATTTCTCGAAATTTGATCGTCATTCAATGGAGGCGCTAGTCATTCAGTCAAATAGCATATTTAACTAGATGACGTCGACATTGCCATGACACGACCTTGAATTTTAACCCTCAATGCGCCTAAATAAGTTTCCCTTCAACATGTTCAGTAAAAGAAAAATTACAAATATCTCGTCAACTCCTCTCAAAAGGCCTTTCTAAATCGACGCTAACAAACATACAAACCTTTACCTAGGTACCTACATAAAAAGAGCGTGAGTGCCGAGCACACGTGTCAGAAGTGAAACTTCAATCTTGGCAAGATTAAAAAATCAAAAATCGTCTACTTACTCCATGACACGGCGGTATTGCCACGACGCGACCTTGAAATTTTACTCTCAAATCGCCTAAAGAAGTATTACGAGATTACAAGACTATAAATAAAAACATTCCAAACACTTACAATCAATTTCACTAATAGCAACCCTAAATGCCAGATGTTTTACCCACCAGATTACGAGCCCATATAATTTTTGTTGCGCACAATAATCTTATAATCCCCTACTATTGGGGCGGATAGCGATAAATCTATGTTTCCTGTAAATCACCTAGTGTTTTTACACCTTTCAATGTGTCACAGACTTATTTGGAGTATGACGGAATGTTTCTTTAATTTCATTTATTAGGTAATTAAAATTAGGTTTCTCGAGTGCAAAATCGTTTTTTTTTTTCAATTAAATTTATTTAAGGGGTATTTTACACTGCGATGCGATGATGCGTAACTTAATTGCGTTACATAAAGAAAAATAAAATAAATAAAAACGTATTGAAAAACAAAGGCGACGTACATTCGCAGCTACCTTTTTAAAACTAAAAATCTAGATTTACCGGCAGACAAGTCTTACAATTTTTTAAGGATTACTCAATTTAAAACTATGCATTTAATACTACATTAATTATTTCATTTATAGGTACATTAAGCAATAAGACATAAATTCACAAAAAATGCAACCTCAAATACCTATATAATTACAAACAACCTGTCATCCCTTAAAAGTTAAAACTGTACCATGAATATTTAAAACCAATATAGTAATAAAGCAATTAACATTACCCTTGCATGATTTATTATGCAAATTATAAAAAAAACCCTATTGTCTATGCTCCGTTCCCGCGCTGAACAATGCTCTGTCATTCTTCCCGCCAATTTTGATCTGTCAACTGAAAAAAAAAAGACAACTGAATGCAGCCCTAAAGCTTGCTATTTGATAATGGGCTTTAAGGGTACTTAATTAAAATTTATTTTTGAATAAATTTTTGGTAATTTTAAATCAGAAAGTATTATTTTAGCACTATAGCGCGATATGTATTGTTTAGTTTACTTTGAGGTGCGTGGGAACAGATTTTAAAATATTGTGATATTCACTAAAAATTAAAACTATTGTGCTTGCCAATAAACACTTGTCCTTATATTATAATTATTTATGAATAATGTATATCATATCAAACTACATCAAAGTGAGTAAAATTTATAAGTTATAAATAATTATGTAATGTTATTGATTACAATATTTTCACAGTGAAATTTTTATTCACAAGATAGAAAAATTCCTTTTTCTTTAATTATCTCTATGACTAAAGTTGTTATAATTGAATGTAGACGTGTCACTTATTCACATATTCGCAAAAACATAAAAATCAGTGCCAATAAACCGCCAAAATCACACCTCATCTGCATAATATCATTCACAATCCCACAACCCAAAATGGCCGAAAGTTCCCACAAACACGCAAATTGCTGAATGATTACGCATCATGAATGACTCTACAGGTGTCTACTACGCGAAAAAAAAAAACAAAACACAGTAAAACCTGTTGTAGACACGTGCGTCCGCCTTGCGGCCAAAGACAATGGCCGGTGACACCCCGCCTACGAAAAAAAAAGTAAAGACCATAGACAATTTTTTTTTGTTTTCATTGACTCGTTACTCGTTCCCACGTAGTTTTTGTGTTTCGAATTTGTCATATTTTATTGTTTATTGAAATATTTGTTAAAGCTTCGCGATCAAATAATATAATTTAATTAGGTATAATACCCACACATATTTAATAAGTACAACTATAGATTCAATTAATTTAAAAATTCAATAGACGTTATATTATTTTCTGCTTTAATTTAAAATTTCAAAGGGTGTTTCTATATCATAAACACATCCAAAAAAGTGCCCTATTAATTTAATTTATTTCGATTACTTCCTCTTCATCTCTATAGATGCTCTTCATCCTTTCAATTAAAATTGTAAACTACAGACATAAAAAAATACGAAACAAACAAAATATTCCCAATTTATTATTCTTACATAGATTCCTCCGTCGTCCCAACATAGGTTTAAAACTAAATCCTTTCACTTATAACGCCAAAATGTAATCCACTGATTCGATTATCCATTTACAAGCATTGTGTAACGGCTGAGGTAAACATCTGAAACGGATTATCCTTGTAAAGATTATAAGTTAATAGGTTTGTTCAGAAAATACTAATATTTTTTTTTTTTTCAATATGAGCTCACGAATTTTTATATGACGTGTGCTTTTACAGCGTGGGTTAATTGATGACACGTAACTATATTATACTATGTAATATGTTATTTTGTAAAAATAACCAAAAATGTATAAATGTACATGATTATTTGGCCTAATATTTTTTTCTGTATGTTTGTCTCTGAACTCCTAAACGACTAGAACGATTTTGATGATATTTTTTGTGTCTTCAAAATATAGATAATGGTCTAGATTTACAATTGAAACGCATTAGCTAGTCCTATCTTGATATGATTATTCGATCTCCTAGTCTAGGTAGTCTTTATAGGAAGCTGAGTTATATCGATAAAATCAGTCATAGTTTTCAAATTCCAATTTCAAAAACTCTCATATTTATCTAAACTCAATAAACAATTCCCTCCAACACTGATCACATCCATACACTCAATTCGAAATTTAAATCACACCATAAACAATTTCATAAATCGCGCATAGACAGCAGACTAAACAGTGGGATTATGTTGCCAGCAACAAAAACACGCACACGTGGTACGGATCTGGGCCGCATGGTGGTCCTTGAGATATATTGTTTTAAAGGGGCACAAATGCAAGCGGGATTTGCGTGATTTTCAAGGAAGAGGGGTAGTGATAATTTTTTTTTATTTATTTATGGTATTAAAAGATTTTTAATAGGAGTCGTCAGTAAAACCGAAGCTACGGCAGTTAGGTACAAAGAACCTACCTACTCCTTTACAAAGTATACTCTGTATACTCCGTTTAACGTTTTCGATTTAAATTGTATGTAGGAATCGATTTTATTTACTTATTTTTATAAGATCAAGACGCACACAATATTTAATAAAAAGCTTCTTGTAAAAAGTGGCTCAGAAAATTCAACAGCAAATCCTTAGAGGTCACAAACTTGCTAAAAATATAAATACAATAGGTATACCTACCTAAATAAATCTTGATATTGCATAATAAAATTTATGTTTCAAGGGGTATGGGACGTAATACCCACAGAACTATATCTCGATATAGTTCTGTGGTAAATGGTACCTAATACCTACCTCTTAAAAATACTGAAAGTTTATTGGTAAATATCGATAGTTTTGTAGCTTATAATATATACCTAAAACTAGTATAACACATAAACAGTATCGTTACTATCTATTGCTAGAGTCCTCGGATGAAACCACGAGGCATTTCTAGTCCTATACTAATATTAAAATGCGAAAGTTTGTGAGGATGTATGGATGGATGTATTTTTGTTACTCTTTCACTCAAATACTAATGAACCGATTACAAACAAATTTGGTAAGTAGCTGAAGACCCAGAATAAAAGATGGGCTACTTTTTATCCCGGAAATTCCACAGGAATGGGAACTATGCGGGTTTTGAAAACGCGAGCGAAGCCGCGAGCGGAAATCTAGTTTAAAATATTTGTCAATACTTCGTCCATACCAAACCTACGCATTCAACACAAAACAAGTATATCTCATACTAAATCTCTTTCACAGATCCAACGTCTCCAATATCCAAGATGGTTGATATGCAAATATGTTTATTGATTTGCGCCCTTTGTCCGCCAATTATCTGTGACCACGCATAATTATGCCTCATTGAGTTATGGCTAAATAATGTTTGTGACATATGAATGTTATTGTAGATACTTCCTTTATGAAGTTATAGTTGAGTCGAGTTGTTGATCGTAAGGACCATTTTGATCTAAAACTATAGGTACTTTTTAATATTACAAAGTTAAGGGTGCTTCTCCACTAAAGTTGTGCGAGCAAAATGTGTCGTTCGAGGATGCGTTGCGAAGCTATGCAATGTCTTTTGACTTTTAGTGCTCAAAATTATAGAACTAATAAATAGACTTCGCGAGCATTTCTCGCACACATTCTTCGCACATATCTTTAGCTTTAGTAAACCTAGCACTGCAGAGCCGTTTCCACCAGAGCTGAGCGAGGCAAGCTTGACACATCCCTTACCGGGCATCTAGCATAAAGCATTAGCATATCTTTGGTGGAAAAGTACCCTTAATGGATGGTTGTATGTGTGAACGTGCTTCTTAGGAACTACGGGTCGGTTTTGAAAAATTCTTCCGTGGCTATTTAACACTGGAAGAATCGAGCCTATCGAGACTCATTATCATCACAAAAATATTGAATTTTTTTAAAAGCGGCTCGACACCGGTTTAATTATATAGAAGACTAGCTGTGCGACGCGGTTTTACCCGCATTGCTCCGCTCCTGTTTGTCTTAGCGTGATGATATATAATTAAGACATTAAATTTTGAACTCTAGACCTAGCTCCCAACCGACCCTTATACTTCTCAATTATTCTCAAATACAATAACAGTTATGTAACGCGATTATCAACACCAATACAATCTTAGAATACAATGGACTGTCAAAGCTGTCAAACAAAATACGGGCTCTTTGCAATCATTGTACCTGTGCCTTTTATTTTTTTTTCGGAAACGGACATAGGAAGATGCATAGATAAAACAAAATATTGGGAAGGTGCAACCAGCCAGTACGATTTTGAACCTGTACGAGTAAGGTGTAACTTTTTAATTGTTTGAATTGCGAATGAGTTTCCCGCGCTTTTAAGTTATTTTTTTTGAAGTGATTGCCAGTTGTTATAATGAAATTTCCGTGTAGAAGAGACCATATTAAGCATTCGAAAGAATTACATATGGATTTTTGTAAGTTCTTTTATTTTATTTATAAGAAAGTTAATTTTACTTAATACCGTACAATAATACCAAACATAAAACAAGATTGAACATTAATTAGGTACTAAAAATAATTTTTAAAATCAGTCTCTAAAGCACATTATATTTTCTTTTAATATTTGCTGTATCTAGTGTTATCTCGTTACTTATGTTACAATAAAGTTTAACATACATACGTACTATTTTAAATGTAAATACATAGATCACACATATTAAAATTATAGCAAATGAAAACTATTGCTAAGAATCTAAGAAACTTTGATATATCATGTCATTGACTCGAACCCATAAATAAATAAATAAATAAATAAATAAATTCTTTATTTGAGAACAGAAATACATGTGTACATATGCAATTAGATTTTGGGATAAGTTACATATAATTAAAACATAAACCGTAGGTTAATTGCGCTATTTAAACAATGTCTCCTATACTAGGGAATGTCCTGTGTTACAGGAGACATTTATCCGTCCGTTGATACAAATGATATTATACCTGATTATTGTAACAATTTTATACTATGCAAGTATCACTTTAGCCAAAGATTTGGTGAATTTAAAAAATATATTCTTTAGGAAAAAAAAAAAAAAAAAAGAGAAATTGAACTAAAAATCTAAAAGAATTTAAAAGAATTTAAAAGAAAGGATATACGTATTGAGTGTGTGTGTGTGTGTGTGTGTGTGTGTGTGTGTGTGTGTGTGTGTGTGTGTGTGTGTGTGTGTGTGTGTGTGTGTGTGTGTGTGTGAGGTAGTGTTCGTGTGTGTGTGTTTTCTATTTTGTAGTTTGGATTAAATAATATAGTGATCTAACAAGTGTTCACATTCATCATAATTAAGATCTAGAAGGTAATTAGTTAGGTTGGACTTACATTGTAATGTGTTCATGTTGTGTATATTAAGTGTCTTATTTAATTTATTATATAGATGAGCACTTAGGAATTCGTAATGTCTTTTTGCAAGCTTAGTATTTGTATATAAGACTGGGCATATCGGCGGGGGTCGCCTCTTATCTGGGAATTTACTTTTAGTTGCGGGAAGGCTTTTATGCTTCTTCAACATTGCCCGGAGTATATACATTTTGCGCACTGTAAGTACCTTAAAGTCAGTGTATACTTGTTTCGTTGGGTATCTGAAGGGTTTGTTGAGAAGAGATTTAATCACTGCTCTTTGAGCTCGTTCAGCTTGTAGAATATTGTTTTTCGGAGCACCTCCCCAGACAGTGATGCAGTAACCAATAATTGATTCGCATAATGCGGTGTACACTATTTTAAGAACACCTTTATTGGCAGGGATCCGTAATTTTTTAAAAACAAATATTAACTTACGTATTCGCGAAGAGATGGCTTCAAGGTGCTGTTTCCAGGAGAGGCAAGAGTCTAACCAGACTCCGAGATATTTTACCGAGACGGCTCTATCTATGGATATACAATTGCAGGTATTTACTCTATCGCACGAGTGGGCTATAATTTTGAAAGAAGGTTCAGGTGGAATAGCAGATATTTTACTGGCAAAGGTAATAAATTTAGACTTTTTAATATTTAAGGTCAGGAAGTTTGAAGAAAGCCAATTTTGAACAACACTTAAAGCACCTTCCGCTCCTTTCTTTGCCTCATCCCAGTCACGGCCACTCACTAAAAGTACAGTATCATCAGCATATGCTATGATACGTGTAGAAGGATAAGCAAGTTGGCAAAGATCGTTAACATATATTTGAAAAAGGAGCGGAGATAGTAAACTCCCTTGGGGTAAGCCAAATTCCAAACATTCTTCAGTGCTGATATGACTACCAATCTTAACGGATTGAGTTCTATTCGAGAGGAAATCTTCTAGTAGTTTGTAAGCTGTTCCCCGGATACCAATTCGCTCGAGCTTTTTTAGTAGGATAGGGATAGAGATAGTATCAAAAGCTTTGGACAAGTCGAGGAATATGCCAATACACTTAAGTTTGTTGTCGATATTTTTAACTAAAAATTCTAGAAGTGCAGCGACTGCATTTTCTGTTGACATGCCCTTTCGGAAACCAAACTGATTGTCAGCGATGATTTTATATTTCTCAAGGTAGCTATTCATGTTCTTGTATATTATTCTTTCTAAAATTTTGGAGATAGCAGGCAGTACTGAAATTGGTCTGTAATTATTAATACTATCTCTATCCCCAGCCTTGAAAACCGGATGTACGATGGCCTTTTTGAGAGCTGTGGGAAAAATACCCGTAGTTAAAGCAAGATTACAGATGTGTGTGATGGGAGGTACTAGTTTAGGTCTAGTAGCGTTAAGTAATTTGGGGGTAATGCCATCCCACCCAGGGGCACTATCAATGCGGAGGTTACTTACTATACCATCAACTGTATTTTCATCGGTCTCCAAGAAAACGATCGAATTAGGCATTGAGCAATTTAAACTTAAGTTTGTAAATTTGCGTTGACTTGTTGCATCTATTTTATTTGCCATATTTTTTCCTACGCTGGCGAAGAAGCTATTTATAGTATTAACTGATTCCAGGGGGTTACTATGCATGTTGAGAAGTTCAGTGCATGATGAGGTACATGAATCCTGATCTAACACGTTACGGACAGCTCCCCACATTTTTTTAGTGTCCTTACCGGCCTCGACGAATAATTTTTCTTCGAACTCCAGTCTTACTTTTTTGAGTAGGTTGTTGCAGAAGTTACGGTAACGTAAGTATGTTAATTTTAAAGTAGTATTTTTAGGGTTTTTATTTGATTTATAATGCATCCTGTCTCTATTGCGTATACATCTGAGAAGGCCAATTGTCATCCACGGTTTTTTGAGTCTAAGCTTAGAGGGAATAGGTCTAAGTATAGTATTCTTAGTCAAAATAGGCGAAAGTAGGTGGAGTAGTCTATTCATGGCTGTGTTAGCATCCGTACAACTGAGAACACTCGATAAATCGCATTGTTGAATATCATGAACGGTTTCTGTAAAATTTAAGTGGGGACGATTAAAGTGAGTGATTTTATTAGTCAATTTTATTTCTAAGTTCAATAGTAAAGCCGAATGATCAGTTATAGATGTTTTTAGTATAAGAGATGTGGGAACATAGGTTGATTTTATAAATATATGATCTAGACAATTATCTAACCGAGTTGCGAGGTGGTGAGCTGGAAGAAGCCCATGCGAGGCCATAAAGTTTAAGTAATGATTTGATCGATGATCACAGTTATTTGGAGTTATATTAATGTTCAAATCACCAATTAATGAAATATTACTAAATTGTTTATAATTTATTAAAATGCAATCTAAGCTGTCTAAAAAATTGTCTATGTTTTTATGGCATGGGGATCTATATATAGCAACTAATATAATTTTATTGTATATATTGCATACTAGGCCACTTGCATCAGTGAGATTCGGTTCATGAACATTAAAACTTAAAGAGTTTTTGATATAAAGGACTATTCCATCATTTTTATTTATGACTTTTGATGTGTGGACTGAGGTATATCCCTTTATTTGAGGAATAATAGAAGACTTTTGCAGCCAACATTCTGTTAAAATGATTACATCTAAGTTGATTTTCATCGCTACGAGTAGGCAAAGTAAATCGTTGAAATTTTTGGTAATGCTTCTAATATTAATGTGCATTATGTTAAACGAGCTTTCAGTAAGATTTATATATTTTGAACATTGTTCTGGAAAGCATGTATATGAAGAGCAGACAATGAAATTGTCCAACTCATCGTTTATATCATTTACAGGAGCCATTGAGTATAGGTAATAGACTTAATAATAATTGACTGTAGGAAGTGATTTTGTTTTGGAAAGCTAAGCAATTTTTACTTAAATATACACGCGATGAGTTATGTATGGAGATAAGGAGAGAGAATGTGTTTATTGAAGTGCAAGTCTTATGTGTTAAATTAGTTCGAGAGAACCGATAAATGTTATTAAATTTTAAACAAGGTATAGAGTGAAGAGGGTGGTATAGTTTAACATTATGTGTTTTTTTGTTTGTATGTGTGTTAAGTAGTGAGTGCAAGTATGCTGAAGTTATAAATGGGAAATAAAAATGTGTTTTTAAATTGTATATGTGTGTAATCCTTTCTATATAGATATTTTTAATTACATTAATTATAACTATTATAATGAAATATGATCGATTTACAAAGGTTATGCTGAATACACAGGTTATGTATACGACATTATATACTACAAATGCTTCAAAAAATTTGGGATATAGTCATTGATTAGTATTGTTTAGTAATTGTAACTCACGCAATGTTTGTTCTGTCTTAACGAGGATTTGTTTCTTCTGGCAAAAAGTGTTGACAAGTTGTACCTACCTATAAAATAAAGTCGCTTTCCTCTGTCTGTGCCTGTATGGTTCTTTGATGCCGGTTTTTTTTACAGAAAGAGTTCTTGAGGCAGGTTTCAAATTTCAATACCTATATAATTTATTAAGCTTTAGATAACCAGTGCGAAGCTGTGGGCGGAAAGCTAGTCTATTATAATTCTGAAATCATAAGTATAGATAAATGTTGCTATATCAAAATAGAAATACGTTGCAAATTTGGAAATAGAACAAATACCATTGAGCTTACAATAGTTTATGGCAATAGGCATGACGAAAGATTTTGAAATCCTCTTCCATAATGTGTGTATACGTTTACTATACAAGAAAAACCCTATATTTCGGTAATATACTTAAATTTAACGAAGATAAAAGCCATTTTTCAAAAAATATTTATCAACTGTGCCAAAACAGCTCGGAGGTGTCATGGCGTAAGCGTGACGTCACTCTTTAGTAAATACGTAATTATTTGTATGCATTGCGAAGAAAATTAAAAAAATATTTATTTAATATGTGTTATAGAAACGAATTTCAAAGTTTATAAGTGATGTGCAGTATTGCAGTGTGAATCCACATTAAATATTGCTCAAAAATGTGTTAGTAATTATTTCAAGCGAGAAAATAATAAGAAATGATTGTATAAAGTTGGCGCGGAGAACCCCGAAACCATGTATTCATGAATTCGCAATTATATTTCTGTTCTGAGTCGATAAAGCATACGTAAAACAATAGAAAATAAATAAAAATGCGTATTCTCAACATATTCATAACAACAAAATACATCTGACATGAGTTGTTTACTTAAGCGTGACGTCACGCGTGTTTTAGTCAAAATGGCTAACTGCAGAATTTCAATGTTTTATTTTATTGAAAATCTCATTAATCTTAGTGTTTTTAAGATTTTTAAGTCACTATATTGAATTAATTTATTATACATTTTCCCTTAAAAACACTAATACGATCATTTATGGATACTGTCGTCATGCCTATTCCGATATAAATGGCGGCCATATGTTCTATTTATTGTCGCGCGGTTTTAGCGCTATTTGCCAATTTATGGGGTTTCTAGTGTGGATGTAAAATTACCCTAAAAATAATTTTTGTTAAAATTTGTTGAAAAATTCTACTAGTGCAATGTTTAATTTAGTAAATCAATTTAGTACATCAATCAGTAATTCAATATGCAATGTTTAATTTAGTAAATAGATTTTATGATTTTACATCTTATAATATGTCCAAATAAAGATAAGTACTTCAACGAACACAATTTTTGAAGTGAAATTCCTTAGGCGCGTTGAGAGTAAAATTTCAAGATCGCGTCATGGCAATATCGTCACGTCATGGAGTAAGGCTACGATTTTGGTGCTCGGCACACACGTCTTTTTAACCGATTAAAAATAAAACCGGCCAAGTGCGAGTCGGGCTCGCGCACAAAGGGTTCCGTAGCAGCAAATATAATAAACTTATTATGTCAATTTATACACCTCGTAAAAAGTACTTACATTATAAAGATTTTATATCATCGCGGATTTTTAAAGGTGTACAATACTGTAGTATATTTTTTGATCTATCTTATAAGGTTCAGCCATCGTTTTCAGTGTAAGCACAATAACTTAACCAAAATTACAGTTAAATCAACCTATCTCAAAAACTATAAGAGATACTTTGATCAAACCAAAAATCGTTGAAAGAGTTAATTAGCATGCATCACCTCTATTTTTTTTAGAATTTTATACCCCGTAGTTATAAAAATAGAGGGGGGGGGACATACTTTTTACGACTTTGAGAGCTGATATCTCAAAAACCGTTCACTTTAAGAAAAATGTTTTTTAGAAAACTTTATATCATTTTAAAAGACCTTTCCATTGATACCCCACACGGGTATGTACATCGAAAAAAAAAATTTCATCCCTCAGTTAGGTACATGTATGGGGGGCCCCACCCCCAATTCTTTTTTTTACTATTTAGTGTCATATTTTTGTAGCGGTTCATACAACACATATTCCCATCAAATTTCATCACTGTAGTACTTATAGTTTCCGAGTAAATCGGCTGTGACAGACGGACAGACGGACAGACGGACAGACGGACATGACGAAACTATAAGGGTTCCGTTTTTGTCATTTTGGCTACGGAACCCTAAAAAGGAGGAGGTTATCAATTCGGCCGGTATATTTTTTTAAAGTGAAACTTTTATTACATCGTCTCAAACTTTTTGGTCTGTGTAGCGCATGTCGCGTGACGCACGATACGTACGATAATTATCGTACAAATACGATAATTTTTAGTTAAATGTCTATAGTGTGAAAAAAAGTTTCACTTTTACCGTGGTTTCATAAAACCACACAACATTTTTTTTAATGTTAGTTTGTGTATTTGGATTATGAGTGGAGAGTGTTTTAGTGATACGAGTGGGAGTATGTTTTCAATCAGAATGCTTGAAGGTCTCCAAAAACTAAAGTGGTAAATCGTGTTTTAAAGTTCTCAAATGAATTAGGATTACGTTATTAATTAGTATACCTGTAGTAGGTACTACTGGTAAATAAATTTGTAAGAGATCGTTTATTCTTAAATAAAAATTTGTAGTTTTTACCAAAAGATTAAATAACTTTATTGTAGGTATATTTTTAATGGTATCTATAATTAATAATGGCTTATTTCCGTTTAGCTGCAAGATTTTAATAATAGGTACTTATAGAACGGCACAATTTCCCCAAAATCGGGGAAAATCTCCCTACCAACAACAAAGCCAATTCGTATACGTTAAGCCGGTAACGTCATTTGTAAGAATTACCGTTGATTTGAATTATTCATCACCGTTGTTGTTTTCCCGCCATTTTGTCTATGTTTTTTTTTCTTCACAGATTATAAATATGTATGTATTCGTTAGGGTGATGTAAATTTTTCGCATGCATAATTTTTTATTCATATATTCGCGTTTGAAAAATGAAATATGCTGGAAAATTGTGAACATGTACATTTTTTATGCGAAATTGTACTATGCGGTAGGTACTATGTTTAGTGTTTACGTACTGGGTTCTCTCACTTTGTAACCTAATAAAAAGTAGTTTACATGCTGCGAATATTAATTTGTAAGCTTTAGGTACAAGTTTCATATTTTTTCATCTATTCACTATTCAGGCTATAACAATATGGTCTAAGATCCGGGATTGGAAAAATATACCCCCATGTGTTAATTCGACGAAACAGTTTTTTATAGACTGATTTAAATGTCATGAATTTATAAAAACAAGCTTTACAAAATATGTCTGTATCTACATCGTTAAAGTTTCTAAAATATTATTCTGTTCTATTATTATATATTCAAAATAATCATATCCCTCAGCCTGCCGCAAAGAAGCGCGGCCGCACTCCATCAACGCCGCCATCATGAAAGAGAAAAGCAAGAACGCGGCCCGATCTCGTCGGGAGAAAGAGAACGCAGAGTTCCTGGAACTGGCGAAGCTCCTCCCTCTACCCTCAGCGATCACTTCTCAACTGGACAAGGCATCCGTGATACGACTCACCACTAGCTACTTAAAGATGCGACAGGTCTTCCCTGATGGTAAATATTTATGATACAGGTTAAAGTCGTAGAACTTTAAAAGGTCACGATAATGATGATGATAGTGGTAAAGCTGATTGCGTAGCTAATGATAAAACTGTAAGGCCGGTTGCAGAGCTTCACCGACCATCAGTGCGTACGTCAGTCGCGCTTGTCATATGTATGGAAATTCATAAAACCGTTCATAGCTAGACCGACCATACGCACGTGTATTGCCATACATATGACAAGCGCGACTGACGTACGCACTGATGGTCGGTGAAGCTCTGCAACCGGCCTTAATAGAGCTGGGAATGTAGCTTATGAACTAGTTGGTGATATAACAACGCCATGGGAAGGTGCACTTACAATAGGCGACATGATTAAGCAGAAGCGATAGTAAAGGTCACATCAATGTCACAAAAATAAACAAATAAATGCCATGGTCAGCTAGGTCACTTACAATATTAAGGTAATAATTGAGGAAGGAGGCAAGATGCATGATAATGCGTGATAAACATTCCATTTCTCATAGTTTAGGTTTTAAAAGAAACACACAATTTACTTTTTATTTACTTTTGTGTCGAGTTTTATTATAAAACCTACGACCGGTTTCGGTACATCATCATCAAGTATAGGTTATAAGTAACTAACAATACCACCAATAATTACCAGGTCTAGGAGACGCGTGGGGTGCAGCACCACCACCCCCACAGCCGCGAGAACTATCCATACGGGAACTTGGATCCCATCTCCTGCAGACCCTTGATGGGTTCATCTTCGTGGTCGCACCAGATGGCAAGATTATGTATATTAGTGAAACAGCATCTGTTCATTTGGGTTTGAGTCAGGTGAATTTCAGATAATTTTTAAACGTCAAGTTTTAAGAATTTTTATTACAGTAATAAGAAGAGTTTGTACTTTTTTAACATGATTTTTTATTTGTATGTTTTGTTACTAAAAAGTAAAAACAACTTTTTAGTTACTGGCTTTAGGAAAGAAAATGTAGTTTTCTTGGAAGAAATGTTCTTAATTTTAGTTGTTGTCGTTCGAGCTTTAAGAATTAGTCAGTGTCTTCGTCCAAATAATTATTATTATCATGAAAATAATGAAAAATTTAAATTTCAATGCCATTTTTATTACCTAAATAGTAAATAGTCAATAGCAAAGTTATCTACTTTACAAATGAACAATTTGAAAACGGCATAGTCCACTATTGACCAAATTATTGAATTTCCAACATTTCATTTAGACCTACCTTAGTATAATCTATATTCTATACCAATATTATAAAGCTTGAAGAGTTTGTTTATTTGAACAAGCTAATCTCAGTAACTACTGGTCCTATTTAAAATTCTTCGGTGTTAGATAGCCCGTTTATCGAGGAAGGCTATAGACGATCATCACGATAAGACCAACAGGAACGGAGCAATGCGGGTGAAACCGCGGAGCACAGCGTCACAATGTTTGTCCTCAATGGACTCCTAAACCACTTAACCGATTATAATAAAATTCGCACACTATGTGCAGATCGATCCAACTTGAGAGATAGGATAGTTTAAATCTCAAATCGTTTTAGAGAAAGCGGGCGAAGCCGCGGGCGGTAAGCTACTATATTATCTGTTACATAACCAACCAAGCCCTTTAAAATCAAATTCTTCTTTATTTCCAAATCAAATATCACCAACAGGTGGAGTTAACAGGCAACTCCATATACGAGTACATCCACCAAGCAGACCATGAAGAGATGAACGCAGTCCTCAGCTTACAGCATCCACATTCTTATTTAGGGCACCAATGTCCTACTATTGGGTAAGCTAAACTTATTTAGCTTATAATTCTTAATTTTATGACTTTAAGTGAAAATATTTTTATTTTGTCAAACTTGGTTGACGTAATAATCCTAATTTGACAAACTAATTTGACGGACAAAAAAATATTCTTATCACACGCTTTATTACTCACTTCATATTTATTAGAGTTAACTTTGTATTTTTACTTTTACGTTTACTTATGTGACTATATTTCGTTATAAGTTTGTCACAATAATAGTTGTGACTATTATGTTGGTTGACTTATTTGTCCTATCAGATACCCATTGCTCTCATTGCGGCCGTAGAGCGCCAATGTGGATATTGAATGTAAAAGGCCATTCAATGATTTGACATTTTTGGACATTTTTTCGTCGTATTTTACATATTTGACATTTTTGACCAATTTGACCTATTTGAAATATTTGACCAATTTGACTTATTTGATATTTTTGTCTAATTTGAAATATTTGTCTCATTTGACTTATTTATCCCATTTCTCTTACCAGATAATATTATGTACTTAGTAGGCGGTAGGTACATGGAGTGACAGTGTGGATATAGAATGTGAAAGATCGTTCAACCACTTAATATTTATTTATATTTGACACTTGTCTTACAGGTAAACTTTGACACATTTGCCCTACTGGCCTATTTGGCATATTTCTCTTATTTGACACATTTGACTATTTGACATATTTGTCTCATTTGACTTATTTATCCTATTTGTCTCATAGATACCCAGTAGGTGGTACATGGAGTGCTAGCGTGGACATAGAATGCGAAAGAGCATTTTTCATTCGTATGAAGTGTGTGTTGGCGAAACGGAACGCCGGTCTCACTACCTCGGGGTACAAGGTTCGTTGAATTTTTTGGAATTTTTGTTGATGTATTGGAAAAAGGATTAAAAATTGTTATTGGAGTTAACTATACAACGAAAATTGATAATTTCCAAAAATAAGTACCTAACATTAAAATACAGAAAACATATTAGAGTAAACTTGATTATTAATATAGTTATATTTAATTATAGAATATAAGAAATATTCAGATGAAATTGAACTGAAAATCGATTTTAAGAGCAGTTCCCATATATTTATTCATTATAAAGTAACAGCTTTAAATTAGAAATAAAATAATATACTCAGCATTTCTTTATAATAACCATATTTGCATTATTTTTATATTTTTTAAATTAATGATTTCAATGTGACCGCACCCTAATGTGAACACCCTGTAGCGAGGCATATTGCACTTTGAGTGTGATAATTAGTGTACAAGTACAGGGTGATGAGAGAGTAGGTATTATAATTGTATATTAGGGGTGGTTTTAGTTATTCTAATGAGATTTGCAATTACTTATCAAACCAGATTATTTTTTTCTGATAAGGTTGTATTTGTTAAAAAGAGCTATAAGTAAGTGTATTTTATTCGGAACATCTCCATACCTATGTATCTATTAATAATCACAACACACACGACACTGTCTTAATCTATCAAAGAGAGCATACATAAGTATATTTGTACCTACTTATAAAATTACAAGTCGTATTACCTCCTATAAATATGTAGGTAGTTATGTATTATGAACACAATATCACAATATCTGTATGGGCTGCTGAGTTGATATGATATGATATCCCATACACTCCTTTATTTGATAAGTTGATAGATTGATAGTTTGATAGGATGATGTAAAACCAGTTATAGCTTTTGATCACTACTTTATTGTTGATTGATACTCTAAACTAATGATGATATAAATGTTTAATGATATTTGATAGTTGATGATATTCATTGATAGTTGATATAGCGCATACACCCCGAGCGCTTTACACGAGCCGCGAGCGCAGACTGACTGGGTGAAGATGTTCTTGTCACCATAATGAAATAGGATCGTGTAAAGCGCTGAGTCAGGATGTACGGCTAGCCCGTACAATATCTAAAAATGTATTTAACAAATTGATGTTAACTCAATTAACGCAGTAAATACATAAGGTACAGGGATATCAACTAGATAAATAATGCCGTTATATTCTGTACTAGCTTCCGCCCGCGACTCCGTCCGCGCGGATATCGGTCTATAAAATGAAAAAATTAAGATTTTTTTCTACGTATTTTTCCAGGATAAAAAGTATCCCATTTTATGCTCAGGATAATACCAAGTATCATCGAAATCGAACTATTAAATCACATATTTGGGTTTGGTATCGATCCAGTAACACCCCGTGGCCCGTGCTATTTATTTATTCAATATTTTCAATGTACAGAATTGACCCTTCTACAGATTTATTATATGTAATAATATATAAAAATAACTGATTACTATGAAGGGCAGTATCCATAATCCAAGTTTCAACTGACTGATACCGTCATGAATTTCTGCAATCGGCGTCATTTGGAACATGGGTGATGGGTCATGGGAACTAAGTACTTACTACTGAATACTGAGTGGTGTCCCTGTTCAGCACACAGATTCACACCTAATTAATATTAATGTTTTATAATTCACTGTTTTTTTTTCTATTTAATTTTTGTTTTATTTTTATTTTTATGTCTTTATGTGTGTGTTGAATTAAATGTCTTTTCTGTTTTGCTTTCTTTCAATATATGTTTAAACAATGTCGAAGACTCACTGACTAACTCCACCTCAGGTGATCCACTGTTCCGGTTACTTACGAGCCCGTCGTTTCGGCGAAGGCTCTGCCCCACTTGGTCTGGTGGCTGTCGGACACTCACTCCCGCCCTCCGCCGTCACAGAACTGAAGCTCCACTCCAACATGTTCATGTTCCGGGCTAGCCTTGACATGCGACTCATATTCTTGGACGCCAGGTAAGCATACACACAACACAATATAGTAACACATCAAATAGTGATCACATCAATAGCACATAGCATACATATACACACTGCGCATAGCACATAACACAACGCATAGCACATAACACAACGCATAGCACATAACACAACGCATTGCACACAACACACTGCAAACAACACATTGCACACAGCACACACACACACACAACTCAAGGTAACAACACACTACACTGCACACAACACATTGCACACAGCACACACACACACAACTCAAGGTAACAACACACTACACTGCATACAACGCATTGCACACAGCACACAACACACTGCACGCAACGAACTGCATACAACTTAGCAAACTAATTAAAAATTTATTAAAGTCCTAACATGCCGGAAAAAGCCCGCGATTTCGGGCGCGTGATACCCGGTTAAAACTTGCTCATGATGTGCTAATCTAAACTCAATCTCTCTACCATTAACTATCATTTTTACTGATTTACACAAAGAGATTTACAGTTTACACATATAGAAAATTAAAAAAAAGAATCTAGTGGAGCTGTCGGTAATTTATCAGCGAACTTGATTGCAAGGATTGACTTTCTTCTGAATATTTAAAAAGTAATTGTATAGCTGCTGTTCTGAGATGTATGATGATGATGATGGATGTAAATAATGATAAATTCAAATTTCTTCAAATAAATTAAGTAAAAACACATTAAAAAAAAGCTATGATATGAAAACAGTATATTTTTGAGACCATTAGAAGGTTAAGTTTTCTTAAGCACCTACTGCTTTTTCACGTCCAATAGGAAAATACATATCACTTACTAAAGCCCTAACAATAAATCGCAAATAATTCAAGCTCAGCCATTTGACATTGGATGTTTATTGCATTCCGAGAAGCATACAGCCAACAATACTATCGCGGATCGTTTCCATGGTAACACGATAAACTCGTGGGTTATTGTGGCAAGTTAAAAGTTAGTGCTGATTTACACAGGGTCAGTAACTGACTACAAATTCCAGGCAAATCAGTGCTGACCCGAAAAAAACCCTGTGTAAACAGATTTGAAGTCAGTACAGAGGCTTGAACTCAGCGCTGAGTTGAATATTCGGACACGAATATTTTAAAGTCAGTTGGCGCCCCCCGCCACCCGCGCACCCCTGCGTCAGCCAAATAAACCCCGTGTAAACGGACAAGTCAGTGCGTGGTTAGTCACTGCCGCTGCGTTGTAGAGTGACCACGTTTTTTTCGCTTGCGATAAAAATGACCCGTAAGCGAAGACGAAACCTTAATATTAGTGCAATTATATGGCAAAAACGAGTACCTTTGGGATATTAAATCCCTAAATCCATTTTCTTACCCATTGTCGTTTATTTTTAGTTATCTCATTTTCTACAATTTCTATTAACTTATTCAACAGCAAAATTGAAAATTTTTTAATTAAAAAAAAAACAAATAATGAAATCGTCGTTTCAGTTGTTTTCGTGAATTCATTTTCCCACTGACTTCACAAACGTGTGGTCACCGTGAGAAACGCACCACTACTACTTACTTCATGTAAACAGTTAAAGTCAGTCGCGGCGCCGAAATTGGCGCCGCGACTGACTTGTCTACTGACTGTAAATCAGCACTTATGTGTAAAGTTCTAGGCTTTGTTATATTCAGATAGCAAAGGATATTGTCGTTTTTAACAAACTAAGTATATATTGTAATACTAGATGTTCGCGACGTATAGGAGTTGTTTTTGTTTATGAAAACTTTATCAGTCACTAGCTGCGCTTCGCGGTTTCACACGCGTGGCTCCGCTCCTGTTGGTCTTAGCGTAATGATATATAGCCTATAGCTTTCCCCGATAAAGGGGCTATCTAACATCGAAAGAATTTTTCGGACCAGAAGTTCCTGAGATTAGCGCGTTCAAACAAACAAACTCTTCAGCTTTATAATATTAGTATAGATTACCCTAATCCCAGTGAAAAACCAAAAATAATTAAATGCGTTCAGATGATCTTGTGTTACAATTAGTGTCTATCACAACTTTCTTTATGTGTAGTAGTTTAAAATAGTGTTTTAAATCTAGTTCATCTAGTTACCGGAGTTATTATTACCTACTACTTAGTATTATTTTAAACGTATACTATCTATACTAATATTATAAAGCTGAAGAGTTTGTTTGAACGGGCTAAACTCAGGAACTACTAGTCCGATTTGAAAAATTCGGTGTTCGATAGCCCATTTATCGACTTTGCATTAAAGCATCAATCAGATAAATTTTACATTACCACAATTTCATCCAGATTCTTTTAAAATGATACAAACATTTGTAAGGTAATTTTGTTATTTTCACACGTTTTTTCAACGTCACGATATTCCCGTACCGTGTGTAAATGGAAACGCGCACACATTTATTGGTTCACGCCAATCAGCGGCGGGCCGAACAATCGTCGCTTCGTCGAAACATTACTATAACCGGTCGAGCCGTTCCCTATATTCACTTATAAAAGAAATACTCGCTAATATTGTTCGACACTTATACAATTACTAGCCTCGGCTTTGCCCGCGTTTTCAAAGAAAAACGCGCATACTTCCCATTCCCATGAGATTTTCGGACTAAAACCTATCCTATGTGTTAATTCAAGTTACCCTCTATATGTGTGCTTAATTTCATTGTAATCGGTTCAGTATTATTTGCGTGAAACAGTAACAAACATACACATACATCCTCACAAACTTTCACATTTATAATAATTAGTAGGATAGGAATTAGGATAGGATGTTGTACCTATGTGGTAAATATAATATCCATATTTTTAAATGTTATGAATGTTTGTCTGTCTGTTACGTATTCACGGGTAAACCACAGCAACAATGAAGATGAACTTACTTTGAAAAAATCAACTTAGTTACAGATGTTGAAATTAATTAAAATAATATACTTTACTAATGGATAGAGAAATGTTATAAGTAAGTAAGTACATAATTTCATTCCTTTTTACTATGACGATAAATTTAAACCCATAATAAGTTAAAGATATTTCAACAATTTTTTAAATAGGTACCTAGTTTGGTAACAAATTATTATGCGCTATCTTTCCGCCCGCGGCTTTGCCCGCTTTGTCTAGAATATAAACCACAATAAATTATACATTGAACCGTTTCTCTTGAATCACTCTGTCTATTAAAAAAAACCGCATCAAAATCCGTTACCTAGTTTTAAAGATTTAAGCATATTATGGTAACACTTTTTACAATTTAAAAATAATTAGATTTCTCTTTCATAACCCTCAACGAATTATTATGCGCTAGCTTTCCGCCCGCGGCTTTGCCCGCTTTGTCTAGAATATAAACAACAATAAATTATACATTGAACCCTTTCTCTTGAATCACTCTGCCTATTAAAAAAAACCGCATCAAAATCCGTTACCTAATTTTAAAGATTTAAGCATACAAAGGGAGATAGGGACAGAGAAAGCGACTTTGTTTTATACTATGTAGCGATTTAGACCGCCTTACCATATTAAATCGATCCTTACCTAGTCTAAAAATAGTAATCTATCCATACGGTAGAAACAATAATATTGGAGTACTAAGAAGTAACAATAAAATAGTTATTCAATACCAAAACATTGCACCTGAGCGCCAGATGGTTGCAACTCTATACTTCGATTTTATCTCACATCAGCAAAATTTCAAATAGATACATTGACCTAGTGATAGGTATTATCTATACTAATATTATAAAGCTGAAGAGTTTGTTTGTTTTACGCGCTAATCTCAGGAACTACCTACCTACTGAAAAATTCTTTCGGTGTTAGATAGCCCATTCGAGGAAGGCTATAATATAGGTATCATCACGCTGCGCTAACAACAGGAGCGGAGTCACGCGGGTGAAATCGCGCGGCACAGCTAGTCTATAGTCTATACTAATATTATAAAGAGGAAAGGTTTGTGTATGTATGGTTTTCACGCATAAACTACTGGACCGATTTTGATTAAATTTGGCACAGACAATCTTTAGACCCTGAGAAAGAACATGGGCTACCTTTTATTGCGAAATATGTACCACGGGCGATTAATTTTTATTACCTACATATTTGTTGTTATAGCGGCAACGGAAATACATCATTTGTGAAAATTTCAGTTTTCTAGCTTAATCACGGTTTATGAGATACAGCTTGGAGACAGACAGACAGACAGCGGAGGCTTAGTAATAGGGTCTCGTTTTACCCTGAGAATACGGAACCCTAAAACCGCTTAAACTCAACGTTTGAATTAAATATTACCTACCTACCGTTTCTAAGTGCGTCAAATATTCAAAATCGAGTCTAAAGAAGTCCGTTACATACAAATGTTATGAAAACACAAAAGATAAGCGAATCTCATTTTTCCAGAAAAAGATCAAATCCTCAAATGATATAAAAATTACTGAGCAATTATTTGAAAAAATATATCAAATGACGAAAATTGTTTCAATTAAAACTCAATCTTATTACAAAAGAATAAAATACATTTTAACTAAACAAGCTTGGTACGTGCCAAAGTGGTTTGGACGCAGATTGCTTCCGCGACGTCAGCATTGTGCAATCTATGGAGTCGTATGTTTTTATTTATAAAAATTATTATTTCATGTGAGTTTTTGTGAAATAATTATGAACAATTTATATTTAAACTAGCTTTCCGCTTGCAGCTTCGCCCGCTTTGACTAAAACCTTTTTTTTTTATAGTGGGGAAATCTTCCAAAGATACCCACGGCCCCCGGGGAAGGAGCAGTGGGTTATGTCGGTTTCTTACCGACTAAAACCCCACTGTGTTCCGTCGAGCCGCTTTAATGAGGCCGCGGGTATTTGTTAGAATTCTTCCGCGACAACTAAAACCTAATAAATTACATACTAAACCTTCGTCGAGAATCATTCTTTTATTAAAAAAACCCCATCAAAATCCGTTACGTAGTTTTAAAGATTTAAGCATACACAGGGCATAGGGACAGAGAAAGCTCCTCTGTTTTATACTATTAATGATGATGAACAACTCCACGAGTATTTTAAACTCATTCAACACCCGGGTGAATGAGTTTTAATCCTTATGTTCATAATCCTTAAAATAAAAAGTAGCCTAAGTCACTCCTTATTACATCGGCTAAATGTCTGTGAAACTAGGGAGGCTATCGTTCTGCAACAAACATACAGACATCAAATTAGGTAGGTAACTAGTGTAAAAATTACTTTTTTGATGATGTATACATCCATATGCTTTTTGTAAAAAGCGGTAATTTCATTATTACAACAAGTGATAACTGCGTTAAAAACAACCGACTTCAAACTTGCACTTGCAACATTTACAAATACAGACAAAAATGCTCATAAAATAGAAACGACTGGGCCTATTCGAATAAAATTTTTATGGGACCAATTCGACAACATCCCGCATCGAATAAAAAAAGAATCACGTAAATCGGTTCAGAAACCTCGGAGTAATCGGTGTACATACATAAAAAAAACATACCGGCCGAATTGATAACCTCCTCCTTTTTTTGACGTCGGTTAAATACACACTCTAATTTTATTTTTGGTATAGATAAATACATGCGACTCCACACCTTTTTGTTCGCTAACCACTCCACTAGGCGTCAACTGCCAGCATAATTGCTACGCCTTCAAGTTTGCAGAATCGATCTCCGTAAAATAACTACAGTTTATATTATTATTTGTAACTAGCTGCGCTCCGCGGTTTCACCCGCGTGTCTCCGCTCCTGTTGGTCTTAGATTGCAATATAATATAGTCGTCCTCGATGAATAGGCTATCTAACACTATTTTCAAATCGGACCTGTAGTTCGTGAGATAAGCGCGTTCAAACAAACAAACAATCTCTTCAGCTTTATAATATTAAGTATAGATATTCTTTATAAATTTAAAGTTCTAGGCAAAAAACTAATTATTAAATTATTATTAAAAAATTAATCACACGAAATAACGATGAAATAAAGAAAATCACTTACGTGCATAAACTTACTAACTAAATACCTACGTGAGTTTACGATAAAAAATTGGATTTTTTTTGTCATAAAATCACAGTAACAACTTACAAAGTCGTTGGTTACTATCATTTCACACATTTCAGTTTTTGATGTTTGCTAGGTATATGACATAATTTACCATTAACAAAAGACAACTTAAGAGATCTTTACCTTTCCATTATCTATAATCACCATTAAGTGCTTACCCATCCAAAAACAAACCACGCTCTACGCTGCTTAACCCTTCAAAAACCACTTAAGCTATAATATAACAGCTTCCTCTAAAAATGAATTACAAGCTTGCATAAACAATATGTTTAAATTTAGAACAATAGAACCCCCATTTAAAAATCGAACGTGATTCAAAAAGCGGAAGTCGAGCGCCCTCTATGCTTAATTGGCGGAAGTGATAGGTTTTTGTGTCAACAGATTTTTTGAAGGGTGTAATCTGACGCTTGGCAAATTATTTTTTCGCTTCATTGATATTGGAGAGGGTGAAAAAAGTATGGTGTTTGCTTTTTTTTAAACAAATATGCAATAAAAATTACAGTTGCACTTTTTATTATAGACACTTATTGGTCTTACCCTAAATAACAATTTAAACACAGGTTAACTTTAAGCCAGGGATCTGTCACTTTAATAGTTGTCTGTGAAATACGACAAAATCAGATTAAAGAGAACCCGCCCTGTCTAAAGTTCTTTGTGGTAAGACAGTGTTAGTTTTAATATGTCAAAATTAAAAGTCAATAAATCCAGTGGACATTGTCTTCTTGCTTTTTAACACGCTTTTTTACACGCTTTATTACACGCTTTATATTAGCTTCACCTGTATGTTTGTATGTTTGTAACCGACTTCTTTGGGCGCGAATTTGACCCACTTTAAACGGCCAGATTTCGTTCAAACTTTGAATATTTATTGAGGACCGATTACAATACACTAATTTGATAAAATTTTCTATTTTTAAGTTCGGTTTTCTATAAAAAGCGTGTTTTTTAGTTTTTTTAAACTATTATATTATTTAGCTTCACCTGTATGTTTGTATGTAACCGACTCCTTTCGACTCGATTTACAGACAGATTTAATTCAAACTTTGTACACTTATTACAAGGATCGGTGACGATACAACAACTTAATAAGTTTATCTTATCTTTATGAATATTAACCGTGTTTTTTATTTTTGAAGTGAAAATTCTTTAGGCGCGTTGAGAGTAAAATTTCAACGTCATGGCAATACCGTCTCGTCATGGAGTATCATTGAATAAATAATAATAAATAATAAATAAATATTATAGGACATTATTACACAAATCGACCTAGTCCCACAGTGAGGTCAATTAAGGCTTGTGTTGTGGGTACTAGGCGACGATAAATATAATATTTAATAAATACATATATAGATAATAACACCCAGACCCAAGAACAAATAATTGAGTTCATCACACAAATATTTGCCCTGACCGGGGATCGAACCCGGGACCGTCGGCTCAGTAGGCAGCACTTTACCACTGCGCCAACCGCGTCGTCGAATCTTACTAAAGTAGTTTCACTTCTGACGCTTTTTTTAATTTTATGTTTTATTTCTTACAGAGTAGCGTCACTAACAGGTTATGAACCACAGGATCTGATAGAGAAGACGTTATATCACTACATACACGGCACCGATGTCCTGCATATGAGATATTCGCATTGCACATGTAAGTTACATTTAGATATGAATAAAAATAAATAAAACATCCAAATTATAGATCATTACAATCACCTATTTATTAATTTATTTCAAAGAAAGTGCTCAATTACATGCTTTGCTATTCCTATGTAAACAAAACATCCTTTTGTGTTGATCCGGAAAAGCATCATTTTCACCTACTAAAATATCGTTATCTAACTTAAGCGCGTCACACACGGTGAAGATACTATATCCCTGTAGAACCGCCATCCTGTTACAAATAACCCGAAATTTTGTGGGTCATTTGTAACAGGATGGCGGTTCTACAGGGGTCTTAGTACGCAATGACAAAAAGAAAAAATGATGGTCAGAACGATGATACCGGATACCTTAAGATACTATAACGTTTTATATTAGAAAGAAGAAAGAAAGAAGAAAGAAAGAAAAAACATTTAATCCAACACACAAAGATAAAAGAAATAAAACATACAAAGAAAAAACAACAAGGTAACATGCATCGAACAAAAACAATATGAAAATTACAATAAAAAGAAGTATGCATACCATTTACATTATACAACAATAGGTCAAAGGTATTGTGTGGTTGAATATATGTGTGTTGGATAGGGATACCACTCAGGAAATCTGTGGCTTTAGAGTATCTTAAGATAAAATATTATAGTATCTTCACCGTGTGTGACGCGCTTTATTGTTTTATGATTGTCTCTACGCACTCTCTTACTAGCCCATAGAGTTGATGGGAGAGGCAAAATAGTTGCGGAGACAAAAGTTGCTCTTGCGCGCTATAAGCTCTTATATTTCATCAACTCCAACAGTTTTAATACGCTTATATCTATACTAATATTATAAAGCTGAAGAGTTTGTTTGTTTGTTTGTTTGAACGCGCTAATCTCGGGAACTACTGGTCCGATTTGAAAAATTCTTTCGTTGTTATATAGCCCATTTATCGAGGAAGGTATAGGCTATGTGTCATCACGCTACGAGCTAGGAGCCACGGGGGTGAAACCGCGCGGAGCAGCTAGTATAGATATATATATGGGGTCTATAACTATTTTTATTAAATACTAGCTTTCCGCCCGCGGCTTCGCCCGCGTTTTCAAAGAAAACCCGCATAGTTCCCATTCCCGTTCCCGTGGGATTTCCGGGATAAAACCTATCCTATGTCCTTTCTCGGGAATCAAAATATCTCTATACCAAATTTCATGAAAATTGGTTCAGTAGTTAAGGCGTGATTGAGTAACAGACAGACAGACAGACAGAGTTACTTTCGCATTTATAATATTAGTATGGATTACATCAGTACCAATAGAATAATTTCTTTATTTTTTCGCATCAACAGTGTTAACAAAGGGCCAAGTGACCTCCCGGTACTACCGGTTCCTCACGAAATCTGGAGGTTGGGTTTGGATGCAGAGCTATGCTACTATCGTACACAACTCCAGGTCTTCTCGACCACACTGTATCGTTTCTGTTAATTATGTTCTCAGGTAAGATTTTTTTTTATATTTTCTCGTTTAATTTTGTAATTTAATTTTTACGGATTTTAAACGCGATTTATTCATTATATTATTTTAACCAGTTTCGAATACTTTTTTTTAATAAAGACAACCGCAATTTTTACAATTTTTAAATACCTACATTTTTTAATCTACAAGTAAAATTTTAAATCTGTACTTATAATATTGTAAAGGTGAAGAGTTTGTTTGTTTGTTTAAACGCGCAAATCTCGGGAACAACTGGTCCGATTTGAAAAATTCTTTTGGTGTTTGATAGCCCATTTATCGACGAAGGCTATAGGCTATATATCATCACGCTAAGACCAACAGGAGCGGAGCAATGCGGGTGAAACCGCGCGGCACAGCTAGTTACTGATATATTTCATTGAGAATCATGGGTGGTCTTAACTGTTATTTATTTTTCAGTGACATAGAAGAAAAGAACCTCATCCTCAACATAGAGCAAGGCCCACCGAAAAACAACGAACCGCACAGACAAACAGACAAACTCAACGAGGACTTCAGCCCAGACTCTAGTTACACTTACCCAGAATATAATTTGCCCATACTACCAACTTACGACACTACAGAAGAATACCAAAATGGTTACCAGGAAATCTTCTATGAAAACTACACAGAACCCGAAGTTGCCAATTACGCATATCCACAAAATCAACGGCCATTTTCTGCAAGTTCTTCCTCTTGTTCGTCTATAGAAAGTTCTGAAGTCAACCAATTTAATTATACAATTTACTATGGGCAGAATCAAAATGGCCGACCGGATAGTTTCGGCAATTTCGGGAAATTACCAAGTCCAACAGTACAAGAGGGTTATACGAGTGTGATTGTGGATAATACACAGCAATTCCATCATGGAAGTAATGTTAATGAGTTTGTTCATTGATACCTCGTGACTGATTTGTCTGAGTAGTTCGAGCAATAACTTTAAATATCAATTTTATGCCAGAACACACGTGTCAGAAGTGAAACTTCTTTGGCAAGATTTTAATTATTTCTTTTCAATAAGGTTCAAAGATGTGACGGAATTCCTAGTCGATCTAGAAATTTTACTCTAAAGAAGTTTCACTTCAAAAATGTATTTAATTTTTCCATCAGATTCGTCATTGTTATATTTCATTTTAAACTACATATTGATATTAAGAACAAATAATAATTATTAATCTCTTCAAAATATTGTATTCTTAACAATAAAAAAAGAGGAAAAGCCATCTATAAAACACATCAACATGAAAGATTACATATAGTAGTGGCTAAAGAATAGACCCTTGAAGCACCCCAAGCTTCATTATAAATACTTGTATAGTTTACATTTAATTGTGAACGTAAATATTATTATAAAAAATGTGTGCGTGTACTAGAGTACACACGTAAGAAGTGAAACTTCTTTATGACCTTATTTTTTAAAACATAATTTACTATATGAAACTTTACAGAAATACGTCGAATCACGCGTGGTAGGGATAAGAAAAAGATGGCGCGTAACGGAAAAATGTCGCGCGTAACGAAAAAATGTTACACTAAATTTTGTTCCAACCTCGATAAAGAAGTTTCACTTCAAAAAGCATTTTCTTCATACATTGACATCATAAGGCTGGTTCCAATCCATACTAATATTATAAATGCGAAAGTAACTCTGTCTGTCTGTCTGTCTGTTACTCAATCACGCCTAAACTACTGAACCAATTTGCATGAAATTTGGTATGGAGATATTTTGATACCCGAGAAAGGACATAGGCTACCTTTTATTGCGCAATATGTACCACGGGCGAAGCCAGGGCGGACCACTAGTAAATTTATAAAAATATGTAATACGTAATAAGTAATTTAATTATGTACTTAATCGAATGCTTTCCAAAAGTCAGTTTTAAATTGTTAAAAATGCATCGATCTTGCCTTAAAATTAGATATTTGCTTGTCGAATATTACAACAATATTATTAATAAATTTTGTAAATAATTTGTATAGATTCTGTTAAGTTTGTAAATAATTATTATTAGACTTAGTAAAAACTAATAAATTCAACCTAATTTATTAAAGGGGGGCAAGTATCTCGCCTTGCGGCGGTGTTGTAAACAACTCCGGCTGAGTGGCCAGACGGCCGGAGCCTAGGGCGACTGAGTGAGGAACCTACGGACTATCCGAGCGTTGTCCAGCAAGACTGCCCGCTGTATCCCCACTGTCATGGGCTTCACCGGTAAATCCAACCTCCTTAAATATTGTTTTAAGGAGGTAGGAACCAGCCCATTGGTGGACACAACTATGGGGATTATCTCGGCAGACACACCGCCCCACATCTCGACTACCTCATGCGCCAGATCCAGATATTTGAGCCGTTTATCTGAATCGGCCTTAACAAGATTGTCGTCATGTGGGATAGTGATGTCTACCAAGAAAATCCTGGAAGTTGCTAGGTCCATCACCACAATATCAGGTCTATTTGCTAGAATAGTCCTGTCTGTGACGATGGGCCGATCCCAGTACAATTTGGCACGGTTATTTTCCAGGACCGGCTCCGGCGCGTACTTGTAATAAGGCACTTTTCCGTCAAGAAGGCCATACTTCAGAGCGAGCTCTTGGTGGATAATCCTAGCTGCTAGGTTGTGCCTGTGCAAATACTCAGTGTTGGCAAGCATGGAACAACCGGAAGTAACATGTCGGAGAGTTTCTCCAGGACGGTGACACATACGACATAAGTCCTGGGTCCCGTCCTTTATGATGTACTTCCGATAATTGTTCGTCTTAACCACCTGATCCTGTATCGCACAGACAAAACCCTCGGTTTCCCCAAAGAGGTCACCGAAACGCAGCCAGTGCACGGAGGACAAGAAATCTACATGAGGTTCATGCAGAATCCTGTGAAACCTACCGTGTAGCTCTTTCTCTTTCCATATGGCCTCCCTGTCGGAAATGCTGAGCACCACCGGCTTTTGCCAGTCCTGTTTGGCCAGGGATAGGGGAGTGAGTCCTTTGTCACATTCTATGACTTCAGCATGGATTGCATGACCAACCATTGCGAGGAAATAGTCTCTGAGTTTGCATATCTCACGATTGTGCAGCGATTGGGCACTTAACATGCCACGACCACCGCACTTTCTAGGGATATACAGCCTCATCACTGACGATTTCGGGTGATGCAACCGATGCAGAGTCATAGTTGTGCGGACTTTCCGATCCAGGGCGTTCAGTTCGGTCTGAGTCCACTTGAGTACGCCAAATGTGTACAGGAGAACGGGCATGACCCAGGTATTGAACGCTCGTATTTTGTTCACGCCTGACAAATAGCTGTTGAAAACTTTTGTCATGCGTTCACAAAATACCTCGGCAACATCCTGTTTCACGCTCGCCCCCTCCACACATATGTTCTGTGACATACCCAAGTACCGGTAAGTTTCAGCCTCTGTAAGTACTCTAAGATGGGCCGCGCCAGATGGTGTTATGTCATCAGACGCGGTTACTTTACCCCGCTCCACATGTATAACCGCACACTTATCCACCCCAAGTTCCATGCCAATGGAGCCGCTAAAATCACACGTGATCTTTAGCAGCTCCGTTAACCTGGACCTATTAGGCGCAAATAATTTGAGATCATCCATGTAGAGCAGATGGTTAAGTCTTAGGCCACCCCTGCGAAGCTGAAATCCGGACCCTAATCTCTCAAGCAAATAGCTTAGAGGGTTTAGTGCCACAACCTAATTATTATTATAGTATTATTAATGTTTTAAAAATGTATTCAAATAAGATTTTTTTGCTTACAATCGATTTTTTTGTGAAAACTTTGAACAAAAATATGTTATTTATAAACAAAAAACATTTAAAATCATATATCATGTACTAGACAATAATAGTCATATAATAATTATTATAAAAATGTAAATATTAATTAAGTACTCATTTATTTATATTTTCATATATTTCAAGTTCTAATTCTAATAATAATGGAATAATAAAATTTTTACAAATAATTTTTTATTTCTTTTGCGATTTTGCGAACGTATTTTTAATATAAAATTATGTTTTTAGAAATCTGAGGCTATGTTATTTCAGTATTATAATGATCTGTTTAGTTTTATTTTTAATTTTAGCTTTAATCAAAAATTGCTTTAAAATTTGTATTTTTTTTTGTATTCAGCCTAATATTTTTTTTATTTCACGGTCATTTTTTTCTGAATATACATATATTTGTAATATATTATTTTTACAAAAGATCTTAAGTTTATATAAGGACTGAGATCGGCTAGTCGGTAACATATCCAAGCTTTTGATAATGTAATAATATTTAATAATATATTTATCTAGTAATCTATTTTCTTTTATTTTTTTTATACTTCCTAACTACCGACCATATCCCTACTTATCCTTTACTAGACCTTCTAAAAAGAGACAATATACACATTTCAGAAATATCAATAAACTGCTATTAAAACCCCATATTTTTGTGATTCAAATATCCTGGTAAAAAGGCTTTAGCTTAGAAACGGGTTCAATTCCCGTTGGAGTCTAGCAAAAAAAATCTCGTTCTGACAGGACACACATAGCTGATCGACACTAAATAAAATAGATCAGAAAAATAGGTTCAAAATTAAAAAGCAGCATATCCTTTCTATGCCAATACACTTTTATTCAAAAACGCAAAATAAATCTCGAAGTATGCACATAGCGCCATCTAGTGTCATATTAACAAAGGTTGTAATGATACGAAAAAAAGACAATTGCAACATATATTATTTTTCTCATGAGCTGCATTTTACTATACATTGTACGATTTAGTATTTCAAATTTAAGTATTTTTCGCGAGCAAGCAAAAAGAAAGCTAAAAACATCATCATTATATTGTCACATTTTAATATAGCACCATCTAGTAGCCCAGCTTCTTTAGGCACCGAAAAAATAAATTCTCGACATAACAAAACTATGAGAATTTACCTACGATGCCGTTTGAAAACAGCGAAATCAAACAATTTGCCTTGGACACATAATATATAGTTGTTGTTCTAAATATTACATAGGTAAGTATATTAAAATTTATTAACATGCCGCTAGATGGTGCTGTCTGAAAACTTTGAGAATGAAGATGAAATATTTAACGAAACCGGCTTTGCTACTGTTATTTATATTTATTAAATTACAAATATGAAAAATACATTACTGTAACAGCTTTTATAAAAAGTAACGGAATTGACAACATTTCAAAATTTTAAGCTACTTATTTTTTTATTTTAATGAAAACTAGATCAAAAATTATGATACACGTATTTTTTGCTTTTTCTAAATATCGAAGTTTTCATTCATCTTTTTGAGTTTTAAAATCATCTCATTCTAAAATGTCGTAAGCGCCAAATGACGTCATACATACGGAGGAATACATTTTTTCCTTTGCCACATAACTAGTTTAAATTAAAAAGAAATCTTGACAGTTGACATTTTGGCACATTTGTCACTTTGATTCGTCAAGTTTTGTAAATATTGTTATTTGTTATTTGCTGATCCAAATTTTAAACAAAAGAAACTTATTCACAAGTACTGATGATGATGACTTTATGCAGGATTTGTTAAGGGGTGCTGGAAATTTCTGGGAAGCAAATATACTATCCCAAAAACGTTGGAAAGTGTTAAATAAATACAACTTTTAGTAAGTAAACAAAGTCTTTTATTTCAAGAAAATTATGAACACTATAGGCACTATTTGTATAATATAAATAAATTGGTCCAACTCCAATCAAACAAACATCGCGGTAATGAGATTAAATTAGAAAACCAAAACACAATAACACGATTTAAAAGTTTGTTGACATGATTCATTCACAAAAATGACATTAATATGAAATTTGACACATGCCATACCCTGTAAATGTCAGTGATAGTTTTTTTTTTTAACTTTTTTTAAATTAGGCTAAGGCTCATTTTTATTCCTCCGTATGTATGACGTCATCATCACATTTATCGTTTTTATTTAATTTCTCTTAAAATATGCGATAAAAAAATGAAATAATTTTTTTTCTGTAATCGCAAGAGCAAAATAAAGAAACGGTATTTTTCTTTTATGGCCTTATAAAAAATGAAATGTTGTCAAGAATACCTACTATAAGTTATAACTAGGTAAGATTTAAATTTCTGAATTTGCAAGTAATATGTGCAGGTTATAATATTACCAATTACCATATCCCATCCCTTAGCTTGTCGTAGATTATTCTTTCCGAAAACCCAGTAAATAAAAGGTACAGTTGTAATTACATGTATATCCGCAAAACGGCTGTACCATTTATTAATCGTTTACTTTTAATTACCAGTATCCTATAGATTATTAATATTATAAATGCGAAAGTAACTCTGTCTGTTACGCTTTCCCGCTTAAACCTCTCAACCGATTTTGATGAAATTTGGCACAATCTTTAGAATCGGAAAAATAACATAGGCTACCTTTTAATGCGAAATATGTACCACAGGCGAACCCGGGGCGGACCACTAGTGATAATATAACGTGTGCTTTTGATAGACTAAAAAAATAGAAAATCCCATGTAGTTGTTATGGAATTAGTACATAAAGGGAGTTTTCAAATAAAATAGCAACATAAAAAACAATCATTTATTAACAACGTCTTACACACAATTCTTATAAAAATAACTTTTATTACAGCGCCCTCTGTCATTTACGGGCTGAATCACTTCAATATTTTAAATTTAAATATTTCAAAGTTTCGCTTAGTTAAAACTAGATGTCGTTTTACCAAAATACCTTAAAACTTACAGTACTCCAAAACTAATAATGCGCATGCAAATCTTCGCTTATTGTCGTATTTCCAAAATGTATTTCATTTGACTAAACAAATTTTACTAAATTATGCACGAAGAAAATGCATTTAACCACTCTATACAGAGTGTAATCGTTAAGTGTGCACAAGCGATTATTCCGTAACTATTGCAGATATCGAAAAACTTTAAACTTATATCGAAAGTACTTAACTTAATGAGTAAAATGGCCATAATACATTTTTAAAAATAAAACGAGAAATATCCAAAAATGTTACATTAAACGCTCCCATACATTTGATTTCTCATACATTTTGTATTCATAGCAGATTTTCGAAATGACGTCCTCATTGTGCAATACAATGAGGAGCTCTATTTAAAGTTTCTAAATGAACTTCCCTTCAAATTTGCGAAGTAATTAAAGCAGAAAACCAAAAAAAGAAAAAGAAAGCTGAAATCTTTCATATTAAATGTTCATGGGATATTCATATCTCATACTAAATGTATGGGAGAGTTTAAAGATAATTTTTTTGATATTTCCCGTTTTATTTTTAAAAATTTATTACGGCCATTTTACTCATTATGTTAAGTACTTTCGACATCAATATCAGTTTAATTTTTTTTGTTATCTGCAATAGTTACGGAAAAATCACCTGTGCACACTTAACGATTACACTCTTTATACATGTCGTCTTCGGACGCTCCGGGAATATGACAGTTGCCGAACTTTGACGAAAATTTCTATGCGCATTATCACTTTTGGAGTTCTGTAACTGTCTTACCACAAAAAACTTTAGACAGGGTTTAACTTTAAGCGCGGGTTCTCTATAATCCGGTTTTGTCGTATTTCACATAGACAACTATTAAAGTGACAGATCCCTGGTTTAAAGTTAGACTGTGTTTAAATTGTTTTGTGGTGAGACCATCTAAATTCCATACAAATCTTTAAAATTAACGAGGTAGGTATTATTTTAGTCACTAAATAGCTTCCCTTGGGGAAAATATCACAAATCAGTGTCAATCTTAATTTTATATATTCACATTTTAACGCTGAAGAGTTTGTTTGTTTGAACGCACTAATTTTAGGAACTACTGGTCCGATTTGAAAAATTATTTCGGTGTTAGATAGCCCATTTATCGAGGAAGGCTATATATCATCACGCTAAGACCAACAGGAGCGGAGCAATACGGGTGAAACCGCGGGACGCAGTTAATAACTATTATAATCTCTTCAAAACCATCATTGGCTGCGTTATTCCAAATGCTTCAATCAGATCCTGAAAAAAAAATATTGTTATTTTTTATTTATTTTCACTCAAAAAGGTAAGAAAAAAAGAAATAGGTAAGATAACAGCTACAGGTACATAATATACCAATCCTACTAATATTATAAATGCGAATACTACTGAAGCAATTATAATGAAATTTGGTATGTAGGTAGCTCAACACAGACTCCTTTTTTGAACACGCAGGCAAAGTCGCAGCCAGAAATCTTTACTAATATTATAAAGCTGAAGAGTTTGTTTGTTTAAACGCGCTAATCTCAGGAACTACTGGTCCCATTTGAAAAATTCTTTCGGTGTTAGATAGCCCATTTATCGAGGACAATTTTAAGCTATACATCATCATAGTAAGATCAACAGGAACGGAGCCACGCGGGCGAAACCGAACAGCACAGCTAGTCTTAATATACATATATAAATCTCGTGTCACAATGTTTGTCCTCAATGGACTACTAAACCACTGAACCGATTATAATAAAATTCGCACACCATGTGCAGTTCGATCCAACTTGAGAGATAGGATAGTTTAAATCTCAAATCGTTTTAGAGAAAGCGGGCGAAGCCGCGGGCGGTAAGCTAGTGTAGTATAAATATGTTAGTCTGTAAGGTATTTATTATATGGGTCTGTACAATTTATTGTCTGTTACCTGAAATAAATGTTATAAATATAATAAAATAAATAAAAAGTTTCCAAAATTTGTTAGTTTGATCACTGTTACACACTCACCCGCCATCTTTCCATGTTCATAGAAACAATAAATTGGTTCTCGTCAGAACTGTCTTCATTTTGCACCGTTTGAGGCACCGGTTCTACGAACGGCAGCCCGTGTTCTGGGTCTGGAAAATTGATATTTTTACGTGAAAATTATGTTAATCACTACATAGTATAAAACAAAGTCGCTTTCTCTGTCCCTATGTCCCTTTGTATGCTTAAATCTTTAAAACTACGCAACGGATTTCGATGTGGTTTTTTTTAATACGAGTGATTCAAGAGGAAGGTTTTAGTATATAATTTATTACGTTTTAGACAAAGCGGGCGAAGCCGCGGGCAGGAAGCTTTCAATATAAAAAAGGGCGTGTGTGCGAACACACGTGTCAGAAGTGATACTTCTTTGGCAAGATTCATAGATACCAAAATCGTCGCCTTACTCCATGACGTGACGGTATTGCCATGATACGATCTTGAAATAATTGTACTCTCAAAGCGCTTAAAGAAGTTTTACTTCAATAATAAACTAAAGGTGGTAAATTAACCATAGACAACAATCACTCCAAACCTTACTTAGTCAAGCATTTTTATTTTTTTGGTACTCGTATATGTACTTATAAAGTTCTGGAAAAACAAATTTATTTTTTTTTGTATCATTTTAGACTCATACACAACTAAATATGTACCTTTTCCATCCATAGACTAAGACTATCCAAAAAAACACTTCACTATGGTTATTTCGTATAAAAATAACATAATATTAATATAGTCAACTAAAATAAATTCGCACTATAGTATATTACTAGCTTTCCGCCCGCGGCTTCGCCCGCTTTGTGCTTTAAACTATCCTATCTCTCAAGTTGGATCGAACTGCACATGGTGTGCGAATTTTATTGTAATCGGTTAAGTGGTTTAGGAGTCCATTGAG